>NC_090442.1:919528177-919833713 GCF_031143425.1 Pleurodeles waltl | reverse complement strand
TGCCCTTCCTATGGAGTCTTTTTACTTTGAATTTGCCATTCAGGATTCATACAATTTGGGCAGGTTGGTTAATGATTAGCACACAGTATTGACATACACACTAAGGCCCATATTTATACTTTGTTAGCGCCGCATTTGCGTCGTTTTTTGATGCAAAATCGGCGCAAACTTAAAAAATAAAGTTGTATTTTGTAAGTTTGCGCTGATTTTGTGTCAAAAAACGACGCAAATGCAGCGCTAACAAAGTATAAATATGGGCCTAAGTATCTTTATGGTGATTAGTGATTACCCGTTTGGTCTCTTTAAGGGAATTAGCAACCACCCTCATTATCCTACCATTGGGGGCTGCCAGCGTTTTGACCTCAGAAGTATTATCACCTTTCTTTTGATGGTCGCTATTGCTTTTTATAGGCCGGTGAGTTATCAACATTCTTTTGGTGGCAGCCTTGTTTTCTTCTACCTATTTCTTCTCTAAATACATTCTCTTTTTTCTGGTTCCAGCACCACTTTGTCCACGTGCATTTTTCGGTACTAATAATGGCATTAAATAAACAGGGTTGAAACATTGTCGCCAATTAAAGCAGCAAATTAAGGCTTCTTGTTTTACATGATAATTCTAATATTCTCATAAAATTGTTAATTTCATGCTCTTTGAGTTTACAAAGATTGCCTGTATGTTAGCTGCTTTTCATTCTATTTACCCTTCTGTGTTTCACATGCACTGGTTTAGGGGCACTTGTTCACAAGCACTACGTGTTAACCTTGTTTTAGTCACAGCACTTTTTTAGATAATGGTGAATGCTATCTTGTATCCTATAGATTTTCTAAATATATTTGCAATACATAACTGGCAACTTTTTTTTATTTTTTGTGTTTCTGTATTGTTTTGTCAATATTTATATTTATTTCTAATTGATACTTTTTGAGACATTGTTGTTGATAGAACTATTTACCCAGGTCTCAACTGAGTTTATGGGTTCCTCTTTTTTGTTTTTTTAATATTATTATGTCATTATAGAGACTGGTGTAGAGCACTGAAGTAGTGAGCACAGTGTCCTCTGGTCCAAATGGGGCCTTAAAGTGGGATGAGTCCCTTACCCAATGAAATAGAGACACTGATCCCGGGCCATATGGGTGATCCCCTACAAGATTAGGAGAGGGACAGGAAGGGGAGTGTAGTCAGATGTTAGCCACACCTGTGGGTTGGGTTACACAGACACATACTCCAAGGAGAAAATTTCTCCATTTTGATTTTTGTGAAAAGTGGTCATAGCAGAGGAAGGTAACTTTACCCTCATTGATTGGAGTGTCCCCTCTTTTGCCAGCCCATAATTAAGGATAAATATGGCAGAGCTGCAGGAGCTCCTACAATCACTGCCTGTAACAAAAGAGAAAGAAGGACTGCCCTATTGGACCCTTGGACTACACCACAGAAGGCTTGAACTGAAAAGGACTGCACCTCCTGCATTCTCATGGCTCCACAAAGAAAGGAAAATGTGTGGACTCCCTGAGAAGCAACAGGTAGAAAAGTGCTGGATGGAAAAAGGACTGTGATTGTTACATGAGGTGGGTACTTAGCCCCTTCAACTAATAACCCAATTTGTTATAAGAGCCTTCACCTAATTCACTGCTTTAATTTTCTTTTTTTGTTTCATAATAATAGCTTCAAAATCCATCCTATCAACTGCAGGACCTGTCATCATTGTGAAGCACGTATCACAATCATCTACTATTCAAGAGGTAGTATCAGGTTGATGCGCATCTGGTATCCCTGTTTCAGTAGCAAGTTCATCATTTCCTTCTTAGAATATCTCAAATAGCTGGAATGATTAGAATATTAGTAGATATTGTAGGAAGGGCAATGTCAATAGTCTTCCAGTCATGTTTCAGCATTCATCATATAGTGGATAGTTGTACATTTTCTTAGCAGTAACAGATTTACTATAACCACACCAGTCAAGGTCAAAGCAGGCAATAGACCAGTGAATAGGCTTCCATATATTGCAGGAAAAACTCTAGTGATCCATCCTATTGTGTTATAGAAATGTCAGTAAAAGCTTGATGTAAAAATTCCCAGATGAGATGGTAGTCTCCTTTGGATGAGCGATCAAGAGTGGTCAAGGCCTTTGCAAATTCACTTATATAAAGTTGTTCTAGGAAAAGCCTCGTTTTTACAACATGTTCTGTTATTGCCTGAATAAATTATTCACTGGGCTTGTGAGAGAGACATTGTTAATTTCGAGAAGAGACATGATTATTGGCTACCAATTTGTTCTAATATCGTCTCTCTGCCTCACCTTTCCCTGGACATCAATAACTCATCATTATCTTTAGCGCACATTAATACGTTTGATTGTAATATATAATTTTCTTATTAACATTTAAAATGCATGTTCATCTTTTTCATTTTTCCAACAATCATGTCTACTTCCCACCAGACATGACCCATTTGCCAAAACCAAATTATTGTACAATTCAGATATTTCCGGCTTAGGTGGAAATGTTAGCATGCATCATCAGCGGATGCCTTATAGCAAACTTTACGCCGAATCGTAAACAAATCGCTTGAGTTCATTCGTACATTGGCATGGATTAATAAAAATCTGTTTATCTTCAAATGCACATGCATGTCATATTTAAAACTCCATTTGAACTGTACAATTTTATTCCCAATTACTTCCAACCAATGCAGATCTCTCAATTTAATGCAGTATTTAAACTGCTTTGTAATTATTGACACCCTACTTGAACCAAGAATCAGATTAGAAACATTAGGAATGACACCTTGTAATGTCACACTTTGGACAATGTTCTGAAGTTCTGAACAGAATTCAGGTTGTTCACTGTTTCTTTCTTGGACATAGCAAGATGTTCAGGTGTTAAATTACACATTCAAATACCTTTGTTTCATTATTTATGCTCCTAGATGTGTACCTAGGTTTGAGCATTATAAGTGCAATTTATAACTAAAACACTTATTTAAGCTGAATCTGCTCTTCCGTGTGAGTGTATGAAATTGTATAATTCGTTGAGGGGGTGGAAACCCCACTCAGGCAACAACCACACCCCTTGTCAGGGTAAACCACAAAAGACACTACATTAATCTGTGCTAAACCTCAGGTAGCTATGCACAAAAACAGTCAGGCTTAACTTAAGGGTACTTTGTAAAGTATATTATTTTCTTAGAATACAATCAGTAATAAAGTGAAAACACATCAAAATAAAAATCTCAAACCAATTTAGAAAAATAGTGTAGTTTTTATTGAATAGATCAACTAAAATCTAATTAGCAGAAACAAAAATGTTGAATTTCAAAGTTCTAGTGAAAATAGCATGAAGAAGTAGAAAGCGTCACTCAACAGTGTCTTGTCACTCTGGACTGGGCAAAGTCACAAGTAGAGGACTGAGCGTGATGGAGTGCAGGTCGGATACAGGGACAAGGCTAGTCCCACTGAAGAGTTACCTTCTATTGTTTGGCTCAAAGAGTTTTTCATGTGTTGGAGGAGGCTGTGAGGAGGAAGCTTTCACCGCAAACAAACCGGTGCCAGTTGTCAAGAGCCAAGAGCCCAAACTTTAGAATTTTCTCATTTGTCTTGTGGGAGAACACTCATTGATGCCAGACAAGAGTCCAGAATCTAAGAGGGTGGCACCTCTTGGGGATCAGGACTCCAACAGAAGCTGGTAGCAGGGTTAAGGCAGGTTCAGGCAGGTCCAGTTGGTGCTGGTCAGCAGCTGGGCAGTTGCCGGGAGGCCTCTGGAAGCTTGTTGTATCCCTCTAGCTCATGCAGGAGGTCAGCCAACTGACCTGGAGTCTCTCTGGGTAGCCCAGAATCAAGGCAAACATGTTATATCGCCCTTCTTCAGCAAACAGTCCTTCAAACAGCAGCACAGTCCTCCTGGCAGCAGGGAAGTTCTTCTGAATCTTCCAAAGGTCCAGAAGTGCCCTGATGAGTGGTTCTGAGGGTTCTTTTATTTTTTTTTATACCTGGTTCCACCCTTTATGTGGGGAATTCGGTGGCCTACTTTGAAAACTGGTTCTGGTTAGTTTTTCCCCATTTCCCTGGTCCTGGTTTCAAACTGTCTAGGGTGAACAAGGTAAGGGCATGCCTGGTGTCAGGTACATTGTGTGTGATTGGGGAAAGGTTCTTTGAAATGTAATCTGGGCAGGGTACAGCTCGTCTGCAGCCATCCTGCCAGGAAGACCCTCTCTCGGCTACATCCGGGTCCCATTGTTTACTTTCTGTGCTCAATACACATAGAGGGGGAACCATTAACAATCCCAGGCAGCTGAGAAATCCTAGAAAGTCCTCACAAATTTAAGGCAGGAAAATTCAAACTTTCTAAAAGTAGCATTTTTAGAAGAGCAACTTAAAATCCGACTTACCATTAAAGAGGAGTTTCAATCACAATTAATTTGAGTGTAAAAGTACATTCTCTATATGCTCCCAATCGGAAGTTAGTACTTATTATTTTGAAACAAGGTAATCAAATGTTAGCCTTTTGGATTAATAGTCCTCACAACAATGAAACAGACTTTAGAAAGTTTTCACTGTCATAACATGTAAAACATAAACCCATGTGTCCTACTTTTAAGATACCATACACCCTGCCCTATAAGCCTTTAGGGCCTACCTTTGAGGTGACTTATAAGTATGAAAAGGGAAGGGGTGAGGCCTGGCAAAAGGTTGATTTTGCCAGGTTGAAATGGCAGTTTATAATTCACTACAGGCTGCAGTGGCAGTTTTGAGGCATGTTCTAAAAGGCTCCTTTAGTGGGTGGCACAAGCATTGCTGTAGCCCACTAGCAGCATTTAAATTACAGACCCTTGGTACATGTACTATCATATACGAGGGACTTACAAGTACATTAATGTCCGAATTAGGTGTAGGCCAATTTTATCGTGTTTTGTGGTGAAAGCACAAAGACTTTACAATAGTTTAGCAGGAAAAATGTGAACAAAGCCCTTAAAGTCAAGAAAAACAGATTAAAAAAAGGATGGCAGAGGAAGGCAAAAATCTGGGGGTGACCCTGAAGAAAGAACCAGGTCCAACAGTGAAATTCTAAGTGAAATTCTAAGCTTTCTGTAATTTTATTAAAAACAGAAGACATTTCTCATATTGAGTAAATACTTTCATATAATTGCATTATCTTTTCATCAATAACAGAAAATCCTTTCTGTTCTTCTTCATCAAAAGCTCTAGGATTCTTGTGACTATGCTCATCTCTTCATCAACATCAAATACATAAAGGAAATATTTTAATATTGTGATGTTTAGGAATTATCATGATTTATATTAACTGATCTGTCCAATTACTTGTGTAGGTGCATATTTTATTATGTTTCAAAAAAGCAAGACCAGATTCCAAAGATCTTATCCTTAAAGTTTTCATGTAATAATCTTATCAACAAAATATCAAAATGCCTCCTCTGTAGTTTTTTCAAGGTACAATCCTTTCCAGAGCATACTTATCTTGCTGCTAAGATGATTTAGAAAAGATGAATTAATGAGTTATATGACATTCCTCAAATTTTAAGTTTAGGTCAACATTAAAACTGGTTATTTGTCTTTTGTTCAACCTCACTACATCATCCTAAGGATGGCAATAATTAAGTGTGGTTACAAGAATTCACATTACCACTGTGCTGGTCGAAAAACAGTGTAACGCGAATCCTACAAATTAAATGAGAAGTGTCCTTGGAAAATGGAGACAATTGTTAGGGAAGATAAACTTCCTGGGTTATTATGTAATAGCAATTGCTTAAAATGTACATATGATGCAACTAGGTAGTCAGGACAATCTGTGTCAGAAACTCCATGTTCAGGGACCACCAACTTCTTTGATGAAGGGGGCACTCACAAGTGTTTAGTATGTGTGTCCACAAGACAGAAAGGGATAAAGGTTGGAAACATTCAAGCCCTTCTAGATCCAGCTGCTTTACAGTTCAAACAGTTGCTGGGTGTCTGTAACAAAGCAGGGTTAGGTGATTGGCAAAAACAATAAAAATTAGTATAGGGGAGTGTGTTTACTAGGAACTCGCCAGCTCCATTGAACTTGCAGCAGTAGGAAATAGAGGCAATTCTCCTTCAGTATCTGATGAGCTACAGATAGCACTTCTAGATACTGTATCTGCATTTCTGAACTCCATCTGCTGATTGGGGCTTCCATGCAGACATGGTCAGTAGGAGTAAAAAGGATAGACTACCAGATCTTCATCTGGGCCTTCGAGATTGTTCCAAGTCAAGGCAAAATGGGCATCACTCAATTCCACATTCTAGAAGCACTATAGCAGGATGATCTGTAAAAGTCTGCCTTGAAAGAGATCCATTAGTTGTAGAAGAGACATATATTTTTAAGTCCTAAAAAGTAGCGAACAGTCCTCTGCCATTCAGGTTTGGTACATATTTTTCAGTTAAAAAACCCAACCAACTAGGTTGGGGGGGTGGTAGGGTCTTCCTCAGAGGGCTTTTTTTGTAAGGGAACTGCTGGAAACATATATCTGTGGCAGTGGTTGCCCTAGATTTTTTGATATTTCAGACTTCTACAGATGATGTTTTGAAGCTCAAGGCAGGAGGAAACTGCCAAATAATGCCTCACTGCATGTGCTTTTTCCTTAACCAACAATTTTAGCTACTTCAATTAGAAATTACTTTTTTATATATGTTGGCTGCATGTGCACATGTTTAAAAGTCAAATATGAAATATGAGCCTGCAGCAGTTTTATCACTGGTAAACCTGCATCGATCAATCAGGTCTTGTTAAGAGTGGCTTGTCAACCCGGGAGGAGTCTCCAGGTGTTGTAAGGGTTCTGCGGGCTTTGGCTGGGAGGGGATGTTGGTTGAACAGACAGGTCTTGAGCTGCTTCCTGAAGTCCTGTAGGGAATGGAAGGTTCACAGATGGAGGGGGAGGTTGTTCCAGGCTTTGGCTGTGATGTAGGAGAAGAACTGGCCCCCAGAGCGGTTGCATCAGATGCAGAGAACGTGAGCCTCGGCGAGGGAGGTGGAGCGGAGTTCTCTTGTGGGTTGGTGGAAGGAGAGGCGGTTGTTGAGGTAGGCGGGCCTGAGTTGTGAAGGGCTTTGTAGGAATGGGTGAGGAACTTGAAGAGGCATCTTTGCTGGATGGGGAGCCAGTGGAGAGACCTGAGGTGAGGGGTGACGATGGTTCTTCTGGGAGGTTAAGGGTGAGTCTGATGGCCAAAATTCTGGATGGTCTGGAGGTGATTTATGACTTGTTTTCTTGTTCCAGTGTAGAGTGCATTGACGTAGTCGAGTCGGCTGATGATGAGGGCCTTGGTGATGGATTTTCTGGCTGACAGCGGGATCCAGCAGAAGATCTTTCTGAGCATGTGCAGGCTGCTGAACAGGATGTGGAAACGGCATTGATTTGTTGCTTCATGGTCAACTTGGTATCCAGGATGATTCCAAGGTTGCGTGCGTGGCTGGTGGGGTTTGGCGGAGGACAGAGGGCCACCTCATGTCGTCCCACTGGGAGGACCTTTTCCTGAGGATGAGGACCTCTGTTTTGTCTGAAATTAGCTTGAGGCAGTTGATCTTCATCTATGTGACCATGTCGTTCATGGTGTTTTGGAATTTGGTCCTTGTGGTCACGGCGTCGCCTATGAGAGATAGGACTAGCTGGGTGTCATCAGCGTAAGAGATGATGTTGAGTCCATGGGTGCGGGCGATGTCAGTGAGAGGTGTCATGTAGGTATCGAAGAGGATGGGCCTGGGTGAGGTGCCCTGGGGAACTCCGCAGATGATGTCTTCAGGCTCAGAGACGAAGGGCAGTAGATGGATCCTTTGTGTTTGGCCCGATAGGGAGGACGATATCTAGTTGAGCGCCTTGGTTTGAATGCTGTTGCGGTGTAGTCTGGCGATGAGGGTGGGATGGGAGATGGTGTTGAGGGTGGCGGAACATCTCTCGTCAATGAGGCGTCTGCATTAAAGGTGGTGAATGTGCAGTGATTGGGTCTAATTCCAGATTGGGATCAGTTTAGCAGGCTGTTACCTTCTAGGTAGTCTGTAAGCTGGAGGTTGATGACCTTTTCCAATACCTATGCAGGGAAGGGCAGGAGCTAGATATGGCAGTCATTTTTTAGTTCCGAGGGGTTGGCTGTGGGTTTCTTAAGGAGGGGTTTTACCTCTGTGTGTTTCCAAGCATCTGGGATGGTGGCCGTAGAGGTGGAGGTGTTGATGATTTCTATGACTGTGCTTCTGATGGCATTGCTCCTGAGATTGTAGATGTGGTGAGGGCAGGGTTACGGGGGGATCCAGAGTGGATGGAGGTCATGATGGAGATGTATCCTCTGTGGAGAGTTGTTTTCAGTCAGAGAGAAGGTGGGGCATGGCTTTAGATGCAGAGGTGGTCAACGATCGTAGGCTGGGGGTCAATTGTTCTAGATGTCGATAAGCTTGTGGTAAAAGTAGTCCGCTAGCTTGTTGCAGAGTGCTTGGGATGGTTGAATCAAGTTTTCTGTGGTGGAGGGGTGGGAGAAGTCTCTGTCAATGCTGAAGAGTACTTTGGCATGGTGAGTGCTTCTTTTTTTATTTTCCTGAGTAGGTGGTGGTACTTATTGAGGGTGGATCTATAGGCATTGATGTTGGCAGGGATCTTGTCTGAGCACCAGTGTGTCTCAAGTTTCTTGTAGTGCAGTTAAAGGTTTCAGAGATCTGGGGTAAACCAGCTTGCAGTCTTGGTGCGTTCGCTGATGGTGACGTTCTTGAGGGGGGCGATGGTGTCAGCGGTAGAGGAGATCCATTTGGAGAAGGTGTGAACAAGGAGTTCGAGGGTGTCTATGGGGCAAGGTCTAGTTTCTTTGAGGGCGGAGGTCCAGAGGGATGCAGAGAACTTGCTTCAGCTCTGGCAGGCAGAGGGTGGAAGGGTTCTCCGGGGCAGCAGGTTGTCCATCGATCGTGAAGAGGACAATGTAGTAGTCTGTTCAGGTTACCTCAGTGGTGTGTGAGAAAGAAGCTCTGCCGGTGGTGGAGAAGATGGGGTCCAGAATTTGTCCTATGCGGTGTGTGGGACAGGTGACTAGTTGGGAGGGGCCGATGATGCTCATGTTTTCTAGGAGCGAGGTGGAGTTGGTGTCGTTCAGGTCTTCTAGGTGGAAGTTTAATTTGCCCAAGAGGATGTAGTGGTTGATGTTGATAGCCAGAGGGACGATGAGCTCAGGGATGGCATTGCAGAATTTGTGGTGGGGCTGGGGGGCCTGTAGGCAAGGGTTCCTCTGATGGTGGTTTTGGCATCCGGTTTGATCTGGAATTTTAGGTGTTCCATGATGGGAGAGGTATTGTCGCCTGTGGTGATGCAGTTGACGGAGTCCTTGTGGATTATGACAATGCCTCGCCTTTTCTGTCCATGTGGCCTCGGTGAATCGTCTTGTATCCTGCGGGTGGGATGGTGGCGATGTCAGTGGTGGATAAAGGGAAGATCCAAGTTTCGGGGATGAGTATAATGTCGGGGCGAGGGTAGTTATAATGTCCCAGATTTCCATGGTGTGTCTTCTGAGGGATCGGACATTGGGTAATTGTAGGAGGCTGGCCTGGCTTATAGTGGGTACCTTGTGGTACTTACATCCTGTGCCAGGTCCAGTTATCCCTTATTGGTAGAATAGAGGTGTTTGTAGCAGCATAGGCTGAACTAGGAGACATGCAAAGCTCCTACTATACCACTTATATCATATAGCACAGTATCAGAAGAAAACACAACACTCAGAGTTACTAAAAATAAAGGTACTTTATTTTAGTGACAATATGCCAAAAAGTATCTCAGAGAACACCCTCACTTAGGAGCTAAGTAATATACACAAGTTATATGTACACAAACCCAAAACAGGTAAGCAACAGTAAGAAAAGTAGTGCAAACAATGTAGAATCACAATAGGATGCAATAGGTGAACATAGGTCTAGGGGCAACACAAACCATATACTCCAAAGGTGGAATGCAAATCACGAATGGACCCCAGACCTACGGGAGCTTGTAGAGGGTCGCTGGGACTGTAGGAAAACAGTAAGGGTGTCCAAAATACCCCACCCCAAGACCCTAGAAAGTAGGAGTAAAGTTACCCTGCTACCCCGGAAAGACACATTAGTCGTGAGAGGGGGATTCTACAAGAACCACAAGCACCAGCAAAACACTGAAGATGGGTTCCTGGATGTGAGGACCTGCAAGGTAAGGGGACCAAGTCCAAGGTTGCGATAGTGTCCAGGGGGGGCAGGAGCCCAGGAAACCCCGGATGAAGGTGCAAAAGAGCTGCCTCCGGGTGGAAGAAGCTGAAGATTCTGCAACAACAAAAAGGGCTAGGAACTTCTCCTTTGGATGGAAGATGTCCCACGGCGTGCTGGATGTTGCAGAAGTGTTTCCATGCAGAAATACAGCAAACAAGCCTTGCTAGCTGCAAGGGTTGTGGTAGAGGTTTTTGGGTGCTGCTAGGGACCAGGAAGGGCCAGGATGTTGCCACTTGGAGGAGGAGAAAGAGGGGGCGCTCAGCAACTTAGAGAGCCCCCGCAGAAGCAGGCAGCACCTGCAGAAGTACCAGAGCAGGCACTTGGAAGTTCTGTGAACTGATAGTCACAAAAGGAGGGTCCCACGATGTTGGAATCCCACTCAGAAGGTTGAGCACTGCAGGACGGAGTGCTGGGGACGCAGGCTAGGCTGTGCACAAAGGAATCCTTGGAGAAGTGCACAGAAGCCAGAGCAGCTGCAAATCACGCAGTACATAGGTTTGCTGTCTGGAGTGGGGAGGCAAGGACTTACTGTCGAAGTAAGCCTCAGCAAGGTCTACTGGTGCAAGGGGTTTGCCCTTCTCTGCACAAAGTCCTCAGACCATATAGGAAGAAGTTGGCACAGAAACTGAAATAAAATAAAAAGTTTATTAAACCTCATGAGGTGGTACTACAGTTCAAACAGCACCCTTCGGTAATGTTTGAAGTAGCACACTGAACTAAGAGAGCATGGTCCTCTTATACCCACGCAGGGGCTAAAAAGAAGGTGGTACAGTTATAGAAGCAAGACTTGTATACATATAAGGTCATATGGAAATGCACAGTCAACAGGTAGGAGGGGCTAACAGTTTTCAAGGACTAGTTGACACATTACTGTCTGTTACTAATTACTAACAGCTGCAGATCTTACTGGGCATGTGCGAAAGTGGGAGATGCTAAATATAACTTGTCACTAGACAGATTTTCAAGAGTAGTTAACAGGAAGGTAGGACAGAGCACATGGCGAGCACATGGCAGCATGTGGCAGAGATAATGGCTGCCATGAATACAAAATGGATTCGGCGAAATGTTCACAATAGTTGCTAAATACAAGATGTCTTCTGCTAATGCTTAATCTAATCGCTACTAAATTACAACATTACCTCCATCAAATTTGGGCAGAAGGGCCACTGAACTGTGGAGAAACCTGGACACAGCTCCTGTGTTCCAGGGACCACGCTCGTCAGGATGAGAGGGGACCCAGAGGACCGGTGATGCAGTCTTTTGGTCCTGCGTTAGCAGGGGGAAGATTCCGTCGACCCACGGGAGATTTCTTCTTGGGTTCAGTGCAGGGTGAAGGCAGACAGCCCTCAGAGCATGCACCACCAGGAAAAATCGAGAAATCCGGCAGGATGAGGCGCTACAATGTTGCTGGTAGTCGTCTTGCTACTTTGTTGCGGTTTTGCAGGCGTCCTGGAGCAGTCAGCGGTCGATCCTTGGCAGAAGTCAAAGAGGGAAATGCAGAGGAACTCTGGAGAGCACTTGCATTCGTTATCTAAGGAATAGCCCAGAGGAGAGACCCTAAATAGCCAAAAAAGGTGGTTTGGCTACTGAGAAAGGAGACTTGGCTACTGAAAGAGGTAAGCACCTATCAGGAGGGGTCTCTGACTCCTCCCCAGCCCTTCACACCTATTTCCAAAGGGAGAGGGTGTAACACCCTCTCTCAGAGGACATCCTTTGTTCTGCCTTCCTGGGACCAGGTTGCCTAGGCCCCAGGGGGGGCAGAAACCTGTCTGAGGGGTTGGCAGCAGCAGCAGCTGCAGTGGAACCCCGGAAAGCAAGTTTGGCAGTACCCGGGTTCTGTGCTAGAGACCCGGGGATGCATGGAATTGTCCCCCCAATACCAGAATGTTACATGGCCATGTTCGGAGTTACCATGGTGACGCTACATATAGGTATTGACCTGTATGTAGTGCACGCATGTAATGGTGTCCCTGCACTCACAAAGTCTGGGGAATTTGACCTGGGCAATGTGGGGGCACCTTGGCTAGTGCCAGGGTGCCCACAAACTAAGGCCCTGATTAGAACATTGGCGGTAAAAGCTGCTTACTGCAGTGCAGAAGACCGCCAACACACCGCCACAGCTATCATGACCCACAGTTCGGAATCCGCCACAATCTAGACACCCACACAAGTCCGTCACACCAAAGGTCAGTGATAAACTGGCGAAAACAAAACCTCCACCGTCAAGCCAACAGAAATATGCCCACACTATCACAACACACGAATCCACGCAGCGGTCTTTCAACCGCGGTATTCCATTGGCGGTACACACCGCCGTGCTCAAAATACACACACATTTACCAAAAACAACCACATTGGACAATTGGAAATACACACACCTGATACACATACACACACCACTCCCACACACCCAATACAATATAAAACACACACCCACTTCACCCACAAACCCCTACTACCAAAAATTCCGAAAGAAGGCCAGAGAGAGACAGCACCAGCAAGAACAACAGCATCCACAGGCACACAATACCATCACCCACAGAACTTCCACGCACCTCACACAACACCCCACTACATATCAGCACACTTATCACCACACACTCCACCCCACACATCACCTACACCACCCCATGGCACGGCAAAGACACCCCAGGTTCTCGGAGGAGGAGCTCAGGGTCCTGGTGGAGGAAATCGTCCGGGTAGAGCCACAGCTATTCGGATCACAGGTGCAGCACATCTGCATAGCTAGGAAGATGGAGCTATGGCGCAAAATAGTGGACAGGGTCAACGCAGTGGGACAGCACCCAAGAAATCGGGATGACATCAGGAAGAGGTGGAACGACCTACAGGGGAAGGTGCGTTCCGTGGTCTCAAGACACCACCTGGCGGTTCACAGACTGGCAGCGGACCCCCACCTCCTCCCCCACAACTAACAACATGGGAGGAGCAGGTCTTGGCAATTCTGCATCCTGATGGCCTCGCAGGAGTAGCTGGAGGAATGGAGTCTGGTAAGACAAATCTTAACTATTAAATCCCCCACCCTACCTGCATGCCAGCACACACCCCCACCCTCACCCTCACCCCCAGCACTCCAACTCCTCACATATGTCCCAACATCACAAACCACCCATCCCAACACCAAGCCCTGCATGCAACAACAAAGCATGGAAACCCATCACTAAATCATGCCCACTGCACATACCCATACAACCCCCTAAACCATCATCACACAAGGTCCCACACAGGAATGCAAGCACTGGGGTACACAGTCACCCACCCCTTGCACACCATGACACACACAGATGTAATAACTATCCTTTTATACCCCTGCAGGACCCCTACCCAACGTCACCGGACAGGAGGATCCACACATGTCCACACCACCAACAGAAGAGGCCCACAGCTCTATCCAACTGGATCTAGATGACCAGCCCAGCCCATCGGGGACCTCAGGACAGTCGGTTCCCCTAACACAGTCACAGGCCACTACAGACCTTCCCCCCTATGGAAACACCAACACAGCACCCACCCAGCAGGCCCATCCCTCCGTCCCCACGACACGTCAATCAGCTGTGTGTCCACCACTACAGGGAAGCCAGGCTAACCCACCACCCCAACAACAACAGGGACCTGGGGGCAGTGGTAGTGGGCACACGGTCCAGGGGACGGAGGCCCAGGAACACAGGGGAACTTGGAGGGCTGCTGTGCGACAGGGGCGACAGGCCAAGGGAACCCACTCTCCACAAGACCCTCTCCTCCATCATGGGAGCCTACCACCACTCCCAGGAGACGATGGCAACGGTACTGGCCAAGTTTCAGGAGACCCAGCGCCTGCAGGAGGAACAGTATATGGGCTTCAGGGAGGAACTCAGAACCATCAGCTCCACCCTGGGCACCATCGTAGGGGTGCTGAAGGAACTTGTACACACCAGGAGGGACAATGTGGCACTACAAGGGGCCCCTGACGCTAGCAAGGACGATGAACTGCCCACCACCTCCGCCGGCGCTAGTGGACAGGACGCCCCGCCACAGGTCCACCACACCAGCACCCCACCCCCTGCAGAGGGAGAACCACCCCGCAAACGGTCCCTGAGATCCAGGAACAAGACAGAGCACAATGCCAAGACCCCCGTCAAGAAATGAGACCACCCTGATTGTCATCCTACTGTCCCACTTTGTCACCCTGTCCATACTTAAACTGCCCCAGCTCCACTTCCTATGCCCATATGGGCAATCCACCTGTGAGACTAATAGACTGGACTCTGCCATGGACATTCCTCCGCCATCACCCCTCACCATTTTACTACCCCCTCCAATATTGAGCACTTAAATAAACACACCTAAAGCACATAACAATCTGGAGTCTGTCTGTGATTTTGAAATAGTGTATTAGCCATTACAGTGACAAAATGCTCTTTCAATTGTAATGTCAACATACCTATGTCACACCGCTCTAGTCCATGAGGAATCTAAGCAGATGTCACACAGTGGGACCCACATCTGTGAAATCGTAAGGGAAAGTGACAACTCAGTGACCATACACTGGGTGAAAACGACAGACAGTAGAGAGGTAGTAGTGTTAAAGTACATGTAGTATTCAGGTCTGTACTCTTACCTGTGTCTCACTGGAAATATTGCTGGATCACTGAGTCCCTGTTGTTCATGTCTTCTTCCTCTGCTTCCTCGTCTTCACTGTCCACAGGCTCCACAGCTGCCACAACACCGCCATCTGGACCATCCTCCTGCAGAAAAGGCACCTGTCGTCGCAAAGCCAAGTTGTGAAGCATACATCAGGCCACGATGATCTGGCACACCTTCTTTGGTGAGTAGAATAGGGATCCACCTGTCATATGGAGGCACCGGAACGTGGCCTTCAGGAGGCTGAAGGTCCGCTCGATCACCCTTCTAGTTTGCCCATGGGCCTCATTGTAGCCTTCCTCTGCCCTTGTCCCGGGATTCCTCACTGGGGTCAGTAGCCATGACAGGTTGGGGTAACCAGAGTCACCTGCAAATGGCGACGGACAACTGTTAGACACGCACTAACCTGTAGGGATATCCCCAGACCCAAACAACCATTCCCACTGTCTTGCTTCTAGGTGCGTTGTACACCGTCGCGGAAGGCGGTCAAAGACCGCAGCGCAATGATGCATTGGTTAACATTGAACCCTATGGGTCCCAGGAGCCAATGACGATGTACGCCGGCGGTGGCGGTACGCACCGCCGCGGACGTGACCGCCATTTTATATCTGTTCAATCACTCGATACCTGATCTTCGACAGGAGAGGACCTACACTGCAAGTGCTGCTGTGACCTCGGTCTGGAAGAGACAATGGCTCGAGTGTCTGGGGAAAGGGCCCATGCCTTCACATCGGAGGAGTTGGAGAATCTTGTGGATGAGGTCCTCCCCCAGTACACGCTACTCTACGGTCCTCCAGACAAACAGGTAAGTACACAGGGAGCATGTTGTATGGGCTATGCCTGTGTAGAGAGGGCTGAATGTAAGAAGGAAGGGGGGAGAGTGCGGCGTGCATGAAACGACGGTGAGTGCATGTGCCACATGGCAAGGGAAGGGATGGGGCCAATCACTTTGACGGTGCAGTTGGTAATTACTTACTCTTCCCCCTGTACATTTCATGTAGGTCAGCGCCCACCAGAAAAAACAAATTTGGCATGCCATCGCCATGGACGTCCGGACCCTGGGGGTCTACCACAGACAGAGCACCCACTGCCGTAAGAGATGGGAGGACGTTCACCGCTGGAGAAAAAAGATGGCGGAGGCTCAGCTGGGGATGGTCTCCCAACGTAGGAGGGGTGCCATAGCACAATGACCCCCCTGATGTTCAGGATCCTGGCGATGGCCTACCCAGAGTTGGATGGGCGCTTGAGGACATCACAACAGCCACAAGGGGGTGAGTACACTCTCATTCTGCTGACTTTGCACGCAGTGGAGGTGTCTGGGTGGGGGAGGTGGGCTGTGGGTTTCCCTAGGCTAGGGCGAGTTCCATAGGCGAGGTCCCTCCGTAAGGCAGGCCATGTGGTACCCCACCACACCTCTGTAGAGTGCCAAGTACACCTAGTCATGCCCCTGTGTCATCTATGTGTGCAGATGTCGTCCATAGCCTTGTAGGCCATTTCCCAGGAATTGAACAGTGGAGCCCAAGAGCGCGGCATAGTGCAGGGGGCTTCTGTGTCTGTTGTGTCTGCCAACGGTAGCGGTAACGCATGGACTCAACATGTCTTTCTTCTGTCGTCCCCCTCCTTTTTGTGGTCTCCCTGTTCTTGTGTGCATTAGCATCATCAGGTGAAGGAGCAGTGGCACCGGAGCACCAGGGGGCTGCATCCCACATGGCCATGGAGGGCCACACTACGGACTCGGACTTCACCAGTGGGACGGAGGGCGAGGGGAGTTCCACAGCGGGGACAGGAGCTGACACCAGTGACACAGACTCGTCCTCTGATGGGAGCTCCCTTGTGGTGGTGGCAACATCTGTGCCACCCCCATCTACAGGTACAGCCGCCACCCCCATTCCAGCACCACCCTCCCATCAGCCCCTCAGCCTTTTCCCCGTGCCCGCTCACCCGGGTGGGTGGGCATCACCTTCGCCCCAGGCACCTCAGGCCCTGCCCCAGTCACCCCTGCTGCCCTCAGTGAGGAGGCCATTGACCTCCTCAGGTCCCTCACTGTTGGGCAGTCTACCATTTTGAATGCCATCCAGGGTGTAGAAAGGCAGTTGCAACAAACAAATGCATTTCTGGAGGGCATTCATTCTGGTCAGGCGGCCCTTCAGTGAGCTTTTCAGACTCTGGCCTCAGCACTGATGGCAGCCATTGTCCCTGTCTCTAGCCTCCCCCCTCCAACTTCCTCCACCCAGACCCAATCCTCTGTACCTCAGCCTATCCCAAGCAAACCTACAGACCAGCATGCACACACGTCAACACACAAGGGAAGCTCAGGCAAACATAAGCACCACTCATCCCACAGGTACTCACGCAAGCATCACACACATGCAGACACACCAACATCCACTGCCTCCACTGTGTCCCCCTCCTCCTCGTCTCCCTCCTCCCTCCCAGTCTCGTCTACACTCACACCTGCATGCACTACCTCTACAGCCACAACGTCCCTCTCCAGCACACCCACCACCACACCCCGCTCATGTGCAGTCACCACCCCCACTACCATTCACACGTTCCCTGTGTCCTCTCCCAGTGTGTCCGTGACGCCCCCTCCCAAGATACACAAACGCAGGCACACACCCACCCAACAGCCATCCACCTCACGACAGCCTCCAGCACATGCACCTTCACCCAAAGTCAGCAAACGAACACCTCCTACAACCACCACCTCTTCCCCCACTACCAACCCCCCTCCAGCTACTTGTCCCAGTGTGTCAAAAAAATGTTTCCTGTCCAACCTTGACCTCTTTCCCACACCTCCCCCACCCCGTCTGTCTCCTAGGTCCCGAACTAGCACCTCAGCCACAACATCTCCGGGACCAGTGGTGCCTGTAGTCACCGGAATCTGGAGTGCACCGGCCATCAGGGCAGCCAGTGCGGCACGGAGCCACAGCACAGACAGTCCCCCACCTGTGAAGCATCAGAAGTTGGCCAGTGTCTGGCGGGAGAGGGGGAATACTCCAGCCACCAAAGCCGCTCCCAGGGGTCCCGGTGGGAGTGTGGAGTCAGCTATGACACCTTCCAAGGTGGGGAAGGGCCACAAGAAACCCAGCAAGTCTGGGAAGAGCAGCACGGCGGAGAAGACCACCAACATCCCCACTGCCCAGGAGCCCACCGCCAGCACCATCCCAGCTGCCCAGGACAGGACCACCAGCACAAGCCCAGCTGCCCAGGACAGGACCGCCAGCACCAGCCCAGCAGCCCAGGACAGGACCGCCAGCACCAGCGCTGCCCAGGACAGGACCGCCAGCACAAGCCCAGCTGCCCAGGACAGGACCGCCAGTACAAGCCCAGATGCCCAGGACAGGACCGCCAGCACCAGCCCAGCTGAACAGGACAGGACCACCAGCACCAGCCCAGCTGCCCATGACAGGACCGCCAGCACAAGCCCAGCTGCCCAGGACAGGACCGCCAGCACAAGCCCAGCTGCCCAGGAGGGGTCCGCAAGCACCAGCCCACCTGCCCAGGAGGCCACCGCCAGCACAAGGCCCGCTGGGCCATGAAGGACCGCCAACAAAAGCTCCGCTGTGCCATGAAGGACTGCCAGCAAAAGCCCCGCTGGGCCATGAAGGACCACCAGCAGCTGAGTCCCTGCAATGGAGACCGCCGCCTCAAGCACCGCTGAACAGGGCACCGCCATCTCAAGCACTGCTGCGCAGGGCACCGCCATCTCAGGCACCGCTGAACGGGGCACCGCTGAACAGGGCACCACCGTCTCAAGCACCGCTGAACAGGGCACCGCCGTCTCAGGCACCACTGAACAGGGCAATGCTGTCTCAAGCACCGCTGAACAGGGCACTGCTGTCTCAAGCACCGATGAACAGGGCACCGCCGTCTCAGGCACTGCTGAACAGGGCACCGCCGTCTCAAGCATCGCTGAACAGGGCACCGCCGTCTCAAGCACTGCTGAACAGGGCACCACTGTCTCAAGCACCGCTGGCCCATGAGCGGCAAGGGTACTGACGCAACAGAGTCTGTCACGGGGTGAATGATGCACTCTGGGCACAAAGCCCCCTCCAGAACGAGTGGAGACTGTCATCCAGTCACCCAATCCTTAGCAGGATGAAGCACTCTGGGCACCAGTCCCCCTCCAGAACCAGTGGAGACTGTCATCCACTACCTCTGTCCTTAGCAGGATGAAGCACTTTGGGCACCAGTCCCCCTCCGGAACCAGTGGAGAGATCCATCCACTACCTCTGTCCTTAGCAGGATGAAGCATTCTGGGAACCAGTCCCCCTCCAGAACCAGTGGAGACTGTCATCCACTACCTCTGTCCTTAGCAGGATGAAGCACTCTGGGCACCAATCCCCCTCCAGAACCAGTGGAGAGATCCATCTACTACCTCTGTCCTTAGCAGGATGAAGCACTCTGGGCACCAGTCCCCATCCAGAACCAGTGGAAACTGTCATCCACTACCTCTGTCCTTAGCAGGATGAAGCACTCTGGGCACCAGCCCCCCCCAGAACCAGTGGAGACTGTCATCCACTTGAGAGACTGTGGCTTTGCACTCCCCAGGATAAAGCAGTGGGCAACCCACCCACTGTAGAGACTTGTGAGACTGTGGCTTTGCACTCCCCAGGATTGAACAGTGGGCAACCCACCCACTGTAGAGACTTGTGAGACTGTGGCTTTGCACTCCCCAGGATTGAACAGTGGGCAAACCACCCACTGTAGAGACTTGTGAGGCTGTGGCTTTGCACTCCCCAGGATTGAACAGTGGGCAAACCACCCACTGTAGAGACTTGTGAGACTGTGGCTTTGCACTCCCCAGAATGGAACAGTGGGCAAACCACCCACTGTAGAGACTTGTGAGACTGTGGCTTTGCACTCCCCAGGATTGAACAGTGGGCAAACCACCCACTGTAGAGACTTGAGAGACTGTGGCTTTGCACTCCCCAGGATTGAACAGTGGGCAACCCACCCACTGTAGAGACTTGAGAGACCGTGGCTTTGCACTCCCCAGGATTGAACAGTGGGCATGTGGCCCCCTCGTGGATCTGGCGTCGTGCACTCAAGCGGCTGAGGTGCCCCCTTTCCCTCCCCCTGAGGTGCCTGTTTAGTTGCTCTCTGATGCACCTGCAGTGTTCTCTCCGTCATGGTCGGGGATCTTGTGTGGGCCTCGCCCATACCGTGTGGTCCCAGTGTTCCAGGGACTTTATTAGAGCACTACTGTGCTTGGTATATATTTTGTTTATGGTGTATATATATATTTCTTCCTACTTGCTTTTAATATATTACAATGGTTACACTCATTTTCTATTGTCTTTGCATTCTTCCGGGGGGTTTGGAGGGCTGTGATGTATTGATATGCATTAGTGTGTGTGTTGTAGTGGGTGAGGGTGGGGGTGTTGCGTGTGTATGTCCCTGTTTTTTCCCTCCCCCTCCCCTGTGTCGTAGGTGCAGTACTCACCGTGGTCTTCGCCGCCGGCGTTCGTGCTCCTGGTAGAGGAGCAGGAAGACTATTGCAGGTAGAATTTGGAGTTCCGGATCCATGGCGTCCTCGTTCCTCGTGGGGTGTGTAGAGGTGAGCGTTTTTCCATTGGGATTCCTGTTTCCGCCGTGTTTTTATCCGCAGTGAATCCGCCCCAGAAAAGGTGGCGGATTGGCCTGTCATAATAGTGTGGGCAGTACATTGTCTCCCGCCTGTTTGTTGGCGGGACCGGCGCGCTATTTGTTTGTACCGCCATGGCGGTCGGAGTGTTAAAGTGGCTGTCTTTGTTGGCGGTTTCCGCCACGGTCGTAATTGCACATTTTTTACCGCCGGCCTGTTGGCGGTCTTACCGCCGCTTTAACACCGTCCGCCAGGGTTGTAATGACCACCTAAGTAACTTGGCACCTAACCTTCACCAAGTGAGGGTTAGACATATAGGTGACTTATAAGTTACTTATGTGCAGTGAAAAATGGCTGTGAAATAACGTGGAAGTTATTTCACTCAGGCTGCAGTGGCAGTCCTGTGTAAGAATTGTCTGAGCTCCCTATGGGTGGCAAAAGAAATGCTGCAGCCCATAGGGATCTCCTGGAACCCCAATACCCTGGGTACCTAGGCACCATATACAAGAGAATTATATGGGTGTTCCAGTGTGCCAATGAGAATTGGTAAAATTAGTCACTAGCCTGCAGTGACAATTTTAAAAGCAGAGAGAGAGCATAAACACTGAGGCTCTGGTTAGCAGAGCTTCAGTGATACAGTTAGGCACCACACAGGAAACACACACAGGCCACAAACCTATGAGCACTGGGGTCCTGGCTAGCAGGATCCCAGTGACACATATCAAACACACTGACAACATAGGGTTTCCACTATGAGCACTGGACCCTGGCTAGCAGGATCCCAGTGAGACAGTAAAAACACCCTGACATATACTCACAAACAGGCCAAAAGTGGGGGTAACAAGGCTAGAAAGAGGCTACCTTCCTACAGTAGTGCCCATTGGAATAGAGGTCTGTGGCTTTTCGGGTGTTGACTGATGCGTAAGTTGAGTGTTGCTATGCAGGAGAAGTGGCAGTGGTGGCAGGAGAAAGGGCCTTTGGTGGTTCGGGGTGAGGCATTGACAGTGGTTGTTTAGTGTCTTCACTTTCAGGTTGAGGATCTTGTCAGAGGAGTAGCAGCGGTGGTCAGGAGGTCCAGGGGTCCTGGTGCTGAGCGTGGCTCAGGCATAAACTGGCACAGATGGGCTTACCTTTGGCATGCCGGCAGTGCGACTGTGCATCAACCTCCATTATGTAGCCCTGGGAGCAGGAAGGGACCAAACCAGAGGGAGGGAATCCAGTGGGCGGAAAGCTAGCTGGAAGTCGGAAGGGCTCCGGGCAGTATGCGGTGAGAGAGGCAGGGCGAGGACACAAGAAAGGCAAACCCAGAGGCAAAAAGAGGAGGTAAAAAGGGGTGAAAGTGAGAAAGACATTGAGAGAAATACAAAAGAAGTGAAAAGAAGGCATCACAGTAGAAGCGAGCTGAAAAGCAAAAAGGAGACACAATAAAGCAGCAAGGACTAAAAGTAAGAAAGGACAGTGCGAGAAATACAAGTAGTAAAAAAGAAGGAATCAGAGCAGGATCGAGCAGAAGACAGGGCTGATGCAACAGCCAGTCTTGAAATTTTGCTGCTCAGCTGGGGAGCTGGGATTGGTTCCTCTGTGCTGGTCAGGGGCGGAGGAGTAGCGTGAAACCTGGGGAGGTCTAAAGCAAATTTTCTTCTAAGATTGGGTTATAAAAATGAAGCAATGCAGGCATTATTACTTGTAGCTACTTAGTAGAAAATAAAAACAATTAGTCAACACAGATTTTAATTCATGTTAGAAGAGTAACTTTTAAAATGTTGCTGTTTTGCTCCCTTAAGAAAAAAAGATTAATAGTGTCTTTAATCTATTTCCTCAATATGGGCTACTTCCAGCTCATCACTATCTAGCTTCCTGAAAACCTCATCCTAGCT
Source organism: Pleurodeles waltl (assembly GCF_031143425.1). Lineage (NCBI taxonomy): Eukaryota > Metazoa > Chordata > Amphibia > Caudata > Salamandridae > Pleurodeles > Pleurodeles waltl. The sequence continues at coordinate 919,811,378 of NC_090442.1, read as the reverse complement.
CATAAGTTGTGCTATAGAGGCGCACCAGTCTGAGAAGTCGTAGGCCGACTGGGAGTCCTCTTGAGCTTCTGCTGACTCTTCTTTTTGCTGGCTATCTGCCAAAGGCAACTTCACAATTGTCAAAGCTGTGTGCAGACAAAGGCCTGGTCCCCGATGAATAGTTTCAGTCCCAGCAACTCTGTCAGTACACAGCAGCAATAAAGTGCATGGAGCTATGCGCTAAAAGGAAGCCACCACACTGGCCTCTTCTGAAGTACAGAGATATTGTATGCTGCCAATAGCCTTGCTCCCTGAGAGGGCATGGCAGGCATGCTTACAATGGTTGTGGTTGGCCTTTATATTAGTTTTATTAAAAGAGGTTGCCTTTGGGAGGTACCTGGTTAGGGAGACAGGAACTTAGTCAAGGTTTCATTCAGCTATCTCATGAACCTGGAGCAAGGCAAGGTGTGATTTCATTGGCCAAACCCCAGTACAGGCATAGTTAAACAACAGCTGTGTCATAGTGTAGAGAAAGCAATGAGAAAATGAGCTGGAAAGGAAACTTGGTAATAACGTTTGAGTTAACCTTATTTATACTGTTACAGACCACTCTCTAATCAGAGTGTATTTCTGACTCAGAAGACATTAGAAGACTATCTGCTTGGAAGGATTCTTTTCTGCTAGAATACAACTTTGGATCATGTGACTCCTTCTTTTGTTTGAACCTCTGACTTTGAAAAGCTACTTTCACCATCAAGAGAATTTACCTCCTACGGACCCACAAAAATAAGATGATCTAGGTTTTTTTAGAAGTCTTCCTACTGAGAATCTACATTTTCACAAACAGTAGTGCAGAAAATCAGAGAAATAAATCAGCTATACCTTCAGGGAAGAAACCAAGCAAGAACAGTTGGATCTGGATGTTTGATTGTAATCCTTTTTAGATAGGGCTTACACAGATCACAAAAGTCGAGTTTTCTTGTTCAAGAGAATCAGTACCACATAGGATAAAGGATGGTTCGATGTGGACCACAGAACGACTTTCTACTGATTGAAGGTTTATTGAACGAATGTTTGGTTAATAAAAACTGCATGAAGACCTGAGACAAGAACACTATTCATACTACTGAATTTCTGTAATCAAGCAAGAGGATGTCATTGACTTTTGAGTAGTTACAGGCCCTCTGTTAAAGACATTTTACAAATGACAACCCTAATTATCTTTCAGGGCTATGTCCATTGTGTTTTCAGATGCTCGGTAAAAGCAGCGGAAAACAATTGTTGGTTCAAGGTTTCTTGAAAGCATTCAATTTCAAAACTATTGATAGAGCTCTCCCAATTGAACCCACCTATTTCTGACACTACATCACACTATTATGTGAGGCGTTCCCATGGTACTTTTAAATTCTACTTGATGACATTTATTCACACACTCACCACCATATCTGGGGCCCTGCTTTTTGATCAACTGCATTCATGAGATGACTGATAACATTCTCCCAGAAGGATTTTCTGCTGGGCACAGGTTTGTATACATTGAAAATTTTTGTCATCCTCCTCAGAATGTGCCTGGGTTATTGCTTGAGTGACTATTAACGTGCCTTTAGATTATTCAGTTTACCAGGGCCTGCAAGCAAGTTAGACAAAAAGAACAGGTAATTAACATGAATCATAGCTTTGAATTGTGGTAACGATTTAGCATGCATTCATAAGAGATCCTTAAGCACCTTCAGCTTGGTCATATCACAGTGGTGGCTTTCAGATTAAGGCCCTCACTACAAATTTGGCAGTAAGTGAACCGCCGCGGTGGAGATGGCGGTTGAACCGCCGCAGGACTGGCGGTACAGACCACCATATTACGAGTACTAGGAAGGCACCTGCAGAACACAGTCAAGTTTACGTCCAGTCTGCCAGTGTGGATGGACCGCTGTTGCCAGGCGGAAGGCCCCTTCAGGCCAGCGTTCAGACAGTTTTCACCCACCCTATTACGACGTTGCACACCGTCAAGACTTCCGGGGCGGTCCAACCACCGAGAAAACCATGGCGGAAACAAACAACATAAAAGAAAGCAGCCACCTTTTGGAACACACGCACGTCCATAGGCGCCATGGCACTCAAATTGCAAGTCCTTCAAATGCTCCTGCTGGCCATTGACATCCAGGACCAGCGACGCTGACATAAACACCAGCAGTAAGTATGCCATCCTAGCACACACTGGAGGGAAGTACATTAGTACACACACACACACAAACGCACAGTCACCATACATACATGCGCAAGGAAAGTCAGGAGAAGCTATGTACCACCGACACCAGCGGTGCCGTTGTAGATAAATATAATGGGAAATATATAAATCCCAAGAAAATAACAATTTACAAGATGCCACAAGAGCCAGTGTCTCATTGTCCAAATGTCCTGGGCACATTAGGCATGTGAGGTCTGCCCAACTTGACTCTTGACTGCAGTGTGCAGACTTCCACAGGACAGGGGCATCCATGGGGCATGCAAGCACCTCAGGGATGCGGGCTGGTGGGGGTGTGATCAGGGTTTGGATGGGGGGGGGTCCTTCCTCTTCTTATCAGGCTTCCCCCCTTACTTTCCTGCTCTCAGAGGGACGTCTTTGCCTTGCCCCTCTTTCGTGCCTTCTTAGGTGTAACAGCAGTGGAGGCCACCACAGCAGGGGACCAAGATGGAGTGCTACCAGTGCTGGAGGTGTGAGGGGCAGGTGTGCCTGTTGTGGTAGCACTGCACACTACTGTCTGCGGGGCTTAGCTCAGCCCAGAGGAGGACAGGGAGGTGGAAGGCAGGGCTCCGGGAAGGGTAGCAGGGCATTTAGGGTGGACAGGGACTGGAGCAGGAGACGGGAACAGGGGCAATTCATGCAGGAAACTCTTTTTAGGGGCAGCAGGTAGGTCATGGGTTAGGCGTTTGGGAGTGGAGGGAGAGGGGATGGTTGATAGGTGTGTACTTGGATATGGTTTGGATGCTGGTGCGTGGGTGTATGACATATGTGTGCTGGGTGTGTGTTGGGTGGCTGAGTGTGGGAGTACACGTGTAGGGGAGGAGGGGCGGAGGAGACACAGGGAGATGGCATGGGGGATGTGTGAGTGAATGTTTGGGTGGTGCGTGCAGGTAGGGTGGATGTGCTGCATGTGGTTGTGTTGGCTGTTGTGGTGCGTGCGGATGTGGTGTATAGGGTGCATGCATGAGGGTCAACTGTTGTGGTGAGGCTGGCAGTGACAGGACATGCGTCTGGACCAGGGACTGATGATGTGGTGTCTGCATGTGTGAGTGGTGATGTGACTGTGAAGGGGGAGTCAGGGTAGGTAGTTGATGTTGGTGTGTGTGCGTCTGAATGGTGGGTGGGTGTCTGGTGGTGGTGGTGTTTGTGGTGCATGTGAATGTCCTTGCGCTCTGGATCTGTTGGTGGGGATGCATACTGGTATGAAAGTGTGCTTAGGATGGGAAATGGGAGAGGGATGTGGGAGTGGGAACAGGTAGTTGAAGGGGGGACGGAAGTAGAAAGAACAGTGACTGCTGTCATTGAGGAGGCCAGAGCCTGAAACGATCTCTGAAGGGCAGGCACCGTAAATGCCTCCCAGGAATTCATTTGACTGTTGCATCTGGGATGCCAGTCCCTGGATGGCATTCACGATGGATGTCTGCCCAACAGATATGGACCTCAAGAGGTCAATAGCCTCCTCATTGAGGGCAGCAGGGCTGACTGGGGAAGGGGCAGAGGTGCCTGCGGCGAAGGAGCTGTCCACCCTCCTGGGTGACTGGGCACGAGCAACAGGGTGGGGAGCTACAGGGAGGGTGGTGCTGGTAAGGGGGGTGGCGCACAAGGATTGTGCAGGCATAGGGTTTGATGCATCCCCCACCACCAGGGAGTCACCATCAGAGGAAGAATCTGATAATGCTGTAGATGTTCCTGTCTCCCCGTGGTGCTCCACTCGTCCTCTGTCCCACTGGTCCCCTCGGCTCTGCTGGTATCAGCTTCCTGGGTCCCGTGGGATGCAGCTTCCCCACTTGCCGATGCCCCTTCTCCTACGCCAGATGATGCTGTTGTAGACAAAGAGGAGCAGAGGGAGGGAGCGTCGGACAGTGAGAGACAGGGTGGGAGGAAGAGAAACAGGGAGCAAGTGGTCAATTCCAGCACAACAGCCACATACTAGTCACTACAACATACTCCAGTGCAATGTCATTACACACACCAAGAATTCACATACTCATGCCACTACAATGGCAGCCCATACGTGCCACCTCAGTCATGCTCATGAGTTTCACACATGCTGACACACATTCAGTCCGGTACAAGATGAAAACCATACCCTAAACACATGTCTTACCCACCTGTGAGAAGGTAGCCTCTTTCTAGCCTTGTTACCCCCACTTTTGGCCTGTTTGTGAGTGTATGTCAGGGTGTTTGTCACTGTTTTCACTGTCTCACTGGGATCCTGATAGCCAGGCCTCAGTGCTCATAGTGAAAACACCATGTTTTCAGTATGGTTGTTATGTGTCACTGGGATCCTGCTAGTCAGGACCCCAGTGCTCATAGGTTTGTGGCCTATATGTATGTGTCACTGGGACCCTGTCACACAGGGCCCCAGTGCTCATAGGTGTGCATGTATATGTTCCCTGTGTGGTGCCTAACTGTCTCACTGAGGCTCTGCTAACCAGAACCTCAGTGGTTATGCTCTCTCATTACTTTCAAATTGTCACTAACAGGCTAGTGACCAATTTTACCAATTTACATTGGCTTACTGGAACACCCTTATAAATCCCTAGTATATGGTACTGAGGTACCCAGGGTATTGGGGTTCCAGGAGATCCCTATGGGCTGCAGCATTTCTTTTGCCACCCATAGGGAGCTCTGACAATTCTTACACAGGCCTGCCAATGCAGCCTGAGTGAAATAACGTCCACGTTATTTCACAGCCATTTTACACTGCACTTAAGTAACTTATAAGTCACCTATATGTCTAACCTTTACCTGGTAAAGGTTAGGTGCAAAGTTACTTAGTGTGAGGGCACCCTGGCACTAGCCAAGGTGCCCCCACATTGTTCAGAGCCAATTCACTGAACTTTGTGAGTGCGGGGACACCATTACACGCGTGCACTACATATAGGTCACTACCTATATGTAGCTTCACCATGGTAACTCCGAATATGGCCATGTAACATGTCTATGATCATGGAATTGCCCCCTCTATGCCATCCTGGCATTGTTGGTACAATTCCATGATCCCAGTGGTCTGTAGCACAGACCCTGGTACTGCCAGACTGCCCTTCCTGGGGTTTCACTGCAGCTGCTGCTGCTGCCAACCCCTCAGACAGGCAGCTGCCCTCCTGGGGTCCAGCCAGGCCTGGCCCAGGATGGCAGAACAAAGAACTTCCTCTGAGAGAGGGTGTGACACCCTCTCCCTTTGGAAAATGGTGTGAAGGCAGGGGAGGAGTAGCCTCCCCCAGCCTCTGGAAATGCTTTGTTGGGCACAGATGTGCCCAATTCTGCATAAGCCAGTCTACACCGGTTCAGGGACCCCTTAGCCCCTGCTCTGGCGCGAAACTGGACAAAGGAAAGGGGAGTGACCACTCCCCTGACCTGCACCTCCCCTGGGAGGTGTCCAGAGCTCCTCCAGTGTGCTCCAGACCTCTGCCATCTTGGAAACAGAGGTGCTGCTGGCACACTGGACTGCTCTGAGTGGCCAGTGCCACCAGGTGACGTCAGAGACTCCTGCTGATAGGCTCCTTCAGGTGTTAGTAGCCTTTCCTCTCTCCTAGGTAGCCAAACCCTCTTTTCTGGCTATTTAGGGTCTCTGTCTCTGGGGAAACTTTAGATAACGAATGCATGAGCTCAGCCGAGTTCCTCTGCATCTCCCTCTTCACCTTCTGATAAGGAATCGACCGCTGACCGCGCTGGAAGCCTGCAAACCTGCAACATAGTAGCAAAGACGACTACTGCAACTCTGTAACGCTGATCCTGCCGCCTTCTCGACTGTTTTCCTGCTTGTGCATGCTGTGGGGGTAGTCTGCCTCCTCTCTGCACCAGAAGCTCCGAAGAAATCTCCCGTGGGTCGACGGAATCTTCCCCCTGCAACCGCAGGCACCAAAAAGCTGCATTACCGGTCCCTTGGGTCTCCTCTCAGCACGACGAGCGAGGTCCCTCGAATCCAGCGACACCGTCCAAGTGACCCCCACAGTCCACTGACTCTTCAGCCCAAGTTTGGTGGAGGTAAGTCCTTGCCTCACCTCGCTGGGCTGCATTGCTGGGAACCGCGACTTTGCAAGCTACTCCGGCCCCTGTGCACTTCCGGCGGAAATCCTTCGTGCACAGCCAAGCCTGGGTCCACGGCACTCTAACCTGCATTGCACGACTTTCTAAGTTGGTCTCCGGCGACGTGGGACTCCTTTGTGCAACTTCGGCGAGCACCGTTTCACGCATCCTCGTAGTGCCTGTTTCTGGCACTTCTCCGGGTGCTACCTGCTTCAGTGAGGGCTCTTTGTCTTGCTCGACGTCCCCTCTCTCTGCAGGTCCAATTTGCGACCTCCTGGTCCCTCCTGGGCCCCAGCAGTGTCCAAAAACGCCAAACGCAAAATTTGCGTGTAGCAAGGCTTGTTGGCGTCCATCCGGCGGGAAAACACTTCTGCACGACTCTCCAAGGCGTGGGGGATCCATCCTCCAAAGGGGAAGTCTCTAGCCCTTGTCGTTCCTGCAGTATTCACAGCTCTTCAGCCTAGTAAGAGCTTCTTTGCACCAACCGCTGGCATTTCTTGGGCATCTGCCCATCTCCGAGTTGCTTGTGACTTTTGGACTTGGTCCCCTTGTTCCACAGGTACCCTCAGTCAGGAATCCATCGTTGTTGCATTGCTGATTTGTGTTTTCCTTGCATTTTCCCTCTAACACGACTACTTTGTCCTTAGGGGAACTTTAGTGCACTTTGCACTCACTTTTCAGGGTCTTGGGGAGGGTTATTTTTCTAACTCTCACTATTTTCTAATAGTCCCAGCGACCCTCTACAAGGTCACATAGGTTTGGGGTCCATTCGTGGTTCACATTCCACTTTTGGAGTATATGGTTTGTGTTGCCCCTATCCCTATGTTTCCCAATTGCATCCTATTGTAACTATACATTGTTTGCACTGTTTTCTAAGACTATACTGCATATTTTTGCTATTGTGTATATATATCTTGTGTATATTTCCTATCCTCTCACTGAGGGTACACTCTGGGATACTTTGGCATATTGTCATAAAAATAAAGTACCTTTATTTTTAGTATAACTGTGTATTGTGTTTTCTTATGATATTGTGCATATGACACTAAGTGGTACTGTAGTAGCTTCACACGTCTCCTAGTTCAGCCTAAGCTGCTCTGCTAAGCTACCATTATCTATCAGCCTAAGCTGCTAGACACCCTATACACTAATAAGGGATAACTGGGCCTGGTGCAAGGTGTAAGTACCCCTTGGTACTCACTACAAGCCAGTCCAGCCTCCTACATTGGTTGTGCAGTGGTGGGATAAGTGCTTGAGACTACTTACCACTCTTGTCATTGTACTTTTCATAAGAGAAAAATATACAAAACAAGGTCAGTGTATATACACATAGCCAAAAAGTTTTGCATTTCCTCTTTTCACTCTTTTCTAAGTGCTGAAAAGTACTTCTAAACTTTCAAAAAGTTCTTAAAAGTTTAAAAAGTTTTTTCTGTCTTTCCAAAAAGTTCTGAAAACTTTTTTCTCTTTTTCTATCACTTTAACTCTCTCTAAAAAATGTCTGGCACAGGAAAAAATGTTGAACTGTCCAAACTTGCATATGATCACCTTAGCTGGAAAGGAGCAAGGAGTCTCTGCATAGAGAGAGGTTTGAGTGTAGGGAAGAATCCTTCCTTAGAACTGTTAATTAATATGCTTAGAGTACAGGATAAGGCCATAAGTGCCCAATCTGTAGAAAAAGTAGCTAATGGTTCTCAATCTGATCCAGGGACTCCCCCAGGAAAAGGTTCAGGAAAGAAACTTCTCAGCCTGCCCATTACTAGACAGTCTAGCATAGTTGGTACAGAGGTTGAATCACACCATACTGATGGTGTGCTCTCACATTATGCTGGTAGCCAAGCTGTTAGGGTGCCCTCTGTAAGGGACAGGTCTCCTTCTGTTCATTCCCATCATACCTCTGTATCTAGAAATGTCCCTCCCACCCACCCTGATGACAGATTGTTAGAAAGGGAGCTCAATAGATTGAGAGTGGAACAAACCAGACTGAAGCTCAAGAAGCAACAGCTGGATTTGGATAGACAGTCTTTAGAAATAGAGAGGGAAAGACAGAAGTTGGGTTTAGATACCCATGGTGGCAGCAGCAGTATTCCCCATAGTCATCCTGCAAAAGAGCATGATTCCAGGAATCTGCACAAGATAGTTCCCCCTTATAAGGAGGGGGATGACATTAACAAGTGGTTTGCTGCACTTGAGAGGGCCTGTGCTGTACAGGATGTCCCTCAAAAGCTGTGGGCTGCTATCCTATGGCTATCATTTAGTGGAAAAGGTAGGCATAGGCTCCTTACAGTGAAAGAAAATGATGCCAATAATTTCCAAGTTCTTAAGAATGCACTCCTGGATGGTTATGGCTTAACCACTGAACAGTACAGGATAAAGTTCAGAGAGACCAAAAAGGAGTCTTCACAAGACTGGGTTGATTTCATTGACCATTCAGTGAAGGCCTTAGAGGGGTGGTTACATGGCAGTAAAGTTACTGATTATGAAAGCCTGTATAACACAATCCTGAGAGAGCATATACTTAATAATTGTGTGTCTGATTTGTTGCACCAGTACCTGGTAGACTCTGATCTGACCTCTCCCCAAGAATTGGGAAAGAAGGCAGACAAATGGGTCAGAACAAGGGTGAACAGAAAAGTTCAGACAGGGGGTGACAAAGATGGCAATAAGAAGAAAGATGGTGAAAAATCTCAAGATAAGCATGGGGATAAGGGTAAAACCAAAGATCCCACTTCAAATCTTAAACACTCTTCAGAGGGTGGGGATAAAACTAATTCTTCCTCTTCTTCTCAACCTGCACACATTAAAAAGCCTTGGTGCTTTGTGTGTAAAAACAGAGGCCATAGGCCAGGGGATAAGTCCTGTCCAGGTAAACCCCCTGAGCCTACCACCACTAATACATCAAGCTCTAGTGCCCCTAGCAGTAGTGGTACTAGTGGTGGGACTGCTGGCAACAGTCAAGCAAAGGGTGTAGTTGGGTTCACTTATGGGTCCATAGTGGAAACTGATGTAATCAGTCCCAAGACAGTTTCTGTCACACCTAGTGGCATTGGCCTTGCCACACTGGCTGCTTGTCCCCTTACAATGGATAAGTACAGGCAGACAGTTTCAATAAATGGTGTTGAGGCCTTGGCCTACAGGGACACAGGTGCCAGTTTCACTTTGGTGACTGAAAACCTAGTGCACCCTGATCAACACATCATTGGACAACAGTATAAGATTATTGATGTCCATAACTCCACTAAGTTTCTTCCCTTAGCTATAATTCAATTTAGTTGGGGTGGAGTTACTGGCCCTAAGCAGGTGGTGGTATCACCTAGCTTACCTGTAGACTGTCTCTTAGGTAATGACCTAGAGGCCTCAGGTTGGGCTGATGTAGAGTTTTATGCCCATGCAGCCATGCTGGGCATCCCTGAGGAATTGTTCCCTCTCATTTCAAGTGAAATGAAAAAGCAAAAGAGAGAAGGCCTGAAAACTCAGGATCCCTCTCCATCAACAGGTAAAAAGGGTATCACAGTATCCCCTAACCACCCTACCATTCAGGATACTATTCCTGTGGTGGGAGAAACCTCTCCTGGGGTGGCACCTGTTCCAAGGGAATCATCAGCTGGCAAAGCTGGACTCCCTGAGGTGGAAGTACCTCTCTGTGGGATAACTAACATTGGTGAGAAAAACAGCACCATTTTAGTTAACATGGAGCATCCCTCCAACCCTCCCAGAGAAACTTTAGTGCAGAAACCCTGCACTACCTCACAACACTTAGGACAGCATCCCTGCCCTAGTGTGGAGCTCATAGGACAGCATCCCTGCCCTGCTCCAACTCAAGAGAAACAGCATCCCTGTTCTCTCTTCCAGCCAGATGGACAAAGTTTTTGCCCAGCTATGGCTTTTCTGAGACAGCATCCCTGTCTGGCATTTCCATCACTACAAATAGGTTCAGTGGACAATTCCCACTGCTCTAAACTAAAACTTACTGATAGAAACTCTGAAAATACATCTTCACATTGTTGCTTAGCTAAAAAACTTCAAACAGGGTGGTTTACATCCCCACAGGGAAGTAACCATATAGTGGATGATAAAGGGAGTAACCAGTCTATTGCAGAGCTACTCTCTACTTATCACCACTTAGACAATAAAGTCTCAACTGGCCAAGGTTAGCCTTATTGTCCTTCGTTTGGGGGGGGGTTGTGTGAGAAGGTAGCCTCTTTCTAGCCTTGTAACCCCCACTTTTGGCCTGTTTGTGAGTGTATGTCAGGGTGTTTGTCACTGTTTTCACTGTCTCACTGGGATCCTGATAGCCAGGCCTCAGTGCTCATAGTGAAAACACCATGTTTTCAGTATGGTTGTTATGTGTCACTGGGATCCTGCTAGTCAGGACCCCAGTGCTCATAGGTTTGTGGCCTATATGTATGTGTCACTGGGACCCTGTCACACAGGGCCCCAGTGCTCATAGGTGTGCATGTATATGTTCCCTGTGTGGTGCCTAACTGTCTCACTGAGGCTCTGCTAACCAGAACCTCAGTGGTTATGCTCTCTCATTACTTTCAAATTGTCACTAACAGGCTAGTGACCAATTTTACCAATTTACATTGGCTTACTGGAACACCCTTATAAATCCCTAGTATATGGTACTGAGGTACCCAGGGTATTGGGGTTCCAGGAGATCCCTATGGGCTGCAGCATTTCTTTTGCCACCCATAGGGAGCTCTGACAATTCTTACACAGGCCTGCCAATGCAGCCTGAGTGAAATAACGTCCACGTTATTTCACAGCCATTTTACACTGCACTTAAGTAACTTATAAGTCACCTATATGTCTAACCTTTACCTGGTAAAGGTTAGGTGCAAAGTTACTTAGTGTGAGGGCACCCTGGCACTAGCCAAGGTACCCCCACATTGTTCAGAGCCAATTCACTGAACTTTGTGAGTGCGGGGACACCATTACACGCGTGCACTACATATAGGTCACTACCTATATGTAGCTTCACCATGGTAACTCCGAATATGGCCATGTAACATGTCTATGATCATGGAATTGCCCCCTCTATGCCATCCTGGCATTGTTGGTACAATTCCATGATCCCAGTGGTCTGTAGCACAGACCCTGGTACTGCCAGACTGCCCTTCCTGGGGTTTCACTGCAGCTGCTGCTGCTGCCAACCCCTCAGACAGGCAGCTGCCCTCCTGGGGTCCAGCCAGGCCTGGCCCAGGATGGCAGAACAAAGAACTTCCTCTGAGAGAGGGTGTGACACCCTCTCCCTTTGGAAAATGGTGTGAAGGCAGGGGAGGAGTAGCCTCCCCCAGCCTCTGGAAATGCTTCGTTGGGCACAGATGTGCCCAATTCTGCATAAGCCAGTCTACACCGGTTCAGGGACCCCTTAGCCCCTGCTCTGGCGCGAAACTGGACAAAGGAAAGGGGAGTGACCACTCCCCTGACCTGCACCTCCCCTGGGAGGTGTCCAGAGCTCCTCCAGTGTGCTCCAGACCTCTGCCATCTTGGAAACAGAGGTGCTGCTGGCACACTGGACTGCTCTGAGTGGCCAGTGCCACCAGGTGACGTCAGAGACTCCTGCTGATAGGCTCCTTCAGGTGTTAGTAGCCTTTCCTCTCTCCTAGGTAGCCAAACCCTCTTTTCTGGCTATTTAGGGTCTCTGTCTCTGGGGAAACTTTAGATAACGAATGCATGAGCTCAGCCGAGTTCCTCTGCATCTCCCTCTTCACCTTCTGATAAGGAATCGACCGCTGACCGCGCTGGAAGCCTGCAAACCTGCAACATAGTAGCAAAGACGACTACTGCAACTCTGTAACGCTGATCCTGCCGCCTTCTCGACTGTTTTCCTGCTTGTGCATGCTGTGGGGGTAGTCTGCCTCCTCTCTGCACCAGAAGCTCCGAAGAAATCTCCCGTGGGTTGACGGAATCTTCCCCCTGCAACCGCAGGCACCAAAAAGCTGCATTACCGGTCCCTTGGGTCTCCTCTCAGCACGACGAGCGAGGTCCCTCGAATCCAGCGACACCGTCCAAGTGACCCCCACAGTCCAGTGACTCTTCAGCCCAAGTTTGGTGGAGGTAAGTCCTTGCCTCACCTCGCTGGGCTGCATTGCTGGGAACCGCGACTTTGCAAGCTACTCCGGCCCCTGTGCACTTCCGGCGGAAATCCTTCGTGCACAGCCAAGCCTGGGTCCACGGCACTCTAACCTGCATTGCACGACTTTCTAAGTTGGTCTCCGGCGACGTGGGACTCCTTTGTGCAACTTCGGCGAGCACCGTTTCACGCATCCTCGTAGTGCCTGTTTCTGGCACTTCTCCGGGTGCTACCTGCTTCAGTGAGGGCTCTTTGTCTTGCTCGACGTCCCCTCTCTCTGCAGGTCCAATTTGCGACCTCCTGGTCCCTCCTGGGCCCCAGCAGCGTCCAAAAACGCCAAACGCACGATTTGCGTGTAGCAAGGCTTGTTGGCGTCCATCCGGCGGGAAAACACTTCTGCACGACTCTCCAAGGCGTGGGGAATCCATCTTCCAAAGGGGAAGTCTCTAGCCCTTGTCGTTCCTGCAGTATTCACAGCTCTTCAGCCTAGTAAGAGCTTCTTTGCACCAACCGCTGGCATTTCTTGGGCATCTGCCCATCTCCGAGTTGCTTGTGACTTTTGGACTTGGTCCCCTTGTTCCACAGGTACCCTCAGTCAGGAATCCATCGTTGTTGCATTGCTGATTTGTCTTTTCCTTGCATTTTCCCTCTAACACGACTACTTTGTCCTTAGGGGAACTTTAGTGCACTTTGCACTCACTTTTCAGGGTCTTGGGGAGGGTTATTTTTCTAACTCTCACTATTTTCTAATAGTCCCAGCGACCCTCTACAAGGTCACATAGGTTTGGGGTCCATTCGTGGTTCACATTCCACTTTTGGAGTATATGGTTTGTGTTGCCCCTATCCCTATGTTTCCCCATTGCATCCTATTGTAACTATACATTGTTTGCACTGTTTTCTAAGACTATACTGCATATTTTTGCTATTGTGTATATATATCTTGTGTATATTTCCTATCCTCTCACTGAGGGTACACTCTGAGATACTTTGGCATATTGTCATAAAAATAAAGTACCTTTATTTTTAGTATAACTGTGTATTGTGTTTTCTTATGATATTGTGCATATGACACTAAGTGGTACTGTAGTAGCTTCACACGTCTCCTAGTTCAGCCTAAGCTGCTCTGCTAAGCTACCATTATCTATCAGCCTAAGCTGCTAGACACCCTATACACTAATAAGGGATAACTGGGCCTGGTGCAAGGTGTAAGTACCCCTTGGTACTCACTACAAGCCAGTCCAGCCTCCTACACCACCCCATTGGCTCATTGCTCCATATGATCACTAGACCCAAAATGTGTACTCTATGGGCTTTTGGAGGCATACTTACACAGCCATATAAACGAAGCACATATAGCTTCATGATGTGAAACCTCAGACTTCACAGACAACACATACACCACATGCCAGCAAATAGCAGATAGAGATATGACCCCAGCAACACTGATAGGGTAGCTCGGAGTACAATGTGTGTGGACTCCAGAAGCAGGAACCATGTCCACATCTAAGACCCTGCTCATGTACTACACAGTTGCCCTGTCATCGATACCACTTAGCAGCGAAGGTAACCCCAACTCACATCCTCCACGGCATTTGAACACATGTATGTAGCACATCTGCCGTCATTGTGTCCCAAGCCTAGTCATACAGTAGCTACCTAGCACACATTCCACAGCCTTCACCCACTGCACAGGCTGCACCTATCACTCACCACATAACCTAGGTATGATTGTGAACTCACCCCCTTGTGGCTGCTGTTCTGCCCTCAATTGCCCATCCACCAAAGGGTATGCCACAGCCAAAAGGTAGGACAGAAGGGGGGTAAGGGTCCGAGGGGCACCCCTCCCTCCCTCGTTGGGAGGACATCCCCAGCTGGGCCTCACAGATCTTTCTTGCCCAGCATCACCGGTCCTCCCACCGCTTCCTGCAATGGTTGCCCCGCCAGGCATGGAACCCCAGGGTCTGCACTTGCTTGGCGATGGCACACCAGATCCCCTTCTTTTGATGGCCGCTCACCTGCAAGGATAACACAGAGAGGAGGAGACAGTCATGTAGCGTGGCATCTTAGGGACTGCATTGGACACAACACATCCCCTGAACAGACGGACATTTCAACCTTCCAGTTATCCTCACAGCCCACAGCCAGGTCATTCCACAAGTCACTCATGCTCGTCCCAAGACCCCAATCCACATTCGCACCACTCACCTGCTGCCCTGGTGCCCCATACAACTGGGACACCCTCCACAAGCTTCTCAAGTTCCTCCTGTGTGAAGGCTGGGACCATTTTACTGCTACAATGTGTACAGAGGGGGTTTATGAGACGCGTCAGGGATGTTTAATAGTGACCTGTGCACAGCTCCTCTGCGTCCACACAGTCCTTTATGCACATAATGATTGCCACTCCGTCCCATTCCCAGGTATGGTGGAAGAAGGATGGTAAGGAATGCTCCTGTCTACAGGCCCCTGGTCGATCCTGCCACCCTTGAAGAGAGGCACGTCGTCCAGTGCTATTGGCTCAACCATCAGACCATCATGGATCTTGTGAGGCTGTGGGAGCCCGATCTGCGGCCTGGTCTTCGTCATCCCAATGCCATCACACCCACAGTACAGGTGTTGGCAGTCCTCCACTTCCTTGCCTCAAGGTCCTTCCAAATAACAGTGGGCTGGGCTGCCAGAATGTCCCAGCCCATGTTCAATAACGTCTTGAAGGGCGTCCTAAGTGCCCTATTGAAACATATTGGCAGCTATATCAGGTTCCCCCAATGTGACGATCTGCCAACTGTGAAAGCAGCCTTTTACGCTGTGGCATGTGTCACATGTGATCCGGCTATTGATGGCACCCACATTGCCCTGGTGCCACCCAGGAAGAGTGAACAGGTGTTTAGGAACCGTAAAAACATCTACTCAACCAATGTTCAGGTGGTATGTCTCACAGACCTCTACATCACTCAAGTGACTGCCCGGTTCCTAGGGTCAGTGCATGATGCCTACATACTGCGGAACAGAAGCATGCCACACCTGATGGCACCACTGCAAAGGGATCATGCCTGGCTCATTGGTATTTATTGTGTCATTTGTGTGCCTCTGTATTCTGCACACTCTACACCACCTTCCAGATTTCAATACAGTTTTCAATATACCTATTACCTATGTGCACATATGTGACTCCGGTTATCCCAACCTGCCATGGCTACTGACACCTCTCAGGCATCCGACTACAGCAGCAGAAGACCGTTTCAATGAGGCCCCTGGTAGGACCCGGTGGGTAATTGAACACACCTTTGGAGTGCTGAAAGCCAGATTCAGGTGCCTGCACCTTACTAGAGGGGCCCTACTGTACAGGCCAGGAAAAGAGTGCCAGATCATTGTACCGTGCTGCATGTAGCACAATTTGGCTATCAGGAGTCACATCCCATTACTGGATGCTGAGGAGGGTGAAGCTATGCCAGTGGCTGATGAAAGGGACATGGGGAGTGATGAGGAGGATGATGACGAGGATGCAGCTGATTCCAGAGCAGAGCTGATACATCAATACTTCCACTGACATACAGGTATGTGTCAGAGCCATGCTATGTAACCAGTAGCATTGTCTGCCGTGTGCAGGGCTGCTACCAGGGTTGTGTATTCAATGTGGGTGTAGTGTGTACACATTACTTTAGATGTGGTGCTGTTAACTGTATTACAGAACTTGTATATGATTGCTCCCCCTTCTGGCACTGTCACATTAAGTGGAAGGTCAATGATCTTCCCGTTACATATGTGATGGCTGTACCTAATGTACCCATGGTAGATAAAGACGTAGACAGAAACTGTGCTCAAAGGTGTTTATTTTTATGATGTAAGTGCAAGGGCTGAAGTGGAGTCATCAGAGTACTTAGCCCACCTGTGGGGAGTCGTTGTCCAGTATGCTGGCCATGTGAAAAAGGCATGATGACAGTGGAGAGTCAACAGGGTGTCGCTGTGACACACAAGGTGGTATGTTCTGAAGTGGCTCACTTGCTGGCGGTGGTCTTGGTCTTGGCATCATTGCAGGCTGTATGTCTGGTTGGACGTCCTTGCTTGCGTATGGGCTCCTCAGCTACAGGGGAAGGGATGCTGGTGTTCTGCATGTCCTGTGTCAGGACCTCCATTCCACTGGTTGCGGCTGATGTGGAGGGCTCAGATGTGATCTGGCTTATGGTAGGGGGGTCCTGGTGGACTGGCGCTGCATGGTGGCAAGTTCCGTCAGCACCCTTGCTATGGTGTCCATGTGGCATTGTGGGTCTGCCACTGCTGCATGGCCTCCTGATGGCTCTCCCTCTGTAGCCTCTCGGTCTCTTGCAAGGTAGTGAGGATCTGGGCCATGGTGTCCTGTGTTTGGTGATAAACACCACGGACCTGGTTGAGGGCATCCTGGCCAGTCTGATGTTGTTGCTGCCCCCTCCCTTGGACCACAGGTCCCCTCCCATTAGCCCTGGCCCCCTGTGCCTGTGCCCCTGGCACAGTGTGTCCACTCCCAGTAGCACCAAGGCCTTCATTGTTTGGGGCGGGTGCCCTTGGCTCAGGCCCCTGTCCTGTGGTGTAGTAGTCACAATGGACGGTGAGTCCGGGGTGTCTAGGTTGGGGCTACTGGAGGTGGACTGGCCAGTCACCCCAGGTGGCACAGGCATCTCGCCATCCTCCAGACATCCACTGGGGCCTTCATCCTGGGGAGGGCGGTATTACCCTGGCATCCTCTGCTGGATGGAAGTAGTAGGGTTCGCTGTGGATGGAAAGGGTGTTATTACGTGGAAATGTTGTTGTAGAATCATGGTGTGCCGCTTGCAGTGGGTGGAATCGTTACCCAGGGATGGCAATGACATTTGCACCAATGCTGACAGTGCATGGCGAATGACTTTGGGCCATGCTTGTCATGTTAATTGTAATTGTGGGTTTGCTGATTGACTTGGCTGCAATTAGCATTGGTAGTGTGGTGGTGTTGGCTAGCAGTCTGGATGGGCTGTGGGATGCATGTCCATATAGGTGCATCATTGTGAGGTGTGAGTGTGACTCGGATCCGACATAGTGATGGATTGTGGGAGTGGTAGTTGAGGAGATAGTGAAGGTTTAACATGCATGTGCGGGGTGAGTGTGTGGATGGTGGGAGAGAGGTGGTGTGGCATGCAGAGTGGAAAGGTGTGGTGATAGTGAGGGGTGCATTATTGTGGATTGTCATATGATGGGGAGTGGTAGGTGCTTGGGAGGCATGCAGGACAGGAGTGGTTAGTGCTCAGGGGGAGTGTAGGTTCCTTACCAGTATCAATCCCTCCAATGATTCCTGTCAGGCCCTCAGGATGCATGATGTCCAAGACCTTCTCCTCCCAGGTTGTCAGGTCAAGGAGAGGAGGTGGGGGTCCACCGCCAGTCTTGTTAAGGGCGATGTTGTGCCTGGACGTCATGGAACAGACTTTCCCCTTGAGGTCGTGCTACCTCTTTCTGATGTTCTCCTTTGTGTGTGGGTAGCTGCCGACTGCATTCACCCTGTCGACGATACTCTGCCATAGCTCAGTTTTCTTGGCCATTGATGTTTGCTGTACTTGTGCTCCCATCAATTGTGGCTCAACTCTGATGATCTCATCCACTATGACCTTTAACTCATTGCCAGTGAAGCGTGGGTGCTTGTGGCGTTACATGTTGTGGGGGTGCGTGCAACATGTGTATTCTTGCTCTATTTGCAGTGGTTCATGGGTCATATATCTCTGGCTTGTGGTGATATTCGCAAGGGTTTGTTTGGGTGTGATGGGGTGTGTTTATTATAGTGCGTTGAACAAGTGTGTGTGGTGTGTGTGTATGCTTCAGGTATGGGGTATTCAGCCTGTCCAATCTGGTGTTGCCTTCTATTGGCGGTGATTTTTTAGCCCGCTGCGGTGCACACCGCCAATGGTTCACCACTGTGCTAAATTGGGACTCATAATATAGCGGGCGGAATGGCGTCGGCGTGGCGGGCTGGGAGGACATACAGTGGCTCTTTCGCCATCAGTGGCACTGGTGGTGTTGGATTTCTGGCTGTGTTTCGTCGGCTTGGTGTTTGTGTCTCGTAATGCAGCGGACACTGTACCACCAACACTAGCAGGATTGTGGCGGTATTTGGCATGGCGGTCTTGCCCGAAGATCGCAAAACTCGTAATGAGGGCGTAAATCTTTTCAACACTAGCGATACCCTTTTAAATTGTGGTCTATGAGATTGGTTCTTTTACACCTGGGTCTTTTTCAAAAGGTTAATTTCTTTAGTCAGTCCTTCTCTGATATGTTTACTACAGAGTTGTTTTTTCATGAATGTGGCTATTGTAGACATGTAGGCTGTGAATAGGCTTTAGTAATCCATATATTATGTGGAGGTCCATAATATGATAATATTTGGTTCCTTAACCATTGCATCCATTGCAGACAACACTGGTATGGTATAATCATCAATTAGAACAGGAAATTGTACACAAATACTATTTTCTCAAATGTGAGATTGGACCTGATTACGGTCCAGGGCCAACTGGTCAACAGGGATTGATAAGGTTGTTCCCCAAGAAATGAAAGAGTGTTAGTGTCTACACTGTTTGACTTTGGGGGAATGCATGGCCAAATACGGTGCTATATCCTAGCAGACGATCTTCATTATCCATGATATACACATTTTTACTGCAAGAAATAGATCTTTGAATCAACAAGATTAATATGTATACAGTAAGATTTTTAAGGAATATCTTCATGATTTTGAATTGCGTGGGACTTAGTTCACTCACTCTATCTCTCCTTCTTCAGAATACAGTGGATGTAGGATTCGTCCTAAAAAGATTTGTCTTTCGCAACTAAGATATACATTTTGCTACTAGCAGCTGCAGCCTTTTGAGTAGTGTTTTAAAATTGTAATACCTGAGGAAGTTTTGCAGTGCCCTGTTTGTAATCAATGTTAGACCTAGATTCTGATGTGATCAGACAACACCAGATTACACCAGAGTGGATGAATAAAAATGTTCTATCTATTTATAGAGAGAATATATTGTAAATGTCCTATTGTGCAGCACAACCAGCTTCACTACTAAGTGGGTCCTTCATTGGAACACTTACAATCATGAGAATGACAGTCAGCCAAAATAGCAATTAAGGGCTTCTTAAGCCCTTTAGTCTTTCACATAGATTTAAGCAATGCTCGATTAATCATTCAAAGCCCGTTTGTCTTTCACATAGATTGAAGCCATGCTTGATTAATCATTAAATTCAGAACTTAAAAATAGAAAACAAAGCAAGACAGAAGAAATGTGGTCTGTACAAAAAAGAGGAAAGGCCTGGTAGCTGGGAAATGTTCAATTGGCTCAAGGAGCACACAGGGTTCAAATCTTCATCTTAGCCTACTCAGATAAAGAGGTATCACCTTGAGCCATCCACGGTCACCAAAGCAAATCTGCAAGTGCTTTTGGCACTTGCAAATACCATGCCTATAACAGTAGCTTAATTTCACAGTGCTGACCAAGTCAGATCTGTTTAAGGTAGCTGCTGCTGGATGTTTAAGCGTCTTTTGAAGAGAATGAGCATGGGTAATCGCCAAACTTAATCCAGCCTACTTTGGGCTACTCTTGGGCCAATCCATGTACTGCACATGTTGTCAGGCACCTTTATGCTTTCTCAGTCCACCTCTAACAGGACATAATGGTGGTGAGAGGAGATTTTGTCAGTCAATAGCTTATAGAACCGTGTTGGCACCATTTAGATGCTGTGCATAGTACCCAGAGGCCTTATTGTCCCTGAACCCACCACTAACATTTAAGAGTTCCAAGCCTACTAACAGTTTTCACATTTTTAAATCCTTTTTTCTATAGGCGTGGGTGTAACTCTTGCTGTAGCATATTTACATGGAATTATGACAAAAATGCACAAGAGTCCACCTAATTATGCAGGAAAAGTAATTCAGCATTTAACGCTATTTGCTTATTGCAAAACTCCCCCCTTGTGTCCAAAAAATGGAAGCGGGGTACAGTTTGCACAAAGAAAATAGCCTTAAATTCAAAACAACATGAACAACAGAGCAAGCAGACACCTGAGCTGTTACAGCTGTCAGTCTTAGGGTGGTCTTTCCTGAAACTTTTTGTCTGTTTCCCTTCATTTTTGCTGGATTTCATTTTTGTTGGCCTTACGACTATGTGCACTTCACCACTATTAACCAGTGCTTGAGCTCACTTCCATAAACATGGTAAAAATTGGCTTGTACCTGATTTGCATATTTACATTCTTGTACAGTGGTATCCCATATACCCAGAGTCAGTAAAGTGCATACTACCAGTGGGCCTGCAGCACATATGTACCACCTACTTAAATAGGCCCTTAAAACATGGCCTAGGCCTGCCATTGCAGTCTGAATGCAGTTTTAAACTCCCAATTCAAATTGGCACTCTAACCCCCTTACCAACCTTAAACACGCCTGGCAGTAAAAAACTCCTAAATTCATTTTTTACTGCTGTGAGGGCTACCTGTCCCAGAGGAAAACATAGGGTTTGATAATTACATTTAATAAATGCTAACTTTAACTTTTGATTGGGGCCAGATAGGCATTTCATGTTTGGTATCCAAGAAATAAATTAAATCCTCTTTAATTATAAAGTTTTATTTTAAATTACAATTTTGTAACTTTTATAAAGTTGGCATTTTCCTGCCCTGAGCCTCTTGATGCCTACAACCTGTCTTAGGTCACATGACCAGGTGTTACTGGCAGTTAGACTTTGTGCATTCATCTCTGACAGTCACACAATAGAGGGATTGGGTGTGTCTCAATGGGCCATCTGCTGGTAGGATGGAGGGGGTCCGAACTGGCCACATCCCCTCTTGAAACTGAATAGGCTGTGCTCTGCTTTGACACAAAGGTCTTGTCACCACTGCATTGTTCCTGCAGCCAGCTTTAAGTCAGGGCAGAGGAGTCAGGAAATGTCAAACACTTCAAAGAGAAACCTCTTGAAACTTTTCCAAACTTCAAATAAGGCACAATATATAAAAATAGGTCCCCCAGACTCACTATTCAGTTCTTTGTATTTGGATCTGTGGAACGACCCTTAGAGGTCTGCCTACTGTTGTTCCCAGCTGTGGACTCCACAATACTTCTTTGCTGCACCCTGAAGAACTACTTTGCTGCCTGGATCCTGCTTTGAACCCTCAGAGGTCTTGCCTGTTGCTTGAGCCCTGCTTCTCCACCTGAACCCAGGACAATCAGAGTGACTCCAAAGGCTAGTTTGCTAGACTCCTGTTCAGAGCCACAGGGGCATAACTGGCTTCCACCATCTTGAACCTGCAGTTGAATCCAGGTTGAGTGAGTCCTAACCTCGCCAAGTAGTGCATCTCCAGGCCTGGACCCTTGGTAGTGGTGCTAAATGTGCCAAGATAGTAAAAAAATCAGCCTTGGGCCTTTTTGGTTAAAACCACTATGGGAACCAAGGGAAGATTGGGACCAACTGCTTGCTTTTCCGCCCAAGGTGCATTATCAGTTGGACTAACTTTGTAGTTGCTCCTGCTATGTACTTCTCTGCAGCAGCAAATCCTTTTCAGTGGTCCTTCATCGAAAGGACATCCGTCCTTCTCAAACTGTTTTCTGCTTGCGGCTCCTGCATCATCCCACTGAAGATTGTAATCTTCCAAAAAAAATCAGAACATAGAAATCTTTACCACTATTTTGTCCAGCAGCTACCCGATGACTGCACTTCTCCTCGGACACCACCTGCGCCTTACCACGATGAACTTTTACCTCCTCAACATTTTCTTCAAAGTTTCTATAAAGTCTGAAGGTATGTGCTGACTGGGTCCAATCTATTTCTTATAGCCGACCGACATCCAAACCAAACTGCTCAACACAATCAGCCATATTTTTTAACTTTGACCCAGTCTCACGTGATCAGATAACTGCAGTTGGCGCTTTCACCATTTCGGCACTGTATTTCACTTAAAACTTTAAAAAATACAAAACTTTGGTTCTACTGATTGCATTCTTATTGTTTTGGTGTCAAATAATTTCTTAACTTGTACTCTATTTTTCTGAATTGGTGTGGGATTTTCTTTATGCTGTGTTTCCACCTTATTACTGTTTGTGTACATCATAAATACTTTACACACTGCCTCTAGGGTAAGCCTGACTGCTTTTTTGGTGCCAATTTAACCAGGGTAAAGCACTGGTTAATTTAGTGACTTTTTGTGGTTCACACTGCCAGGGATTGTGGCTGTTGCTTCAACAGGGGTCACCACCCATGTAAACAACAACAACCCAATTTCTCACAGGCGCTTTCTAAATTATTTGTCTCTGTGAATAGTTTCCCCCCAAATGACTCTCAATTATGCAAGCAGGCGTAATCACATACTTATTGGTAATTTCACGTCAAAAAGTAATACAGAATTACCACAATTACTCTGATTACTCTGGTGTAATTAAAATTACTCCCTGACCTAATTTTATAATGTTTTATAATGTTAAGTTCTAAATAGCTTCTGGCTTCATTCATTAAACATTCTGGTATCACAACTTTTCACCAGCATTCCTGTTTTTATGAAATGTGTGTATTGCAATTAAAATTAGAATTGCCTCTTTGGTAAATTATACCTACCATAGACCTCTTCATCTGTTTGTTCTAATAGAATCGCCCTCTGTCTAAAAATCCCGTCTCTCCACCTTATCCTCTGTTGAGTTTTAAGAATCCACATCAATCTCACTACAGCATAGAATGCAGCCATTGTGAAGGACTACAGTGCATTTTGGGCCTCCTTATATACTTTCCACCTGCTTATCGCCTGTTTTCAATTGATGGAGATTTGCATTTGCAAAATGCTGTGTTATAACAAATTTCCTATTTGTGAATGCTTTGTATATCTAAATAGAGCAGGTGTCTCCAACCAGTCGATTTTCAGCTGCCACTTTCAGAGCAGCTCACAGCCTTGAGTTCATTTTTAAATCAGCACAGTGTGGCATTTTTCTCTGAAAGTTAAGGGAAGGCTGTGTTTGCTTTAAATTATTATCATCAGGCTGCAGTTCGCAGAGCCCAATAATGAGCAGTGCTCTGTCAGATTTCTGGGTCAGGCTGGGGCACAGAGGTGAAGAGCTGAAGCACTGAAGTATTTAACTCTTAAAAGTCCTTGTCAACTCAATATTGGAGTGTGAAAACAAAATGATGTTTCTGACTGCTTACCAATGGAAGAAAAAAAAAATGAAATGTTACCTTATTGATTTACTCTTGATTTTAGTTTTCCCCTATTTCAAAGTGTAACATTTACAACCATCAGTCCTTTTGCTCCCAGTAGCCAGTAGGTACTGTACTGTATTTGTAAGTAAAAAAAATTTTTTTTTTTAAATGGGAGAAATTTGAAGTGAAGAAAATATTTTCTATGAAATATGGCCTTAATGTCTTTATCCAATTTTACTAAAGTCAATTATGTCTTAATGTTTTGTGAAGCATGTTTCTTCAGTTAACATTCCTCCCATTTAAACAAATGTATTTTTCTGTTATAAATATGGCACCATGTATACAGGCCACTGGGAGCAAGATGCCTGGTGTTTGTAAATGTGACACTTGGAAATGGAAGAAAATTTAAATGACGAGTTTTATGGAATTAGTATAAACAAAGTTAACTTAGTTTAATTTTCTATACAACATTTTGCCATATGTATTAGTGAAATATACAGCCATTATTTTAAGCAGGAGGAATTTAAAGTGAAGAAAAATGTTTTATATTCTAAATATTTTTGCAGAAACTTTTTCTGCACTTTAGATTTCTGCCATTTCAAAAATGGCTGTATGTTTGTGTTATACATGTCATGGTGCCACATATGGTGAAAGGTGTGGTATATACCACAAGTACACAAAACACAGTCTCTCAGTCACATTGTGCAGCTATATGCCATTCGTATGTGCACATGTTCATATATCTCTATAAATCATGCTCAAACTGACACACATGGCAGCCCTGTCATAGTGCCTTTAGTCAAATTATTTTGTTCAAACCATAGTATCTTGCTTTATAGACATTAGGCTTAAAGTCCCTTAAGCTGGGTGTGGGAGCATCTAGTAACGACGCACAAGTTGCTTAATCTTCAGGAGCTCAGAATGATTGTCACTGTGTCACTGAAACAAAATGTTGCACCTAGGTTCTTGTCTAGTGCAACTATTGACTATCATTGCAACTTTGTGCTTCTTGGCATTATACCTACTTAAAACTTTAACATTTTACATTTTCTTTCCCCTTATTAGATTTCTGTCATGTATTTGCTATTTTATAAACTTTTATTTTATTTTTCTAATACAGTGTGGGATTTGTATTGTTTTGTGTTTCCACTTTATTACTGTTTTTGGTACTGCTTAAATAATTTACATATCACTTAAGTTAAGCCTGTCTGCTATGTACCATAGTTAACAAGTCATTGACCTCATGTCAAATTAGCGACTTTAAGGGTTCACCCTGACACACGTTGCTATAATCCTTTGTGGTGGATAGCCACCCACTCTAAATAATAATCAAATTTCTACAACCACTTTTAGGCAAATAGTTACTTCCTCATCAAGCTCTGCAGAAAATAACTTCTGCCACCTTTTCATTAGATGTTAAATAATAGGTAAGGTTGCGAAAGGGTTGGAAGGCCGTAGGTCTTGACTAACTCTGATATGTATGAATTTAATGCTGATACTTGGGGGCTAAATATTAAGCTGTTAAACATTTTAGTCGGCGATACCCTGACCCCTAAAACTTGGCTAGATGTGGGGCTCAAACAAAAGCCCCAGTAGATAGCATCCTGTTTGTCTTATAGGTGGAATACAACAAATTGATGTGAATCGTCTTTCTAAATTGGAAGAGCAGAGGACGTAAGCTAATGAAATTTCTCAAGTTCAATGAAACTAAAAGGTGATGGGTGGAATGTCTGAATTAATCTCAGCCACTGGAGATTACTCAGGCTGCATTCCACTCCATCATTTTTGTGCTCGCTATGCCACCCTAGACAGAATCCAACCATATGAAAAACAGCCTTGGTCCTCCTCTGATAGGAACAGTCCAACCCAAACTGCCCTGCCATGACTCAAGCAAACTCATACTTAATTTGGCCTCAGTGCAAATATTTTAAAGCAGTGATTTACAGTCAGAATGACAACCCAAATTTAAATTAATCCCAAGGCTGTTCAACGTGCATTATTGGAAGAAACGTATAATGCTGTGCATCGTAGGACCCATAACATCATTGAACAGACCTTTGGAATTTTGAAGTCTCAGTTCAGATGCTTAGATTTGCCTGGTGGTTGGCTTTTGTATTAACCACATAGTATTGCTAAGATTGTTCTAGTGTGTTGTACATTACACAACATTGCTGTAAAAGGGTCCTTAGATGTAGAAGAAGGAAGTTGCAACAATGATAGCAGTGTTAAAGATGTCATCAATCCAAATGAGAATCAAGCCATAGAATCTCAAGAAAGTGTAAGGCATTGAAAATATAATGTTAACAAGTTTTTCAGTTCATAACTTGTATCTTCATAGATATTAGTTTATGCTGTGTGGGAATGTAAAGACATATGTTTGCTTAACAATGAACACAAATATGTCAATGCCATGTCTATGTGCATTAGTAAAAATGGACATATAAGAATTTTCCCAAATATTTCATTACTTGTATAATTTTCACATCTATGTTATGTACACCTGTAAACACATTCATCTTTGTAAGGTAATGTATTCCATCATTGGTCCCTCAATGTTGTCAAATGTTTACTTCTGTATGCACATGCAATAGGGAACAAACATGACTAAAATGACTATGATGTATGTAACATTTGTATTGCACCATTTATAAATAAGGTAATGTGTGTGAGAATCTGTTTGTGTTGTATATTAAGTTGTACAGTGCAATGCTGCATTGTCTTTCCTCACATAAGTATTGAGATGCAGCTTGATGGAGGTAAGATGGCTGATAGGCATATACCCTCTACGTACATCTGTATTCCCTAGTCTTTGACAATTGTAGCCTGTTCCTGAGTCACATGACTAGGTGCAGCAGTAAGTTGGACTTTGCACATAACCCACAGACAGCCACATCATTGAAATATTAGGCATGTCTGGATTGGCCATCAACGGGCATGAGGGTTGGGGAGTGGAGCTGCCCCAGCCGCAATTGAACTGTCTGTTCTCTGCTTTGACACAAAGGACCTGTCACCCTTGCATTATACATGCATGGAGCTTGAAGGCAGGGCAGGGTGAGCAGTTAACATCAAGGACAACAAATTAAGGCCCTCATTACAACACTGGTGGTTGGTGATAAAGCAGCAGTAATACCACCAACAGACCGGAGGTAACAAAAATGGAATCATGACCACGGGGGAAACCGCCAACAGATACAGCCAATTTAACACTTTGACCACAACGGCGGTAGCGACAAACACCGCGGCGTAACCGCCAACATACAATGTACCGCCCACTGCATTACAACCCGCCCAACTGACAGCTTTTTCGGGGCAGTACCAACGCCATCAAAAGCACGGCAGAAACAGAACACAGAAGGGAAACGACTTACCTCTTGACACACAAGGAAGAACCACAACGCCATGGAGCCTGAGCTGAAGGTGTTCCCCATGCTGGTGTACCTTCTCATAGACCAGGAACATGAACACCGGCAACGAATACCACGGTGAGTACTGCACCTAGCACACAGGGGAGGGGGAGGGGGAGGAAAAGGAGAGTGACACACACACATGCAACACACCCACCCCTAACACTATACACACAAACACATGCAACAACATTACATATACACCCCATAACCCTCTGGAATAACACAAGGACAAAAGGAATGGAGTAAAATGAGTTTAATATTAGTAATTTTAAGAAATAAGTTCATAAAGAAAAAACAGTATGTACAATATATACAATATATACAAATGGAGGGACAATACCCACTCAAAAATATCCGTGGCCCACTGGGCCAAAACACATAGGCCAAGGCCACACTTGACTCCTGCCTCAGTACGGAGAGAACACTGCAGGGGCATCAGGTGGAAAACACACAGGCACCTCAGGGGGACGGGGAATGGGGGGGGCACCTCAGCCAGAAGATGCTACAATGCCACTGGTCCTGGAAGGGGCTCCATGCCCACTGCTTGGTCCTGGGAAGTGCAAAGCCACAGTCTCTCTAGTGGGTGGTCTGCCCACTGCTTGGTCCTGGGGTGTGCAAGGCCACAGTCTCTCAAGTGGGTGGTTTGCCCACTGCTTGGTCCTTGGGAGTTCAAGGCCACAGTCTCTCAAGTGGGTGGTTTGCCCACTGCTTGGTCCTGGGGAGTGCAAGGCCACAGTCTCTCAAGTGGGTGGGTTGCCCACTGCTTGGTCCGGGGGAGTGCAAGGCCACAGTCTCTCAAGTGGGTGGTTTGCTTGGTCCTGGGGAGTGCAAGGCTACAGTCTCTCTAGCGGGTGGTTTGATCACTGCTTGGCCCTGGGGAGTGCAAGGCCACAGTCTCTGGAGTTGATGGCTTCTCCACTGGTTCTAGAGGGGGCCTTGTGCCCAGTGTGCTTCATCCTTGCAAGGAGGGGCTGAGTGGATGCCTTCTTCCACTGGTTCTGGAGGGGGGCTTGTGCCCAGTGTGCTTCATCCCGGCAAGGAGGGCTGAGTGGATGCCTTCTTCCACTGGTTCTGGAGGGGGCCTTGTGCCCAGTGTGCTTCATCCTGGCAAGGAGGGGCTGAGTGGATGACTTCTTCCACTGGTTATGGAGGGGTCCTTGTGCCCAGTGTGCTTCATCCTGGCAAGGAAGGGCTGATTGGATGCCTTCTTCCACTGGTTCCAGAGGGGGCATTGTGCCCTGTGATACAGATCTTTTAGAGTGCAAGGTCACAGTCTCTCACCTGGGTGTCACAATGACAGCTTTTGCAGGGGCCAGGACGCACTGCAGCCCATGTAGTCACCACTACACACTGCTCTCCGGAGGTGACAGCTGCTCAGTGTATGCCAGTTGCGCTGCAGGTGGCGGTGCAGGCAGTGTTGGTGGTAGCCTCCAGGCCTTCATCTGCAGCCTCGGACAGCTGCCCACTGGGGCTGCTGCTGCTGGTAGTGGTGCTGCTGGTGGCGGGGCAGGTAGCAGTGCTTGCCGCGGTGCAGGTGGCGGTGCTGGCCGCGGTGCAGGTGGCGGTGCTGGCCGCGGTGCAGGTGGCGGTGCTGGCCGCGGTGCAGGTGGCGGTGCTGGCCACGGTGCAGGTGGAGGTGCTGGCAGTTGTAGTGGTAGCCTCCAGGCCTTCACCTGCAGCCTCGGATGGCTGAAGTGCCATGTCTGGTGTTCTGTGCCCCTTCTTGCCCTTGGCAGATGGTGGGGCCTCCTTGCTTCTGCCAGCTGGAGTCTTTGACTTGGCCTTGTTGGCTGGTTGTGCCTCCTTCCCCTTGCTGGCTGCTGTCCCCTTCTTGCCCCTGCCAGGTGGTGGACCCTTCTTGGCCTTGGCAGGTGTTGCTGGCACACTGGCTGGGCTGATGGGTGCCTCCTTGGAGCCTCTCACAGCTGCAGAAACCACAGTGGCCGTGGACTGGGTAGCTGAGGTGCTGGGCTGGGTTCTGGCCACCCTGGCCCGAGGTGAAGGACGGGGGGGCAGGGTAAGGGTTGGGAACAGGTCAATGGTGGCGAGGAAAAGCTTCTTAGGGACACTGGGGTGGGAAGAAGGTGAAGGTTTGGGAGTGGAAGAAGAGGGAGTGGTTGTAGGAGGTGTCAGTCTGCTGTGTTTGGGTGCAGGTGCATGGGCTGGATGCTGTTGTGAGGTGGATGCCTGTTGGGTGTGTGTGTGTGCTTGTGTTTGTGTACTTTGGGAGTAGGGGTCACAGACACAGTGGGAGAGGAAACAGGGAATGTGTGCATGGATATGGGGGTGGTGACTGCCAGTGAGGGGCTTGTGGTGATAGGCGTGCTGGTGATGGAGTTAGTGGATGAGGGTGTAGTGCATGCAGGTGTGAGTGGAAATGCTACTGGGAGTGGGGTGGACAGGGAGGAGGAGGGGACACAGTGGAGGCAGTGGATGTTGGTGTGTCTGCATGGGGATGGTGCTTGTGTGAGTGCCTGTGAGATGAAGTGTGGTGCTTGTGTTTGCCTAAGCCACTTCTGTGTGTTGATTTGGGTGATTGATGGTCTGAAGGTGTGCTTGAGATAGGCTGGGGTTGAGGGGATTGGGACTGGGTAGAGAAAGTTGGAGAGGGGAGGCTGGATACATGGACAACGGCTTCCATCAGTGCAGAGGCCAGAGCCTGGAATGCTCTCTGTTGGGCTGCCAAGCCGGATTGAATGCCCTCCAGGTATGCATTTGTCTGTTTCAAATGCCCTGCTAAACCATGGATGGCATTCAGTATGGTTGACTGCCCAACAGAGAGGGATCTCAGGAGGTCAATAGCCTCCTCACTGAGGACAGCAGGGCTGACTGGGGCAGGGCCAGAGGTGCCCTGGGGCGAAGCAGATGCCCACCCTCCTGGGTGAGCAGGCACGGGAAACACACTGAGGGGCTGCTGGGAGGGCGGTGCTGGTATGGGGTGTGGCAGCTGTACCTGTGGTTGGGGTGGGCACAGAGGTGTCTGCCACCGCCAGGGAGCTTCCATCGGAGAAGGAGTCGCTGTCGGTAATGTCCCCTCCAGTCTCAGTCGTGGTGCTCCCCTCGCCCTCCGTCCCACTGGTGCCCTCACCCTCAGTTGATTCAGCCTCCAGGCCCATGTGGGATGCAGCTCCCTTCATTGCTGGTGCCTCTGCTGCTCCGCCAGATGATGCTAATGCACAGAAGGACAGGGTGACAAAACAAGAAGAGGGGGAAGAGACAGAGGATACACTTGGTCAGTGCCAGCAACAACACTACCGTTGGCGTACACAACACACAGGGAACAGCCCTATTCACTAGGCCATGCACTACCAGTTACAATGCTAGTCACCAGCCCATGGGGTACAATGCCTAACGTCATTAGCTGCACACCTGAAACCCACAGGACCCTGCCCAGTAGTAGATGCCCACTAACACTATTGGGGTTGGAGTGCATCTGATCTCGCCCATCATTGAAAATACCCTGCCATGTTCGCCCTGGCATAGGGGCGCCCACAGCCCACATCCCCCACCCAGGTAAAACCTTAACGCGCGCAAAGTCATGATTCTGATGCTGTACTCACCACTTGTGGCTGCTGTGATGCCTTCAAGTGCCCATCCAACTCCGGATAGGCCACCGCCAGGATGCGGAACATCAGGGGGGGGGTTAGGGTACAACGGGCACCCCTTCATCGTTGGGAGGCCAGCCCCAGCTGGGCCTCTGCTGTCTTCCTTGCCCAGCAGTGCAGGTCTTCCTACCGTTTGCGGCAGTGGGTGCTCCGCCTGTCATAGTCCCCCAGGGTCCGCACCTCCTTGGCGATGGCATGCCAAATACCCTTTTTCTGATGGGTGCAGACCTGCAGAAAAAATACAGCAGAAAAGGGATTAGTCATACCGTCCGGACTGTCATACTCATGGCCCACCATATCCCTCCCATCCCCTTACGCACATACATTCCCCACCATACATGCAGCACTCTGCCCAAGACCCCTCAGAGCCCCCCTACACAGGGCTTACACACACAGCAATCCATACATTCATGGGCCACGCATCATGCTCACAGTGTACTCACCTATTTGTCTGGAGGACCATAGAATAAAGTGTACTGGGGTAGGACCCCATCCACTAGTCTCTCAAACTCCTCCCAAGTGAAGGCGGAGGCCCTTTAAACCAGACACTTGAGCCATTGTCACTTCCAGACACAGGTCACAGCAGCACTTGCAATGTAGGTCCTCTCCTGTTGAAGGTCAGGTAGCAAGTGAGTGAACAGATAGAAAATGGCGGTCACACAGGGCCCAATGATAACCAATGCGATGTTGTGCCACAGTCATCGCCCGCAGACTGCAACAGCACACAACGCCAGTGGAATTACCTCATTTCCACTTGTCTCTCCTCACAGGTCAGGCAACCGCCAGTTCAGGGGGGCAGAGGCCATGGCACCTAACCGCGTCACAGCAGACATTGGCACATCAACTGACTCTCAAGTTTACATACTGTTTCTGTAAATGAAGAAATGCATATTCATATTGACATATGTGTGAATATGACCCTCTGCTCACCGTTTTTCACCCTAGAGTTCAACCGCTGAGGATGAATAGGAGATGGAGACATCCCCCTGTGTACAGACCCCTCGTAGACCTGGCGACAATGGAGGACACATTTTGAGGTTTGCAAATGATTCTGGGTGACAGAACCTGGTGAGAGTCCCACAAGTCACCCCATTCTTGATTTCTCTAGGCATCTAGTTTTAAAAAATGTATAGGGTTGCAAGGTTTCCCTAGGTGCCGGATGAGCTAGAGGCCGAAATCCACAGCTAGGTACCTTGCCAAAAACACGTCTGTTTTCATTGGAAGAATGTGATGTGTCCATGTTGTGTTTTGGGACATTTCCTGTCGCGGCACTAGACCTACCCACACAAGTGAGGTACCCTGGTGGAGCACAGAATAGCAGCACAAGTGTTATTGCCCCTTGTCTTTCTCCACATTCTTTCCTTCCAAATGTGAGACAGTGTGTAAAAAAGACATCTATTTGAGAAAAGCCTTGTAATTCACATGCTAGTATGGGGACCCTGGAATTCAGAGATGTACCAATAACCACTGCTACTCAACACCTTATCTTGTGCCCATTTTGGAAATACAAAGGTTTCCTTGATACCTATTTTTCACTCTTTATATTTCAGCAAATGAATTGCTGGATACCCGGTATAAAATGAAAACCCATTGCAAGGTGCAGCTCATTTCTTTGCTCTGGGTAGCTAGAGTTCTTGATGAACCTACAAGCCCTATATATCCCCACAACCAGAAGAGTCCAGCAGACGTAATGGTGTATTGCTTTTGAAAATTCGACATTGCAGGAAAAAGTTACATAGAACAATGTGAAGAAAAATGGCTGTTTCTTTCACCTCAATCTCAATATCTTTTATTTCAGCTGTTATTTTATGTAGGAAAACATTGTAGGATCTACACAAATGACCCCTTGCTGAATTCCAAATTTAATCTACTTTTCAGAAATGTTTAGCTGCCCAGGAACCAGCATTGGTTTCACACCCATTTCTGTCACTAACTGGAAGGAGGTTAAAAGCACACAAAATAGTAAAAATGGGGTATGTCCCAGTAAAATGCCATAACTGTATTGAAAATGTGGTTTTCTAATTCAAGTCTGCCTGTTTCTGAAAGCTGTGAAAATTGTAATTTTAGCACCATAAACCTTTTGTTGGTGCCGTTTGCAGGGAAGAAGGCAGATGCTTTCATCTGTATCACTTTTTTTCCACTTTTCCCCAAAAACCCAAATTCTAGCTGTAGTTTGGCTAATTTCTTGGTCTCCTCCAGGGGAACCAACAAACTCTGCATATCTTTAAAACATTCAGGATGTTGGGAAAAAAAGGATGCAAACTTGGCATGGATAGCTTATGTGGACAAAAAGTTATGAGGGTCTTTGCGCAAACTATTCCAAATAGCCAAAAAAATGCTTGGCAGAGGAGGGGAAAAGGCCCGGTAGCGAAGGGGTTAAAGAATTATTTGTCTACTGCAGATCTGCTGTAGTATTGATAGTCCTTCTTTCACTACTTCCACTGTTTTCTTGTGTGTCTTGTGGATACATTCTTGACATTCATGTAAATTATCAAGATTATGAGACTGCAGGTTGTGTGCTCTTGCAGTTGATGATACCACATTAGATGGTTGTGATGGACTGTGTTTCTACCACTGTACCTAGGCTATTTTGGTCTTCAACATCTTGTAGAAGCACATACAAGCTTTCATCATCTGTACTTGGTAAGTACAAATTGTCATTTTCTTGGGCTACTGTATTGTTGTTCTAATTTTCTGACGTGAAGTTAGCTACACATGACAGGAAAACATTTCCATCATGACAGGTAATATGAGAGTGTTATACATTCAGATTTTTATGTTACACCATTATTGATATTTACCAAATTATATTATACTATCTAAGAATTACAAAGATTTCAGTGTGTTTGTGTTGAGAATGGTTTTGGTGCTTCACTGGAGAGGTTTTTTATTGTGTAAGAGTTTGTGTTCAAGTAGATTACTTTGGCACATATTTGTATAGCAACGTTCAAAACATTGTGGGCAATATTCACAAAGATGCCAGGAAATGTAGCAGAACACTCAAAGATGTTGCTCTGCATTGCGTGACAGGGAGGGAGCATGAGAGCCCCATATGAACATCGATATAGCTCTCTCCTCCCCTCTCACTAGCTCTGACACAGATTTTAGCCGCCATGTGCCACACACATCTTTGCGCTGTAATGCAAGGGTGTCTGTGTGTGTGTCTAGGTTGGGCTTTGTACTGAAAGGGTGTTCTTCCAGTACAAACTGCTAGCTATAGACACGCTTATCTAAATTTGTAGGTGTGCTGCACAGTGATGCACACATTCAACTCAGAATTGAAAGGAAAAATGTAAACACTTATATGTTTAATAATGGTTCCTTTAAAATGCATTTATCTTTTGGCCTAAAACTCTGTCTACTAATGTTAGTAGATAGGGTTTTGCATCTAAAAACATTGGTGGTTGCAATGGGAATGCACATGTACCATCCATATCATGCCTCATTGTTGCTAAATAATGCAAGGCAGCTTTTTGCACTCCTGTACGTTACTTTTTCATACAAACCAGTGCAAATAACAATTAGCTTTGATTTGTTGATCCCCACACTGGTTTGGCATCAAGTGTGAGTAACAAGAGGAACGCTAACCAAACACTAAACATTGTGCTTGCACAGCAGGCCATGATGTCCTGCTGTACAAGCAGCTGCCTTCCCTTACATTTCTTTTCAAAGCTATGCAGGTACATGCTACTGTGCTCTTGTATGTCTTGGTGAATTTTACTGTTGATTTTGCATTGTCCTTCCATCACCTTGCATGACAGAAGGACAACATAAAAGCTGCACATCATCACTCATACGTTGGCATATAAATAATGTATATGTGAGTTTGCTATGTTTGACGTCATATTTCAACATGCTATTTAAATGTCTCAAAACTTCTACATGTGCTAACAGACATTTGACATCAAACAGTAACTGTTAGTGACCATACCTTTAGATTAATGGGAACTTATATTATCTTACTCTGACACACATTTTCCTCATGATCTGCAGTATCTATGCCTTCAAAAGCACCAACCAGCTGTGCACCAATGACAGCTGCTATTTGATCCGCCATAGGTATCAGGTGTATGCTACATTCAGGTCCTCTTCCTGTTCCCATTGGAGCACGCCTATTCCTGGCCAATTTTTCTTTTGTACAACGTTTGTGGTCGTGACAATGCTTTTTGCACTCCTCAGCTGTCCTGTTTGCAGGCACAAGTGCATTTATTTTTTTGACTGCGGCATTCCACAGCGCTGTTTTCTTGGACTGAGGACGTTTAGAATTGAAAAAAAGCTGATGTTCTTGCTTAGTCACTTCTGATATTAAAATTTCAACCTCCTCCTCAGTGAATTTGTATTTTCATTTTCGACTTCCATCATGTGATCCTTCAAGGGAGACATTATGGGTAGGATCCTGGGTCACCT
The DNA here is from genome assembly GCF_031143425.1 of Pleurodeles waltl. Lineage (NCBI taxonomy): Eukaryota > Metazoa > Chordata > Amphibia > Caudata > Salamandridae > Pleurodeles > Pleurodeles waltl. Next base: position 919,776,468 of record NC_090442.1, on the reverse strand, counting down.
GATGTGTGAGAGTGGTCACCCCAGGAGGTTTATTCTCTGCCATTCTGCACTATATCTGTGTTCAAAATTCGTCTCTCTGTTTGACGCCATTTTGCATGCATTTTTGTAGCTAGCATGATGCATTGGCGTTTTGCGCTGAGTTGCAATGCTTTTTTTTTCACTCGCGTAGCCTGGTTGTGAACATGATGCAATGCTATATTTTTATAGGCATGCAGCGCAACACAAAAAAATTTGCTGCTGCACATGGCCAGAGAAGCTTTGTGAATTGGCCTAAATACTTTGAGACCCAATTTTCATACGTTTTGCCATTTTAATTCAATATTGGAATTTTAGAGAGGATTATGGAATATGATTGCCTTGAAGTGAGAGAGAGGTTGATAGTGATTAGAATAAATGAATATGAAAAAGTATGATCACCATTTGTCACAGAGTGGCTGTAGTCAAGAGATTTTCTGCACAATTTGATGGGAAATATACTTCCATTACCCATAAGTTTATTACGCCAAGACTAACTGCAGTGGTATACAAACATAAATTCTGAAGTCCTGTAAATATATGTGATTTAACAGTTTTTGTGAATGAATGCCTGAAAACGTGACTTCTCTTCTCATGCTTTTTCACACACCCTTATATCTAGATCCTGGACATGATTGGCTACAATACAATGTTGGGTTAAGCATTTGCTATATTGGTCCGAATTGTGGTCCTCGTCCCTTCATAGTCATTATAAAGTAGGCTCAGTTGAAGTTATTGGCAAGTCTAGATTAAAGCATTTACATTGTTTGTCCTATGTTCTTTAATAATATGTTATAATGCTCTTTGGGCTCAGCATAACATGATCATTTGAATTATGGTGGGAGAATTAAGAAGAATTTTGATGGTGGCATAGAATACTGCGGTTAGACAGACATGAGGACAAAATAATGGTGAACCAATTTCTAGTTTTCAAAAGCAGCTGGGCAGGTGAGTCCTTCCTGGACTGGATCGAAGAAAGAAAGCTCACTTTTTATTCAACTGAACAACCGAATGCTTCAAGTGGCATTTCTTCTTTGAAAGTGAAGAATGCCATTTTCCGTATGATCTGTTTGTAGTTCTTTGTGGACATGGTGGAGAGAGAGGTACACTTTTTATTCTTTTTATATTATTTTTGCTTGGCTTCTGTAGGGCTTTACACCCTTGTTGACAACATGTGGAATTAAATCTTATAAGGTGGCTAGGGAATGGGTAATTTCAGCATCAATTAGAGGTATGGTGAATGCGTTGTGCATTCATTGGGATTTTGCAAACATTTTTTAAATTAAATGATGTCAAAAGATGGGGTAGGAACAGTGGCGGCTAAGGCGAAGGAGCATCACCCCACTGGATTGTGGGGAAAGGAAAAATAAAATGATAATAACGTAATGTTATTATCATTTTTGTTTTCCTGAAAGAGGGGCTTGGCTGGAGGGAGGAGGCTTGAGGAGGGCTGCTGGAGGGGTTTTCCAGCACAAAATGTGCATGTCTATTTGGCCGCCCATGTTGGGCCGGACAAATAGACATGCACACTTTGCTTGTTCTCTACCCAGCTGCGATGCACAGCAAAGTGGAGAACATGCACAGACTCCCACTACCAGTCTGAGCGGCAAAGCATGCTACTCAGACCAATCACAACGCTGCTGTCCTGCTGGTCACAGCAGTGTCATGATTGGCTTGGAGGCTGTGTGCAGCCAGGAAGAAGAAGAGGACGAGGAAGGAGGGGAGACAAACAAATCTCCCCTGAAGGTAAGCGTTTTTCTTTTCACTTTTTCATTTTTATGTACCCCAACCCGCCCGCCCTACCCCACCATTCCCTTTGAGTGGCAGTAGGAACCAGAATGATGCCACAAAATAAATTATCTGATTCGAGGTTTTATGTTATGCGAGTTATGTATGGAAAGTTTCTGTACTTTGTTTTTATTGCAACACATTTTACAATAGTGTAAAATTACAACGAAAGCTAATGAGTTGATGATATTGTTTAGATTAAAATGGTGAGTAGACAAAATTTACCTGTAAATGCATACATTAATTTGATCTATTATAGATTGCATAATGTGTGTAAAATTTCCCCTATAATTATCATAAAGGAATACCAGAGGGATAGAAACGCGTTCATGTAGTTTTTAAATAACTTGTTGTACTGTTTTGAAAGTTTTTATCCGAAATGAAAAAGGTGTTTATTGATAAACTTATTTTAGCTTGTCTGCTGCTCTTATTTGTGGTGAATGCCCTGTATTGTTTGACAGTTTCACTCTTACCCGTGTTTGTTTGTAGAGTTTGATGATAAAAAAGAGTTTCCTACATACCCGTATGTATTTGCACTGCACTTGTTTTGCGAATGGGGATACAATTTGTGATGTGACTTATGTACTACCCAGGCTCATCATCGTAGTCAAAATATCACGAACGAATTACCTCTATAGTAATGTCTTTTTAGCCCACTATAATTTGATATCAGGGATGTTTGTAATGTTCATATGCGCTGCCAATGCCAAGTGCAATCTTGTGTTTAGTAGTGCTGCAAGAACAGCACAGATTGACATATATGCCATCTAACAATCACTTGTTCTTTTGATCATCTTATCTTTCTGAACTCCTAAGTCCTTTGTTCACTGCTGTGCAAGCTAATGACATCAAATAAATTTCTGTTTCATCGATACAATAATTTTTACATCAATGCCAGGATCCTCAGGATTTCCCAGAAGACCCAGTTCAATTCAAAAAGTACCCAGCTGGACTGTTAGAATCTACTAATTCAATGTTTATAGACATGCATAAAATTGCAAATTACTTACTTTAGATGAAAGTTGTAATTTCTCTTCATCGCTTCCTATCAAAAGTGAGAAATATACAGTTATTATCAGGGTAGGATAATACCAGGACATTGATGACAATAATTACTTGCAAAACTATATCAGATCTGGGAGGTAGTATTTAACATTGCGTTAGACCAGAATATCATTGTCAGAATATCATTTGGCACAAATATTATGTTCTGAATGTCGTCTCCATAAACATACCAACAATATTGGCACTCATAAAAAAAGCTTTACCCAGTGGGGCGGTATTTATGAAAACAATGTTTCAAACACAATATTTATAGCAGAGGACTTATCTGTACGTGATATTCTGAAATTAAAACAAATATAGCCTATTTTGATTTATCAATACAAAATCAGCACACAATGTATTTTATTTTTGCAAACAATACTAGGACTTGACATTTATATCAGACAATATTTCTGTATAGGATATTCTGGCACACAACCACAAAAGTAGTCTGTATTTTAGGGTTGGCAGTCTAATTGACCTTGATAGTGTATGTCCAGTGCCCAACAACAAATGTGGGTGCTAGCTATTGTTAGGTTTCACAATATTTGCAATTGTGCACGCTGCTGGGGTTGACATGTTCATGTGTCCTGAAAAAAGGTAGCTGAGGTCACGAGCAATTTAAAGGTTAGGACAATGCAGGAATCCATTACAAGTTGACAAAAACATTAACGCTGACTGCATCAGCCCATCTCATTAATCACAGCACCAGGACAGCCCTCCAGTCGGCAAACTGTAATTAAAAAGAAACAAGCCTTGACCTTTTCGTATTTAGAGTGAATGAGCGTTGTCTTTGGCCAGAGGTTAGAGAAAGACAACAGGCCAAAAATTCAGGTCATTTTTAATTGTTATTTAGAAGAATTTTGTTGTGGTTTGTAAAATATGAGTAAAGATGCTAGCCTGCATCTCAAATATAATGCAGTCACCTCATTAAAAAACTGTTGGAAGGACAACATATATTTATTGCACTTTGTTTCACTTTTCTGTGTAGCGCCCAATGCTGCATTTGCGTTGCTTCAAACGCTGTTGATTGTGTTCGTGCTCAGAATATAGTCATTTGCTTTGCTGAAGCAATTTGTGGAAGATTCCTACGGCACCCTTCAGGAAATCGGTTTTAACTCTTCAGACAGTGGAAGATTTGGAGAGAAATACCCCCAAAATATTGTGTGCACTCACATATTGTGTGAACTCAATCTGGCCTAGTTTTAGGCGTGCAAGTAGCCAGTAGTCCCTGGCCATATGTTTCCAGTGGATGAAAAATAAAAGAGAACTAACCCATACTGTGGATACAGACTAAACTGTTTAAAAGAAACATTGCCATAATAACGATATTGAATGTACAACTGATGAGCAATTTTGCACATATGCAACTTTGCACCCCGACAGGTGCAAAATGCCTTTCATTCAGAGGTCACTTGAAACTAATGGTATTTTTGCACCGCTTAGTTGGTACAAATACCAGTGAAAGATAACAGTGTTCATGTACAACTGCACTGGCACTTGTCCAAATTCCATAGAATGACCCCAATTGTCTCCGAGCTTTACATCACATGTGTGATTTAACAGTCACATAGGAAAAAAGACACCTATAAGAGGCACCTACAAAGCCAAAGTTCCCACCTTTCTTTGTGAGAACAGACTATCATAGACTCACAAAAGAGACAGCTTTCCAATCCTATGGCCCTCCCTTTCCACAAATTGGGGGTGGCCAAACCTGGGGGGCTGAGAGACGGATGTGCATAGCTGCAGACTACTGCTGGCACCTAAATGGAAACTGAACATTCAGTGCCAAAGATCACCACCCGATGATGACATTATGATAACAGTGACAGCCTGGGGCAGGGAGTAGGGGCAAAAACTAAAGTGGCTTAGGGCCTGATTTAGAGTTTGGCGAACTGGTTGCTCCATCACAAATGTGAGGATATCCTGTCCGCCGTATTTTAATTTCCATATGATATTATGGTATCGTAATTCAGCGTGACGCAGTAACCCCATCTGCCAAACTCTAAATCAGGCCATAAGTTGTGTGTATCATGGTTCGTTACTACAATCTGGGTAGTACTTGATCTGAATATGTTTGTTGCAGTCTTCTGGTAACTGACCCATTAGGTAAGCTTAACGTTTCTTTTTACCCCTTTAGGAAGGATAAGAAGGTGACCTTGTACTTTCTATTTTCAAGAACTTGTACATAATAGCAAATCACCACAACTATCTGCAGTAAACGATGGCAAACATTTTGTGCTACCAGAGGGGTATGATTTATTTTTGCTAACAAATGAGTGTGCAAAACAGTATTCCCCTTGCAAAACCTATTTTGCAGACATTTTACACCCCTTTTTTTTAAATCTACACTTTTTGCAAAGTCAGCAGGGATTCTTATCGAACTTCACAAAGCTCAAAGAAGCAGTCTTGCAAACTTGTAGAGCCAAAGTTACTGTGACAAAGGAACAGCTTCTCTCAATTTAGATATACTGCAGTCTGCCAAACTCTATCTTCCCTCTAAATAGTATTTTTTCTCCTTTTAATCGCGGTGTGTGTTGGGTGGTATGCTTTCCGGGAGCATAATATGTGCTCTAGAGTGTTGCCCTGTGTGTGTATCTGCACTCTCATCTTGATTGTTAGACAGACTGTGTGTTTCAGTATCTTGTGTGCTCCAATAAATACTCCCATTCATGGGAATTTCAGCTTTGTCCCCCCGTTTATGATGAGTATCATTTTCATTGTGTTTCTTGAGTGTCTGAACTGTATGCTAGCGCACTGCAGTTATCCCAACAAGGACCTACGTCAACAGAACACTTTTCGATTATGACACAGATTATACACCTCCCTATCTCAGCTTGTGCGAGACAACGCATTGGAAGACTCTAAAATCGGGATTAGAGTTTGTGCAGTATTACCACAGTTCCCACCCACCAAAAAACAATCGCCAGGTATGGGGGATTGAAGGAAAACGTGCTATATTACTGTATTATCCTGCATTTCAAGATGAAGTACTCAGAATTCGTTGGTAAGAGTGCATCCACTAAATACTGCACATGCCAAGATGCTTTACCATGTGCAGTATTATCTCCCAAACACATGGGGCACTGATAAAGAGGTCCATAAAATTCATGTCCAACTTGAAGAAACCATTAAATCATCTACATACTGTTTACAGAATCATAATATTTGCCTTATCAAGAATATTACTATCAAGAAAACACATACAGACTAACTGATCAAACAGAGATGTCTTAGGGGCCCTGTAGGAGGCTGGCCTGGCTTATAGTGGGTACCTTGTGGTACTTACATCTTATGCCAGGTCCAGTTATCCCTTATTAGTACAATAGAGATGTTTCTAGCAGCTTAGGCTGTTAGAGGTAGCTATGGCAAAGCAGCTTAGGCTGAACTAGGAGACATGCAAAACTCCTACTATACCACTTATATAATATAGCACAATATCATAAGAAAACTCAATACTCAGAGTTACTAAAAATAAAGTTACTTTATTTTAGTGGCAATATGCCAAAAGTATCTCAGAGGATAACCTCACTTAGGGGATAAGTAATATAAACAAATTATATGTACACAAACCTAAAACGGGTAAGTAACAGTAAGAAAAGTAGTGCAAACAATGTAAAATCACAATAGGATGCAATAGGTAGACATAGGCCTATGGGCAACACAAACCATACACTCCAAAAGAGGAATACGAATCACGAATGGACCCCAGGCCTATGGGAGATTGTAGAGGGTCACTGGGACTGTGAGAAAACGGTAAGGGTGTCCAAAATACCCCACCCCAAGACCCTGAAAAGTAGGAGTAAAGTTACCCTACTACCCCAGAAAGACAGTATAGTCGTGATAGGGAATTCTGCAAGAACCACAACTGCCACCAAAGTACTGAAGACGGAATCCTGGACCTGAGAACCTGTGAAGGAAGGGGCCCAAGTCCAAGAGTCACGCAAGTGTCCGGGGGGGCAAGAGCCCACTAAACCCCGGATGAAGGTGCAAAAGGGCTGCCTCTGGGTGGAAGAAGCCAAAGATTCTGCAACAACGGAAGGTGCCAGGAACTTCTCCTTTGGTCAGAAGATGTCCCATGGTGTGCTGGAGTGTTTCCACGCAGATATACCACAAACAAGCCTTGCTAGCTGAAAGAGTTGAGGTTAAGGATTTTGGGTGCTACTGGGGCCCAGGAAGGACCAGGATGTCGCCCCTTGGAGGAGGAGACAGAGGGGGTGCTCAGCAACTCAGAGAGCCCTCACAGAAGCAGGCAGCACCCGCAGAAGTCCTCGTATCTAAACAGGGTCCCTGAGCTAGATACAGAGAGTAACACACAGGGAAGCAATACTATGAGTATAACGTAGTTTACTCTCCATTAACATAGCAAACATAGGAATGGAAATCTTAAATTCAAATATACAACATACAATATATTACAATTTAGATATTTATTATAGCTAATTAAACATTCAGTTCGCACATAATATAATCAACATAGAATCAACCAAAAAAATATATAATACAACCCCCTACCCTAAATGAAACATACATATATGAAAACATAAATAACATAACAGTAAATACGCAAAAATAAACAAATAACACAGAACCAACAAAATCACAAAATAGTATACATACAAAATTACAACCGCCTCATACATGAGAGGATATTTAAACAGCACAATAAAGTTACTGTTTTGATGCTACAATTATGTGTTGTAGTTTGGATTGTATAAAATTCAACATAACAGCCAATTCTAGGTTATAATTTCCTGATTCAAATTCTCGTGTTACAGGCCTGATGGTAGCCAATCCTGGTCAGGGCTTCAAATTTGCCAATTTCAAACACTTCATGCCAATATTCAAGACATGCCAATTTACAAGCCGACGCGCGTTTCGGTGAGTGAAGAAAAATATAAATACACCTTCATCAGGACTTTATGATTCAGTATAATTGGCATACGTACATCTTGTAACCTGCCTATCAAAGAAACATCAAAATTATTCATTACAATTCTTTGCATAGGGGGAAGGCTCGAATCATGTCAGATTTGCAACCAGACCAACTCAAGTGACTTAATTAAGAAAAAACACCGATAAAGTGCCCAAGATCAAAGTCTATAAAACCAATGCTTAATAAAGGTAAATAAATCTAAAGATCCAAGGAAAGCACCATTAGTGTCCAGCAAAATACTAGATAAAGTGCAGAAATAGAATCACCTATAGCATAAAAGTGTTGGATTACCACCGAGAGAATCTAGTCAAGAATAGTAATAGACTAGTTTGTTTATATTAAAATAAGATAAAATACCTTAGATATGAAAGAACTTAGATATCCCTTACAGGCTGGATTAAACACTCTCCAACTTCAAATTTGTAGTCCAAAATGAAGGACTAACACATGGATATAGCTAAATGAAGCTATGCTTTCTCACTCTAAAAGCAAACATAATGAAATCATTAGCTTGCACAGGGCAGGAAAGTCCACAGGATAGAAAAGAAAAAATCTGCTCATATGTACAATCGCTAACTACAGACTTACCTACAAGTTCACATGGTTTAAAAAACGTAATCCACAGGGGAAACCCACAAGGATACCAAACTGGTAGGGAACAACTTGCTAACTGCAAGGGAACAGGGGGGAGTCATGAGCCAGATAGAAATGACACAATCCAGACGGTATAAAATAATTCAATCCACAAAGGTTCAGCAAAGCTAGCCTACCAGTATCAGCAGGATCCAGGACATATGACCAGCACGATGATCTCTCGAGGAGCAATAACCCGTACTTCCCCAGCTGCCTCCTATTTAAACCAAATCACCACAGGTGATGCGATGAACATAGAAACAGGCCCGTAGGGGCCATCTAAGGAAATGGTCAAACATGCGCCATCTTAGAACCGTCAAAACAGCATGAAATATGCCAAAATCTACAGAGAATAAGAGGTACAATCAAACTGTAGAGTCATAGCCATATAGTAGTGGCAAAAGGAAATAACCAAAAATAAAAAATGTAGGTAAGTCTGTAGTTAGCGATTGCACATATGAGCAGATTTTTTCTTTTCTATCCTGTGGACTTTCCTGCCCTGTGCAAGCTAATGATTTCATTATGTTTGCTTTTAGAGTGAGAAAGCATAGCTTCATTTAGCTATATCCATGTGTTAGTCCTTCATTTTGGACTACAAATTTGAAGTTGGAGAGTGTTTAATCCAGCATGTAAGGGATATCTAAATTCTTTCATATCTAAGGTATTTTATCTTATTTTAATATAAACAAACTAGTCTATTACTATTCTTGACTAGATTCTCTCGGTGGTAATCCAACACTTTTATGCTATAGGTGATTCTATTTCTGCACTTTATCTAGTATTTTGCTGGACACTAATGGTGCTTTTCTTGGATCTTTAGATTTATTTACCTTTATTAAGCATTGGTTTTATAGACTTTGATCTTGGGCACTTTATCAGTGTTTTTTCTTAATTAAGTCACTTGAGTTGGACTGGTTGCAAATCTGACATGATTTGAGCCTTCCCCCTATGCAAAGAATTGTAATGAATAATTTTGATGTTTCTTTGATAGGCAGGTTACAAGATGTACGTATGCCAATTATACTGAATCATAAAGTCCTGATGAAGGTGTATTTATATTTTTCTTCACTAACCGAAACGCGCGTCGGCTTGTAAATTGGCATGTCTTGAACACTGGCATGAAGTGTTTGAAATTGGCAAATTTGAAGCCCTGACCAGGATTGGCTACCATCAGGCCTGTAACACGAGAATTTGAATCAGGAAATTATAACCTAGAATTGGCTGTTATGTTGAATTTTATACAATCCAAACTACAACACATAATTGTAGCATCAAAGCAGTAACTTTATTGTGCTGTTTAAATATCCTCTCATGTATGAGGCGGTTGTAATTTTGTATGTATACTATTTTGTGATTTTGTTGGTTCTGTGTTATTTGTTTATTTTTGCGTATTTACTGTTATGTTATTTATGTTTTCATATATGTATGTTTCATTTAGGGTATGGGGTTGTATTATATATTTTTTTGGTTGATTCTATGTTGATTATGTTATGTGCGAACTGAATGTTTAATTAGCTATAATAAATATCTAAATTGAAATATATTGTATGTTGTATATTTGAATTTAAGATTTCCATTCCTATGTTTGCTATGTTAATGGAGAGTAAACTACGTTATAGTCATAGCACCCGCAGAAGTACCAGAACAGGCACTTAGAAGATCTGAGGACAGCGGTCAACTCAGAGTCACAAAGTAGGGTCCCACGTCGTCGGAGTCAAACTCAGGGAGTTGGGCAATGCAGGACAGAGTGCTGGGGACCCAAGCTAGACTGTGCACAAAGGAAGTCCTGGAACAGTGCACAGAAGCCGGAGCAGCTGCAAATCACGCAGTACACAGGTTTGCTGTCTGGCATGGGGAGGCAAGGACTTACCTCCACCAAATTTGGACAGAAGGGCCACTGGACTGTGGGAGATACTTGGACCCAGCTCCTGTGTTCCAGGGACCACGCTCGTCAGGATGAGAGGAGACCCAGAGGACCGGTGATGGAGAAGTTTGGTGCCTGCGTTGGCAGGGGGAAGATTCCGTCGACCCACGGGAGATTTCTTCTTGGATTCCAGTGCAGGCTGAAGGCAGACAGCCCTCAGAACATGCACCACCAGGAAACAGTCGAGAAATCCGGCAGGATGAGGCGCTACAATGTTGCTGGTAGTCGTCTTGCTACTTTGTTGCGGTTTTGCAGGCGTCCTGGAGCAGTCAGCGGTCGATCCTTGGGAGAAGTCAAAGAGGGAAATGCAGAGGAACTCTGGTGAGCTCTTGCATGCATTATCTGAGGAATAGGCCAGAGGAGAGACCCTAAATAGCCAAAAAAGGAGGTTTGGCTACTGAGATAGGAGGCTTGGCTACTGAAAGAGGTAAGCACCTATCAGGAGTGGTCTCTGACTCCTCCTCAGCTCTTCACACCTATTTCCAAAGGGAGAGGGTGTAACACCCTCTCTCAGAGGAAATCCTTTGTTCTGCCTTCCTGGGACCAGGCTGCCCAGGCCCCAGGGGGGCAGAAACCTGTCTGAGGGGTCGGCAGCAGCAGCAGCTGCAGTAGAGACCCCGGAAAGCAAGTTTGGCAGTACCCGGGTTCTGTGCTAGAGACCCAGGGATGCATGGAATTGTCCCCCAATACCAGAATGTTACATGGCCATGTTTGGAGTTACCATGGTGATGCTACATATAGGTATTCACCTATATGTAGTGCACGCATGTAATGGTGTCCCCGCACTCACAAAGTCTGGGGAATTTGCCCTGGGCAATTTGGGGGCACCTTGGCTTGTGCCAGGGTGCCCACACACTAAGTAACTTGGCACCCAACTTTCACCAAGTGAGGGTTAGACATATAGGTGACTTATAAGTTACTTATGTGCAGTGAAAATGGCTGTGAAATAACGTGGACGTTATTTCACTCAGGCTGCATTGGCAGTCCTGTTTAAGAATTGTCTGAGCTCCCTATGGGTGGCAAAAGAAATGCTGCAGCCCAAAGGGATTTCCTGGAACCCCAATACCCTGGGTACCTAGGTACCATATACAAGGGATTTATAAGGGTGTTCCAGTGTGCCAATGAGAATTGGTAAAATTAGTCACTAGCCTGCAGTGACAATTTTAAAGCAAAGAGAGAACATAAACCCTGAGGTTCTGGTTAGTAGAGCCTCAGTGATACAGTTAGGCACCACACAGGGAACACATATAGGCCACTAACTTATGAGAACTGGGGTCCTGGCTAGCAGGATCACAGTGACACATATCAAACACACTGACAACATAGGGTTTTCACTATGAGCACTGGGCCCTGGTGAGCAGGATCCCAGTGAGACAGTAAAAACACCCTGACATATACTCACAAACAGGCCAAAAGTGGGGGTAACAAAGCTAGAAAGAGGCTACCTTCCTACAGGCCCATTATAATTTAGTCAGAAAAGGACTCTATATCACCCAACTCTACTGCCCCCAAATACCAAAACCTTGGCACCAGTAATTCCGGAGGGTGGATACCACAGGATTATGAGTTGGACCCAGAAGCTCCCCTGACTAATATGGATTTCCTGTGGTAATCAGGTGCAGCAATGTCTAATTTCGGCTTTACTCTTCCCAGCCTCAGTGCATAGATTTATTGTATCAGTTGCAAAAGGCTTTGCTTTCATTTTGTAAAAATCAGCAACTCACATGCCAATATGGCACAAGGTGACCTTCTTCTGTTGGGCTGCTTGTGTCTCCCATAGTTGCTGTATGCTCTATCAGTATGGCATTTGATATAGATCAAATTTTATTAATATATCAGTGGCAAAAAAGTTAGCATATGGTGACTAATTAACCTACATTTAAAAGCTTAACAGAGAAAATAGCATGAGTTGTAAAGTGTGCACGTTTGAAATATGATGGACCATGTGGTAACCATTCGCATTGAACACTAAGATTTAACACAAAAGGTTTTTTATTCATATTAAATGAAGTATAAAAATTAACTAATGTTAGGAGTGCTGTTGAAAGTATCAAACTAACATGAATTAATCATATTTATATTGATTTAATGAATTTTATTCATGCGAATTACATGTGTACAGTGAAATAAATGAACGTTTTAAATTATTATATGTTACAAATAATGTTTGCAATTAAGTAATTTATTTTGCATATTTGAATTGAATTGTAAGGTGTACAAATACGTTTTATTAAGTATATTAATGTGTATTAAGGCTTTCCTAGCTTGCCAAGGCCTGAGATATTTATTTTGCAACATTAATGGAAAATCACTTTTTTATTCTGTTCCCTCTGACCTGAATTGTTTCCAACGTTGTTAATGTGATGTTGAGTGTCCTATTGTATTGAAGGCGCAGAACATGTTTGTCATTATCAATGTTGCATTATTTGTTCTAGCTGTCGATCAAGACAGGAAACATATGATTCTCATGCTAATGTAATGTTTATTTAGTGTACCATGAGAGAAGATCCTGATGTTGCAAGAAGTTATATAATATAGTATTTTGAGTTAAATGTGTGAAATTATTGAATTAACAATGCACTTTTGCTGAAAAGATCCAGAGTAGTTGCAAAGTTGATAGTGCCATCGACAGCCATTGGACACTGAATCTTACGCCTGAAGTGAGCCTACCTGAAGGACCAATGAACAGATTGTTCATACTTTGAATTAGTGAGGAACTTTGGCAAATCATAGTTAGTTCATGAGAGTCCACTCCTGCCTCTAAGCTGTCCAGAGCCCTGCCAGAGTCTATCTACTTTTGTCTCTGGTCTGCTGTCACTCTCTGTCAGTTTAAAGTCCTCTGGTGAGTTTTCTCATACTAGGCTTAAGTGCCCTATTCTGTAATTTGGTTTCAGTACTAATAAAACCAACTAATTCTGAATTTCTGGTCTGTCCTATATGCACTGTATGTACCGCACTGTCCTCATGGTGCTGTCAACTGACACCGGAAGAAAGTGACCGTTCTGCCCGATGAAACATTGTTGTCTGACGTCCCACGAGGGGAGGTATAACTAAATGTGATTTATTGCTTCCTTTTCAGTTTAGATATTTACACCAGTGTATTTTTATAGTGAGTTGCCCTAGTTAGATGGTTTTCCCAATTTTTTTTTTTCCCTGTTTGCTTTTGCCCACATGTGTTAGTCCATTCACACACATGCAAGTCTTAATTTGTGTTAGTGACAGGGATGGCTCAGCCCTGAAATCTGAATGTTAAAAATGAATTTTGATGATTTACTGATGTCCCCATCATCTGCTTCGAAACTGCATATTTTGTTGTTGTTATTCAATATTATTCTTTTGGAAAGTTTAACAGTAGTGATGTTTAGGAGGTTAAATATTTTCAAGCCAGCCTATGGTTTTTATGTATGTTTATAACTTAGTTTTGCTCACCATAAATGTGACATTGATTTGGGGATTGTAATAAAGCTTTGAAACGCTATTCAGTTTTGAGTTTAATTTAGTGTTAACTTGTTCATGGTGTCTAGAATTGGTTATGGTTTATGTCAGTGGTTCCCAACCTTTTGACTCCTGAGGACCCCCATTGAATCATTACTGGAAGTCAGGGACCCCCAAGCAACTTATATGATTTAAATTTCGAAAATTGAAACAATCCTTTGCAAATAATACACAAACAAGTACACACCAAACAAACACTCAAATTACTAATGATATAATTATTTTATATTGAAAAAATATGCAAATTCAAAAACATTTAATGGGAAGGTTGGCACTGCATCTCGGCGACTAACTTCTCAATGTTTAGTTTTATTTAGGAAAGCTGAATCCTCAGGTAAGATTCAAGATTTCCCAAGCGTTTCCTGTTTTTATCTTTAGGTATATAGATCTGAGAAAGTTTTTCCACATAAATATGTGGTGGGGAAAGGAAGTAAAATCATAAGAGCCTCTAATCTCCCCATAGCCTCTGTATCACATGTAATTCATTTGTTTTATAGCACCTCTCATACCAGTGTAGGGAGTCAGAGCACTTTACAGGGGAAAACAAGGAGTAGGCTTCACGTCATCCACACTGGTAGGCATTTTCTAAGAGTGCTTGGTCTGGGGAAGCACAAACTCAGGATTCAAAACACAGCACAGTGGTTAGCGTTGACTTTAATAATAAGAATTTATTTCTATGCAAGCAAACCTTTTTAAGTACCACAAGGAAAATGAAAGGCTAGGGAAAAAAATTACTTTCTAATTTGTGCCTTGCAGTTTGCATGCAGCTCCTTAATGGCAGAGCTCACTGTGCTAGATTATGATTGTAACTTATGTACTGCCCAGGCAGCGCCGGCGTAGGGGGAAAATGGAGTATGGGCGTCCACAAATGGTGCAAATCAGGCTGATGCAAAAAAATCGCCTCAACCCGATTTGCGCCATTTTTTTACGACTCCCAACCCCCATTGAAATGACTCCTGTCTTAGCAAAGACAGGAGTCATGCCCCCTTGCCCAATGGCCATGCCCAGGGGACTTCTGTCCCCTGGGCATGGTCATTGGGCATAGTGGCATGTAGGGGGGCACAAATCAGGCCCCCCTATGCCACAATTTTTTTTAAAAAAAAATACTTACCTGAACTTACCTTAATGTCCCTGGGGTGGGTCCCTCCATTCTTGGGTGTCCTCCTGGGGTGGGCAAGGGTGGCAGGGGGTGTCCCTGGGGTCAGGGGAGGGCACCTCTGGGCTCATTCTGAGCCCACAGGTCCCTTAACGCCTGCCCTGACCCAGGTGCTAAAATCCAGTGCTAATGCAGGTTTTTTAGACCCGCCCACTCCCGGGCATCATTTTTGCTCGGGAGTATAAATACGACGCATATGCATTGGAGTCATTTTTTAAGACGGGAACGCCTACCTTGCATATCATTAACGCAAGGAAGGTGTTCACGCAAAAAAATGACGCTAACTCCATGAACTTTGGCGCTAGACGCGTCTAACGCCAAAGTATAAATATGGAGTTCGTTTTGCGTCAAATTTGCGTCGAAAAAAACGACGCAAATTCGGCGCAAACGGAGTATAAATATGCCCCTTAATACCTTTAATATCTTACTGTAAATATTTTAATTTAAGTACATCTACAGAGGAAATAAGTAATTTACCCACTACAACAAAATGGGCGTCATCTGAAAAGTAACAGTGCTAGATGGAACGTCTATGTGTTTCTACCCAAATAGACCCCTGAGAGTCTATGCGTTTCTAACCAGATAGACTCGTTTGGAAATACAGTTCATAGCTATGTCTGTCAGTATCACATCGGAGTATTGTTCTTTGACCCGCTACGTGCGCTAGTTAGAATCCCATGCGCTAAAACCCAACAAGAATGATTTCAAATAAACAGAAAAGCTACTGCGCATCTTGCCGTTTTGTTGCAGAAACATGCTGACCGGATGCTGGCACTGGGAGGTGCACCAGTAACTGCTGAGTGCGAACAATGTATTCTAGTCCCGGTAAATGGAAGGTCATGTTCTGGCTGTCAGCAGATGCCTGGGGAGTGTGTTTATTTTGCAGGGAGATAACAAAGTCGTGAATTGTTGCATTTGCAATTATTGTGGGAGCTGACATAAAGCAACACTTCTGGCGTGTGCTTTAATTAGGGACTGCCTTAAAAAATATGTTTAATGTCCTAGGAAAACGGTTTCGTGTAGTCAAATTTCAATAGGGTAATGGAAATGGTAGCATTTTTATCAGAAGCATTTTCTGTGATCTAACTACTATCCACATTTGCAACATCTGAACATTACGTTTGTCGAACAAAATGTTCATGGCTGTGTCATAAATCAGTGCCGTAGAAATAAAGGGAGTGCTGTTGTTTGTGTGCAGAGATGTGAGTTGTCGGTTGCAGAACGCAACAGTGAGGAGCGCGAGGGGATTTCATATGAAAGCAGCTGTACATTGATTCTCCACGATTGGATGCAGAAGCAATGAGTTAGGAAATTAGATAAAAATACATTACTTGTTCTAACCTACTCAGACCCTGGCAACAATCCCAGAGAACAGTAATGTCCCGGTAATAAACTCATACACCACCTACATGCTAACAATGACATCGCAAACAGTATGCAACCATAGGCCCGCTAGCCACTGACCTGCCATAGAAATGCCACCCAGAGGAAATTCTGGTTGACTGCAAAAAGCACAAACATTTGGGTACATGCAGGCTTAAAACTGAAGAAAAAGGCGGCAGCGATCCTCTGTTCACTTCCCTTGTTGGCAAGCATTTATGCGCTTAAGTGCTCGGTTATCTTTCCACATTAACCGCCCTTCCCTGTAAAATGTCTTAGCAGTCACTGTAGGCTAGCAGGCTTTGAAAGTTATTAGGTATTTAAGAGACATATATCTCAAATCACAGCGAGCAGAAACTCTAATATCCTCCCGGCTTGGCGGATGGAGCTGGGGGAGGAGGGTTGGAGGAGTGGCGGGTTTAGTTTCAGTTGGTTTTCTTAGGAAAAACTTAAAACAAATGTGCACATGATGCATTTTCTGATCAAAAGACAGGTTTTATCTGCACTGTGTAAAAGCCTCTTTGTGGCTGTACAAGCACAACTCTTGCCACGAACAAACACAATTACCAAATGAAGGTCATTTTAAGTTGTAAAGTTGTGCCCGAATCAGAGGATCCTCGAGGACTTCCTGCCGTTGTTTGTTTGAACACAGTTGTGAGCTAGTAATCCAGTATACTCAAGTTGACAATAGTTGTGCTCTTTAACAGAGAAAAGTGCCTTCTTTGTTTCTCAGGGCCCCTTCTGCTGTGACTGTGTGACATGTCACTGCAGGGACACAAAAGGTGGTAGGTAGAATGATTTCAATAGTATGACCAGTGCCAATCTCTCCGGGTAGCATTTCAACCCATTGTGCTTTTGCCCGCCGTGCCACCTCAGATTAGACTCAGCCATATGCAAATCTCTTTTGCTCCTTCTTCAGTATCAACAGTGCAGCCCAAACTACCAGGTCTTCACTGATCCAGAAATCAAGCAACCCAAAACCAGTTTCGGCCTGATTCGGCCTCTTCAGTCCGATGTAGCTAGGTTCTAGTGTGCAAGGGTCCTAAATCTGGCATGCCCATGGCCACCTCAGAGGCAAGTAGTTCAATTGGCAGTCTTTGCACCACTTGTATTGCTTCATAGTGAGGTGCAAACAGTTGCACTATTTGTACAGTTTAGCACTTGGAACTTAAATTCTTCCCTTGCTTAAATACTGTGCTTTTGGGCAGGCATAGAGTGAGAGCCACTTGTCAAATATTGTACCACATTCTGTGTGTGGCTCTTGTTGTAATTTGATGATCCTAAAATCTGCAACCTGGAGTTGAAATACCTTAAGCACATTTTAGAAAAGCCATTATTACCTACTGTCATTATGAGGCAATCATGCATCTTTGCTTCTACACTTATGATTCAATGCAGGGATACACAATTCTTCTAATGCAGGTCTTGATAACATTTGTGATTTTTTCTGTTCTGTGCATTAGTATTAACGAAACAGATGCAGGCTCGCCTGTCATGCCGGCTGCTTACTTTGCCTCAAAGAGGCAGGCAGTGCAGGAAGACTGCTATTTCGATACCAATTACTTTCTACATTCATCTGGATTGATGTTATGAAATATTTCATCAACACAAACTCACACCCGAGGGTTTTAAATAATTTGGTTCTAGGCCTCCCACTGTATCCACTAATTCCCCAATCTCGAGTCGAAATGCAGGTGCATGGATACAGTACCAATTGGTTTGCAGCCTGACGTAAATGCTTACTGATCTGGCTTCATGTGTCATCGGCATGTTGCCAAAAATATTCCATCTGAAACTCAATAGATACTTACTCTCAAAAATGTGAAAAATAATATTCTCACATTTGATTACTTCCGAGCACTGAATAAGTACAAAAAAATCACTGAGAAATCTAGGCAAATACAACTCAAAAACAACCACTGGCAAAGTCGATAGGTTTGTTGTCAATGCTTGTTTTGTTTTGTCATGGTTAGTTTAAAACATTTTTTAGGGCTGCTGTCTCTTACCAATAAAAAAAAACAGTTGCCTAAAAGCAAAATATTTCTAGTCTCAAAAATGCACATTGTCATAGTAGTCCATTACACTGAAGGAAAATACTTTGCATGCAAATGTGCTCCTTAATTTGTAAAGAGCAGAATGCTGTCTGTCACAGTGAAGTCAGACAGTGGCTGAAGTGGGCTGACACAATTCTGTATGCTGTAGTGAGCAGGAGAAAGAGGTGAATGACACAACAGCAAACACATGAATAAAGTGGGCTGGCTGAAAGCCTCTATACATTATATATATATATATATATATATATTTATATATATATATATATATATATATATATATATATATATATATATATATATATATATATGTATATATATATATATATATATATACATATATATATATATATATAGCTGGCTGAAAGCCTCTATAAATTATATATATATATATATATATATATATATATATATATATATATATATTACTAAAATCAAAAGGTCTTGGCTAACACCAGAGCTAAAAGCAAATTGATTTAAAAGTGATGGTATGTTTACTTCTCATCCCAAAACTTGTCCAACTGGATGATGGGTAATCCACTATCCTCTGGTTCTCCGCTGGTGGACGATACCACCTGCTTTGGAGTCACTTCAAGAAAGCAGCTGTTATTCTTCTCCTGAAAAAGGTCTATTTCACCCTTAAGACCCTGTAAATTTCCATCTAACTTCTAGCATGTATGTGGCATAATTTTAATGGATCTCTTCGCAGCCTTCTACACAGGTGACCATGCTATGTTGGCTAATGTAGATTTTCCTAGTAATTTATGACGGAAAGTCTTAATTTTATTAAAGACACGGAGGCGAATATTATGCATTCTTTTCTTACTTTATTTTAAACAGCAACAGTCAAGAACTACAGCTCCCAGATGGACTAGCAACAGGCTAGCCAATGGGAGTTAAAAGGAATCAAACGTAGGACCAATAAGGGAACACCATGAACCATAGAGTCTACCCTTGACTGCAAGCAGCCCTCTTTTCTTGAGCCAGCAGATTAAACAGAGTCACGAAACAAAGGGTAAATAAGTCCTAAAATTGCCAAGGCGAGAGATACAGAGAAGAAGTCCTGAACGCGGGCAACCATCCCAGAAAATGACGGAGTAACATGGGGGTCGTGACGATCCCGCATAGATGAATCCTGAAGTCGTGTTCTGACAAGAGTAGAATTGGAGTAACTGGAATTATCCCGATGACGGAGGGAATGCAGGAGTCGCTGGGAGGGAAAGAAAAATACATGTTAGTAGAAATCAGCGGTGGGATAATATTCGCCTCCGTGTCTTTAATAAAATTAAGACTTTCCATCATAAATTACTAGGAAAATCTACATTTGAAGTCAAGACCGGAGGCTCTATTATGCAAGTTTAAAGCATGTCAATAACCAAGGAAGCTGCAGTTATAACAGATTTACAGTAAAAAGTCCTAAAAACAGTATCGTTAGACCAATCGGCCGACCTGAGAATGTCCTCCAAACTGGAACCCAGTGAGAAGGCCTGAGAAGCCATGGCTCCCCTAGCAGAATGGGCTCCGAAAGTGGAAACATCAATACCCGCTAGGGACATAACCCATTTAACCCAACAGGCCAAGGTGGCTGAAGAAACTGGTTTATGGGGCTTACGAAAGGAGATTAACAATTGATTGGAAGAGGACATTCTCAGGTTATAGGTTCTTTTTTCATACTCCTTTAAACAAAGATCCACACAGAGTTTTGGTTTGTCAGGGAAAAAGGGATAGAAAACAGAATGAAGAATGGTTTTAGTACGTTTTGGAAATATGAAATAGCACACCTGTAGGCATGAACTGGCAGGAAGACACGTCCAGAGACTTAACATCGGAAACTCGTTTTATGGAAATCAAGCACAACAGCATAGTGAGTTTGGCAGAAAGCATTTTCAGAGAAAGGACTGAATTGTCCAACCAATTAAGGAACAAATTCAACACTAAAGAAACATCCCAAGTATGGGAATACTTGGAGGATGGAGGTTTGGACAATTTGACTCCCTTTAAGAGTCGACAGATTAAAGGATGTTCCCCAACTGGTCTACTGTCGAAATAACAGTGGTGCATAGAAATGGCAGATCTAAAGAGGTTTATGGTTCGATAAGACTTACCTGCACTAGCTTGCGCGTCTAAAAAATGAATAATTAAATTTAGATCCGCTGAAAAGTGATCGACACACTTTCCCACACACCAGCCTGACCAAAGAGCCCATTCTGATCTGTAGGCTCGTCTTGTGCCAGGAGCCCAGGCATTGCAAATGAGTTCTGAAGCCTCTGCCGAAATAGGGAAGATATGTTGGGGCAACCGGAGATCTTCCAAGCTGAAAGGGTTAATGAATCGCTGAGGACTAGTTTGTGGGGAGATCCGAATGGGTCTAGAAGGAGATAGGGGAACACCGGGAGAAGAATGGGGAAGTCCATAGTTATTTCGAGGAGGGGAGGAAACCAGACCTGAGATTCCCAGAAGGGGACTTCAAGGACCAGAAATGCCTTTTGACTTCTGACCTGGGCGAGCACCCTGTTGATTAAGATGAAAGGAGGGAAGGCGTAATTGAGAGATTGAGACCAATCTTGGAGGAAAGCGTTGGTAGCGGTGGCCAAGGGATCGGGGTGCCAGCTGAAAAACAGTGGAAGTTGCGAGTTGAGCCGTGACGCAAAGAGATCGATGTGAAAGGGACCCTATTTGTCCACGAGCTGTTGGAAAACTGACGGATGCAGCTTCCAATCGCTTATATCCTTGAGATGACGGGAGTGCCAATCTGCTGTGGAATTCAAAGCGCTGGGGAGGTATTCGTCCAGAAGGGAGAATTTGTGGGACAGACAAAATTCCCAAAGGGTCTTGGCTCGAAGAGCCAGGGGTCTGGATCTGGTGCCCCCCAGATGGTTGATGTATCATACTGCAGATATGTTGTCAATGCGGAGAAGGATGGAGCACCAGGCCCTGTTTTTTGTAAAACGTTTGATTGCAAAGGAGCCTGCAAGAAGGTCTAAACAGTTTATATGCAATTTTGATTCCTCCATGGACCATATACCGCCAGTCGAGATCGAACCACAACGGGCACCCCAGCCCGTGAGATTTGCATCTGATTCTAACACAAGATTGGGCACAGAGGGGAAGATGGACCTGCCGTTCCAGGCCTCTAAATGGGATATCCACCACTGAATTTCCATCCAAGATTCGTCGTCTATCGAGTCTATTTGTAACCCAAGAAATTCTATTTGTTGGGAAGGTACGACAATCGATTTTTCTTGGTTTATAAGGAAACCTAGGCCGGTGAAGAGAGAAGTCATTGTTTGGAGGTGAGAGAGAAGGGTAGACGCATTCTGATGCATAATAAGAATGTCGACGAGAAAAATTATAAGTCTGATACCTAGGGACCTGAGATACGCAACAACGGGTTTCAACAGTTTCGTGAAAAACCAAGGTGCCGTTGAAAGGCCAAAAGGAAGAGAGGAAAACTGATACGTTTTTGACCTCCATTGGAACTGCAAGAATTTCCTGTGAGCAGGATGAATAGGGATGGTGAGGTAAGCGTCCTAGAGATCTACTCTGACAAGCCAGTCGTATTGAAGAAGAATATCCCTGAGATGGAGAATAGTTTCCATCTTGAATGTGTCGGTACACCACATATTGATTGAAAGATTTGAGATTGATAACCGGTCTGAGTTTTTTGTTCTATTTGTGAACGAGAAAAAGGGAACTGATGAAACCGGAGGAATCAAGAAGGCAAGGCTGGATCGCGTTTTTGTCCAAGAGCAATTGAATCTCTGAAGAAATGAGAGAGGTCATTGCAAGAGAAAATCTTGGAGGAGGGGGAAGATGGGACTGAAACGGAGGGGAGAAGAGTTTGATGTAATAACCTTGCACTGTGCTTAAAACCCACAGGTCTGATGAAATTGACATCCATTTTGGAAGGAAATAACGTAACCGTCTGCCTACGGGATGGCCAGAAATTAGGCTTACCTTTTGTATTGGCTGGTTTGACGTAACGTTGTCCACTGTTAGGGAAGCCTCTTGATCGTTGTGGATAGAACTGAGGCTTAAACTCCTGTGCGTAGTAATTGTAGGAATTGAAGGAGCCTCTTGCGCCCTGGTTTCAGTACGCACAGCCAGTAAAGCGGCTCCTGCTTCTACCGGCCTGTGCAAAAACACGCTGATTAAAAACCTTTTTTATGGATTGTTGGGCCTTATTTAAAGTTGAAAAGGTGGATATATAGCGGCTGAGATCTTTGATAAAAGTGTCTCCAAATAGCTTACCATCTACCTGGATGCCGGGATCCAAAGTGGCCATATTAGCCAGTTTGGGATCCATTTTCAACAGAAGACCCTTACGTATCTCGTGGATAATCGCTGAATTGGCGTTACCTAAGTGGCAGAAAGCTCTTTGGGTCCAACGAGAGAGGTCCGACGGATCAATTGGAGCATCCTCCAGTCTAGCTGCTTCCGCTAAATCAAAAATGCAAGCCAGGGGTTTGTCCTGGCAAGTCGTCCAGGCTTTATCGACCCCCTTGCGTGGGTCCTTGCCAAATTTTGTAAAAAAGGTAATGAGGGACTGATCGATAGTAGGAGTGGCGGTTATGTTGGATTCCAAGGAGGGCCTAGGGCATTCTGATTTCAATTTCACCCGTGTTTGTTTATCCAGAGGGAGACGCAGCCGGGATGAAATGTAATCTCCTACGTGGTCAGAGGGAAGCCACTCGGTAGAGTTAGGATGTTGTATCAGAGCGGGGTCAAAAATCGGGACGCCCTCTGAATCATCTATGTTGGACAAAGAATCACTCAGAGAAAGTTTAGGGCGTTTAGAGGGAGGCGAGGATGGAGGAAAGATGTCATCAGGATTGGCAGATTGGGACAAATCGTCCATATCCTCATAATTTTTTTTTGAAACAATAATCTTTTTTGGGGCATCAATATGTTTTGATTTAAATTTGCGTTTTAACTGCGAAGAAGAAAACTTCTTTGTAATATTCCCCTCCTTCACAGGAGGCCTGGGAGGAATCAAGTCCTCAGTCTGTTGTGAGGCAACCTCACTGTCTAATTGAGCGCCTTTAGCAGGTTTGACTGAAGCCTGCTTATGTTTTCTGCCTTCCCCCGCAGAATGGGCCAGAGAATTGGACACCATGGACTTTACTGTGTTTTCTATGTTTTTAGACATTTTCTCCGTGGATGCCTGTAAGGCATGTTTCACTGAGGATTGGATGAATATATTTAAATCCTGTTTGAAAACTTCCTCATCCTCATTAATATCCGGCATGACTGGGGAATTATCAGAATCCATTGAAGAAATATAAGCACTTATAAAAGTCAATAAGCGTGTAACAGAGTGCTATAAATTACTGAGAACAAAGATGTAAACTCTTTAACAAAATCCTGGGTTGGAAAGGGTTAAAGACTGAAATGTAGTTTCTCCGGTGAATAAACGCTCCCCGAGGGCGGAGCAGAAGCAGGAAGTGGAGCAGTAGCAAGCCGCGCCCTCAAATTTGTGCTTGGACCGCAGAGGAAACCATGCGGTGAACCTAGCAGCTGAGAGGAGCCGGCAATGAGGGGCGCCGCCTGCAGAGAAGAAGAGCAGACCTCCCGCGAAGTCAGACGCGCAAATAAAGGGTTGTGCACTGACAAGAAAGAACGCAGCAGACAGAATTCGAAACGTGCGGCGGTTACAGAAAAAGTAAGCGCGCGCGAGGTGACCTGAAAGGGAGGGAGGGGGTAAAAAAAAACACAAAGTGCTGCAAAAAGGAACAGTATTAAACCATCACCTTAAAACAATAAAGATTAAAACATCAAAGCAATGTACACATATATTCATTAACACAGAAAAGGAGAGACCATGAAAGAGTACTTATCTTGACTGCGAGCAGCAAGAAAAGAGGGCTGCTTGCAGTCAAGGGTAGACTCTATGGTTCATGGTGTTCCCTTGTTGGTCCTACGTTTGATTCCTTTTAACTCCCATTGGCTAGCCTGTTGCTAGTCCATCTGGGAGCTGTACTTCTTGACTGCTGCTGTTTAAAATAAAGTAAGAAAAGAATGCATAATAGAGCCTCCGGTCTTGACATAAAATTTTCTGTCAGCTATGACCACAGGGGTCACTGCAATGAAATGGTTCACTAAACTTTTAACTAACGATTCTCAGCAGAGAGCCTCACATTTGCAGGGCTCTTCCTTTAAATTGGCTCATTTTTGAGCTTACATTAAAAGTATGACAACTTTGATAAAGGTGATGGGCTTGAACCTTTCCCTTATGCAGAAGGGACCCAGAGTTTCACCAACGAGCAACTCACCTCATTGCTCGCCAAATCCCTCCTTCCCCCTCTGATGACCCCAACACAGCAGCGCGCAATCTCAACGCATGGATCACCGAATGCACTAACACTCTAGCTCCTCTCCGGCTGACATCAGCCAAACGCATACCAAAGAAGGCCAGCTGGTTCACCAGCAAACTCCAAGAATCAAAGTGTACCCGCAGACGTTTAGATAAAAAATGGAGGAACGGCCAATCCAGTGAAGACCTCGCTTCTTTCAGAGCTGTAACTGCCACCCACCAATGAAAAATCAAGAACACAAGGAAGGACGCACAACTCGAAGGAACTTTTCTCAGTCATCAACGAGTTCACAGATCCCCTCTCTACGAAACCACCAGCATCCCCCATCACAGGACCTCTGCGACAAACTCGCCTCCTTTTTCCACCACAAGATCCAGGACATCTACAACAGCTTCCTCCTGGAAAATCCTGGCTCAAGAACCTGCGACCGACCCACCCCCCCAGAACCCACCCAGACAATTCATGACTGGTCCACGCTCACCAAAGAGAAAACAGTCAATATCATGAACAGAACCCACTCCGGAGCCCCCTCTGACCCCTGCCCGCACCACAAATACATCAGAGCCAGCGCATCTATCTCTGCCAAGCTTCATAACACAATCAACTGCTCCATCAGCACGGGCACCTTCCCTGAGGACTGGAAATATGCCAAAATACACCCTCTCCTGAATAAATCTTCAGCCGACCCATCAAAATGAAAGAATTTCCGGCCCATCTTGCTGCTACCCTACCCCACCAAAGTTCTAGAGAAAGCAATCAACCCACAACTACGGAATTTCATCAAGGTCAACAACTCCCTGGACAGCTCCCAGTCCGGCTTCTGCTGCAATCACAGCACGGAGACAGCACTCCTGACAGCCACAATGACATCCAACTACTCCTAGACCGTGACCACACCACAGCACTCATACTCCTCGACCTCTCAGCAGCTTTCAACACAGTCTGCCACAGCACTCTGCACACCAGACTCCATGACGCAGGAATCTGCGGAAGAGTCCTGGAATGGATCCACTCCTTCCTCTCTGGAACAACAGAAATGGTCAGACTCCTGCCCTACTCCTCCAGACCCACAGGAGTCAACTGCGGAGTCCCCCAAGGATCCTCACTGAGTCCCACACTGTTCAACGTATACATGGCCCCTCTTGCTGCCATCATCAGAAGCCACGGTATAAACATCGTGTCATAGACCGATGACACACAACTCATCATTTCCCTCACAGAAGACCCGGACAGGGCCAAAAGGAACGTTCATGCAGGAATGGAAGCCACCGCCACCTGGATGAGAGAAAGCTGCCTCAAGCTCATCTCCGACAAGACGGAGCTCATCATCTTCGGAAACGCCACCTCAGCTTGGGACGACTCCTGGTGGCCCACATCCCTCAGCGCCCCCATCCTGCACCGATCGAGCACGCCCGCAACTTAGGAATCATCCTTGACTCCTCCCTATTCATGAACCCGTCAGGTAAACTCTGTCGCCTCCTCCTGCTGCCACACACTCTGCAAACCTCTGAAGATTGTCAGATGGATCCCAGCAGACTGTCTCAGGACAGTCACCAATGCCTTAGTCACGAGCAAGCTCAACAATGGTAACGCCCTCTACGCCGGCACCTCTACTAGGAACATCAAAAAATGTCAACTCATCCAGAACTCATCCGCTAGACTCGTTCTGGACCTCCCTTGCCAAGAACACATCTCCCAACACCTGAGGACCCTCCACTGGTTACCGATCGAGAAGCGAATCACCTTCAAGCTTCTCACCCACACGTACAAGGCCATACACATCGCAGGACCAGCCTACCTGAACCAACGCGTCTCCTTCCACACCCCCGCAGATCTCTCTGCTCTGCCAAGATGGCCCTGACCACCGTCCCTTGCATCCACTGGAGGATGATCTTTCACCTACACTGCAGCAAAGAACTAGAACAACCTCCCCCTGCACCTCAGACAAACCCCGTCACTCACCATCTTCAGGAAGAACCTCAAGGCTTGGCTCTTCAGATTAGGTCACTCCCCTCCCCCAAGTGTCATGAGACCCTCACGGGTGAGTAGCCACACTTTACAAATATTGATTGATTGATTGATTGAATTTCTTTGCCAGTTGGGGTTGGGTCTTCTCAGCCACCAGCATCAACTTTTGTAGCCATTTACTAACGAGATCAGCCTAACTATTCAAGTTTAATGACGCCTATATCAACTCAAATGTGTACCGTGTAGCACTGACATGCTATACTGGACAAGTGCCTCAGTTTGGCCAAGATGCTGTGGAATTTCGTTGTCTCTCAGGATAAAAGCCTTTCCATGCAAACACAAATCATTATCATTTCGGATTTTGTTTTTTCTAACTTTGGATCCAGGGCTGAACTTGCATTGTGCTAAGCTGACATGCACCTGGTTGCCTGTGGGCAACATTCAAAGCAGGATGGAAAGCTGTGACCCAACCACGCCCCAATGGCCCAATACTAGTCTTAACTTTCACAAGTGTAGGGCTGGTTTGCATATAGTGGCCAGGACTAATTGTGGTGTTCACTATCACCCTGTTTGGATTTATTGGCACATTTTCCCGTTATTACCTATGTCCGAATACTGTATGGTGGGTGAAATGATGATAAGTTTTTGTTTGGAGATCTGTAATTCAGTCTTACCTGTGTATATGATTCAACATTTTCAACAACTGAGGAATGACAGCATTTGGCCAGCTACTGGCATTGCACAGTATCAAATCATTGCCACAGTTCTTGCAAGGTCTTAATGGTTTGCAGTACATTAACACATACAATGTAAATCCATATGCATTGTAAGTTCATCTGTGTAGTGGGCCCTTCATTTCTTGCTCACCAGTTCCATTGTTACAGTCACACTCTCTTTTTGCACTGTGCCAAAGTAGGTTTGCTGGTGTTCTTGTGCTTTAGCTGAGTTTTCCTGCTAGATGTGCTTTTTAGGTCTAAGCTACAGTCTGTTGGCGAAAGACATCTTGATGACCATACCAAAAACCTACAGTGAGTTTAAAGCCTGGTCACTGGTTACCAGTAGTTGCCTTCATTAGCAGCCTCATTTGCTTGATTCCTATTTGATGATTGCCCTTGTGTTTGGTCATCCCCTTGAGTATAGCCTCTTTCCTATTCCTCTGGTTAGCTGACTTCATTTCATTTTTAGTCTTGGTTTCGACCACAAGAGTGGACATGAAAAAACAATAAAAGAATATGCAGTACATTATGTGCATAAAAATACATCAGGTAAAAAATACAAATGTAACACAAAAATAAAAACAAATGCTAAACTTATCTTATTAAAATTGGTTTGCACACAACCTGTAACCCCTGTGAGCCAGTTGTTTAGATAGGGAGCTAGTATCAAAGAGGTACATAATAAATAAGCTGTGCCATAGTGCAATTATCAATACATGAAAACAAATTACTCATAAAACCAACTTAAATATTCCTCTTTTTTAATGCACATTTTATTTTTATTTTTTTAAAGAAGCAAATGTTAATACAGTTTGAGGAAGACTCCATGGCTTGCAAATACTCCAAGGTGGCCTGGAAGGTTCATATGCCCTGGACCGTAATATTAGGGAACAGACACCTTTTACTAAATTCCTGATAAAATCTGCAGAAGAAGGCGAAGTGTAGTAAATTTTGTGAGGATATTTCATCACAAGGGCATGTTACAATTCTGGCCACCTCGTGCTGAACCAGTGCGAAGCTTAAATGCCACCTCACAAACCCCAGGTGGAAGCATGTGAGTAGCATTGTCTCCCATCAGGGATCACTCCAGCCCAGGTACGGTGCCATACTCAGAGTCGCATGCAAAGCAGCAGGATCCCTGACCATGGTCTAATGGAACTCATTCTCAGTTCTGAGGCTTTGCATGTTTACTTTGAACTGAGACTTTAGCTAGGCCAAGTCTTGCTTAGTCATCAATTCAGGTTGGTAAAAGAGTTGCAACTCTCCCAAATCACACAGCCCAGCCTTCACATGTTGTATTCAAAGGGTGGTTAACCCTCTATCGCACTTCAAACAATCTTGGACTGTCTTTCTATTAAAAGAGGCATGGGGGTTAGACCATATGGAGCACCACAACAGCAGTGGGGGCAGGTTAATGATATCCTCAACATGTTCCACCCCTAGTTCCTGATGTGTTATAAAAGTGGAACATGTGGGTGGGACCTCCAAAGGTCTCCTCAGTACTCCACTTTGAACCATCTGAAGTTGCTTGGGATTTGTATTGCCCTACACACCAGCGCTGTACAATGAAATGGGTAGACACTTTCACATATAGATCTCCATAAGGGGGGACAAAGGCTTCATCCCAATACTTTGTCCCAATTAAAAAATACACTCAGTGGCTCCAGTAAAATTCTGCCTCACAGTGGAAGAGCAGGTTCCCCAATTCCCCATTGAATAAAAAAACACCACCAAATAGGAAAATTCATGAGCAAGGGCCATGGGATGCTTTTATAACTTGATGCCCGTATCTTTGCTTACCTCAAGTTACTCATAATCAGGAAGATTTTTAGAATAAAATAAGTTGCCTGACCCAGGGATGTCACAAATGAGACAGATCCCTCAAATAATAGCTTCAAACCATTTGGGGTTCTGGCATTAAGACCATATCATTCACATTTAATAACACTGGTACCTTCTTCCCGGCTATGGAAGGGACACCAATGACACTGGATGACAAAGCAGGACCCAGACTGTTAATATATAGTAGGAGTAACAGGGGGGCTAAAACGCACCCCTGGTGTAAACTAACCCCGATCTCTAAATCCCTCTGTCCTCTCACCTGAGGGGCTATATGGAAATGAGACTGAGAGGACGTTGTGGAGCGCTCTCAAAAACAGCACCAGGTCCCTATCAATCCCCAGCACAGTTAGGATCTCCCAGAGCTTTGACCTCACCATGCTGTCGAAGGAGCAGGACAGACCTATTAAGGCCAGACACATGGAGCCCTGCCTAGCAATGGAATGCTTGCTCATCATCAGGTACAAGTTTAAACATTGCTCCACTGTGCCTAGCCCCTCACAAAATCTGTACTGCGCCTCTAAAAGGTTGCCAGTAACCTCCACCCAGTCCAGAAGACGGCCTAGAACAACTCTACCCACTATCCTAACAGTTGAATCCGGTAAATAGATTGGGTTGTAGCAAGGTGGCGATTGGGGGTTAAACTTTTTTGAAGACAGGGACGATGACAGCGGAATTCCAGGTTTGAGGCGGGCCAGTCTTACATGAGTCATTAAAACAATTACAAAATAGAGGGGCCCATAGGTTCGGGGCAACTTGTTACAAGTCCATAGCCACCCCACTTGGGCCTGGTGCATTCTTGGATGGAGTTCTAATAATGGCCTCCCTTACTTCTTCCACTGTGAACTCCACAGATAAGAGGAATTCTACCTCCTCCTCAACCACCCCGCGGTCGGGCATAAATGCATAAACCAATTTAAAGTTTACAACCCAGGCCTCCTGACTTATTGTGGTAGTGATGGTATTTGACTTTATCCCCACTGAATTGATGTTTCCTGTTGTGGCCCAGAAAGCTCTAGAATATTTTTGACTACAGGACCACACCAACTCTCCCCAGGGTTCATCTTATAATTCCTTTGGCCTTGTTCTTCACGCATTCCTGTAGACCCGTCTACATTGGCGCACCTTCAGCACGTTCCTCTTGTTGGCATTTTTTTTATTTTTATTGTTTTATTAAGAATAAAGGATGGTACAAAATATATAGAAGTATACTTTCAAAGCATTTTTTTTTTCAACAAGTGATTCCGCACAAGATATATAAACTTATACAATCTTACAAATATTCTGACTCGTTGGTTGAAGGATTGTGAGTAAACTTTTAAGAGAGAGTATGTAAAAGAGCGGGGGTAGAGAGAAAGGAAGATTAGTCATGGGGTGGGATAGAGGTAAAGATGTCTTATGAACTAAGAGAGGTCGGGAGAAGGTTGGAGAGAGAATTGATGAATGCATGAGGGGGACCAAGGGCCTTGGAGCCAGACTGACAAGGCTAGTACTTGAGTTGTTCGATTATTCCCTATCTAATGTGAGTTGTCGCGTGGGAGTGTACGGTGTGGCAAATGTGCCTAGATTGTTATGATATAAGGTAAAGGTTCCAGCACATGAGAGAAGGTAGCACAAGAGGAGGCACGAACAAAGGATTGTCCACGGGTACATGCAAGTTGGAATGGGTTTGTTTAAAGAATGGGTTCTTCTTATATGCATTAGATTATCAGTCTCTGGTCGGGTAAGAGAGCAAGGAGGGGTGTCTGATTACTCAGTCCGAGGACTAAAACGTTTGCAAGGTGGAAGATCCAGGGGGGTGGAAGAAAAAGATAGGAGAGGAAGAGGAAGAGGGAGAGAGAATAGAAATGAGGGGAGGGGGAGGGGAGTGGGAAGGGTGGGGGGGAAGGAGAATGAAGAGTTCTGAGAGGGCAATTGACGATCGTTGACCGTCCACCAGCTGCCTCATGGCCTTGTCAGGAAGGGACTCCAGACTTCCGCGAATAGCGCCGCTTGATCCTGCAGGTTGTAAATGACTTGCTCGTGAATGGCAGTTTGGAACATGGCTGTCATCCATTCTGTTGGTGTAGGAGCAGTACTGGACCTCCAGTGCCGGAGTATGCATATTTTAGCTGTGGCGCGTGTGAAGTAACCGTTTATGGGCTCGTGATAGGGAAGGGTACGGGCACATATCGTGTAACAGAATGAGTGATGGCGGAGTCGGGCTTGGTATCTGTATAAAGTCTATCAAGGCGTGGCGTAGCGCTTCCCATAAGGGCTGTATCGTTGGGCAATGACATAGGATGTGGTGTAAATCACAATGGGATTCACTGCATCGCCAACATTTCGCGTGTGGCATCAAGCCTGCCCTGAGAAGTTTAATAGGGGTCCAGTACCATTCTTGGAGAACTTTAAATAGGCAAAATTTCAGGCGGGCTTCGCGAACTCCCCTGTCAAAGGCTTCTATTATATCCGACCATTCTTCTTCCGTATAGACGACCTCGAGTCTGTGCTTCCATTTCATACGCAGTCGTTCAAGAAGAGGCAGCGAGTAGAGATGATTTGTTAGCTCTACATATAGGCCCGCCATAACGCCTGTGTGTCGGCCCCATTTCTGGAGATAAGTGACAATGGGTGAAGTTTTGAGCGTCCACGGGGGAGTTCCTAGGACTCTATGCATACAATGTTTGAGCTACACGTATCGCCACTCTTGGTTACTGTGGATGCCAAATTCTTCCTGAAGGGAAGCAAAAGTTCGGATGCTATTTCCATCTATGACTTGAGATTTGTTATGGATACCTGCCTCAAACCACTGGGGCCATCTGAGAAGGTTTCTCCCTATTTTTATGCTTTTATTCCCTGCAATAAGGGCCTGGGCGTGTATGAAAGGGTGTATACCAAGTAATCGGTGGGCTCTGCGCCATGCTGTGTTTGTGGCCATGAGAATGGGGTTAGGTAAGGAGGGGTGATCAGTGTATGTCCCTCCCATCTCTGTATGCTGTCCTCTTAGTTGTTTCTCTATGGCTACCTATTGCGGGGGGTCTGGTGTATCTGGAAGTGTGTACGCTAGCTAATGAGTATTGTTCTTCTGAGGGCAGGCCTAAACCTCCATAGGATCGTCGTGCCAATATTGTTGTAGGTTTCAACCTTGGGCGTAAGGAGCCCCAGACGAAGGTCCTTATGGATGCGTCAATCAAGAGGAGCAAGGAGAGGGGTACCAGTAGAGGGAGTATGCCTAATACATATGTGAAGCGCGGGAGGGTAACCATTCTGACCGCCTGTGTCCTGCCCCACATGGACAGGCCTAGTAATGACCATTTGGCAAAGTCCTGCTTCATTCTGGATACAAGAGGGTCTAGATTGTCCCTGATCATATGTTCCAGGCCTCGGTTAATAAACGTCCCTAAGTATTTAAGGCGTTTCGGGGTCCATTTAAATGGGAGACCATGTATTGCGGCTCTCGTCGTTACGCAAGATAATGGTAGCGCTTCGGTTTTTCCCAGTTTATCCGGTATCCAGATAAGGATGCAAAGCCCTCTATGGTAGAGAGTAGTGCTGGCAGGGAGATTTCTAGGTCGGACAAAGTTAGCAAAATGTTATCTGTGTAGAGATAGATTTTGGATAAGCCCCCAGTTAAAAGGATACCTTTTATCTGTTGGGAGTTCCGTATGGTAGCTGCCAGGGGTTCCATGGCCAATAGGAATAGGAGCGGAGACAGGGGGCAGCCCTGGCGAGTGCCTCTCCCGATGGGGAACGGATCTGATAAGAAGCCCCCGCAGTTAACCTGTGCCGTGGGATGATCATACAATAGGCGTACTCTGGAGATAAATTGTTCTCTGAGGCCAAAGTGCTTCATGGTGGTAAACAGGTAGGACCATTCAATGCGGTCGAATGCTTTCTCCGCATCTAGAGATAGGGCTAGAGCTTCTTCTGGTAATTGTAGGGATTCCAATAAAGTATGGCAGAGAGTGCGCATATGGTTTCTAGAGGTGCGGCAGGGTACGAACCCCACCTGGGTATTATGAATCAAGGACGGTATGACCTTACAAAGGTGTGCTGCTAAGACACTGGCTAGGAGTTTAACGTCTCCGTTCAGGAGAGAAATAGGACGATAGCTGCCGCAGAGGAGAGGGTCTCTCCCTGGCTTAGGTAGGACAACAATCATGGCCCTGTTGGACAGAGCGCCCAAAGAGCCTTCCTTACATGCTTCCGTGAGTGCTTCATGCACTGCAGTGATTGCCTCTACCCCGGCCCATCTATAAAATTCCGCAGGGAATCCGTCCTCTCCCGGAGATTTATGATAAGGGAGATTTGCTATAACTTGTGTTATTTCTTCCCTGCTCATATCGCCTTCTAGGAGGGCTCGTCCGGCCTCCGACAGACAGGGTAGGTTGGCCGCGTTAAGAAATGCCTCCGTCTGTGTATGATCAGTCGTTATTTCAGGGGTATAAAGATGACGGTAGTACATGGCAAATTTGTTCACAATGTCTTGCGGGCGAGTCAGTACCGCTCCTAAGGAGGATGTTATGGCCGAGATGGCGGAGGCAGCCTCTCTTTGTCGGAGCTTAGCGGCTAAGAGACGTCCTGCCTTCTCGCCTTGTTCATAGTGGCGTCCGCGTAATTTTTGCAGCGCGTATTCCGCCTGAGAAGTATAGAGTTCATTGTGTGCCATTCGGGCATGTTCTAAGGAGCGGCGTAGCCCAGGGGACGGTTGGGCAGTGTATTGTTTTGTAAGGTTCTGGATTGTGGTTTCTAAGGTAGTTTGGCGGGCAACTCTGTCCCTATTGGCTAATGCTGCGTCTCGCATCATGTTCCCTCTCGGGGTCGCCTTTGCCGCTTCCCATAGGACCCTTTTGGAGGCCACAGTGCCCGTAATTTTGGCCATGTATGTGGACACGTGGGTCCTAAGTTGCTCCTTCCCTTGGGGGGAGCGGTATCTATGCACAGCAAGGCGCCATGGTTTTCGGCCGGGGGGATAGGCCTACCTGGACCAGAAGTAGTATTGGGGAGTGGTCTGAGAGACCGCTATCTAGAATACAGGTGTCTAGCATTTGAAGGATTACAGTGTGTGATACAAGGAAATAGTCCAGGTGGGATTGGGTGCCATGGACAGATGATAGGAAAGTATATTCCTTATCTTTCGGGTGCTGTATTCTCCAGCAGTCAACTAGGCCGGCATCCGTAGTTAGGTCCGTCAGGAGTGTCCTGTCATGATTGTTGCCTACATCAATGAAGCCTGTCCTGTCCAATATGGCATCTTGGACGAGATTCCAGTCTCCCCCGATTATATAACGGGTAGTTCCAATTTCGGTCAAGAGGCGATTTAGTTGTAGGAGGAATGGGCGCTTTGAGACGGTTGGTGCGTAAACGGAGCCCACTCAGAGGAAGGTATTTCCTAGTTTTAGTTTGGCAAATATATATCTTCCCTCCACATCGTTCCATGTTTTAATGATTATGATCGGAAGAGAGTTACGCGTTAGTATCGCCATTCCGCATTTGCGGGGCGCGCTGGTTCCGGGCTCTTGGTCCGCTGGGCAGCAGCTAAAAGCAACCTTTCCTACCCAATCCCGTTTAAGCTTACTGGATTCCAGGATGTCGAGGTAGGTTTCTTGAATCAGGGCGATATCTGCTCTTTTGGATTGAAGGTAGGACAGTATATTTTTTCCGTTTAACATAACTCATCATGCCATGTACATTCCAGGAAAGGATCCCTAGTGGTCGTGTCGCTTGAGAAGCGTTCCCTGACATTCTGTGCGGTTGTTAGAAATGGGGTCTTTGGTTGACAGTCAAGTTACCCCCTGTTCAAGCAAGGACCCTCACTTTAGTCAGGGTAAAAGAGAATCACCCTCTGCTAACCCCTGCTTACCCCCTTGGTAGCTTGGCGGAGCAGTAGGCTTAACTTCAGAGAGCTAGATGTAAAGTATTTGTACCAACACACACAGGTGGTCATTCTGACCCTGGCGGTCTTTGACCGCCAGGGCGGAGGACCGCGGGAGCACCGCCGACAGGCCGGCGGTGCTCCAATGGGGATTCCGACCGCGGCGGTAAAGCCGCGGTCGGACCGGCACCACTGGCGGGGTCCCGCCAGTGTACCGCGGCCCCATTGAATCCTCTGCGGCGGCGCAGCTTGCTGCACCGCCGCGGGGATTCCGACCCCCCCTACCGCCATCCAGATCCCGGCGGTCGGACCGCCGAGATCCGGATGGCGGTAGGGGGGGTCGCGGGGCCCCTGGGGGCCCCTGCAGTGCCCATGCCACTGGCATGGGCATTGCAGGGGCCCCCGTAAGAGGGCCCCTACATGTATTTCACTGTCTGCTGCGCAGACAGTGAAATACGCGACGGGTGCAACTGCACCCGTCGCACAGCTTCCACTCCGCCGGCTCGATTCCGAGCCGGCTTCATCGTAGAAGCCTCTTTCCCGCTGGGCTGGCTGGCGGTCTGAAGGCGACCGCCCGCCAGCCCAGCGGGAAAGTCAGAATTACCGCCGCGGTCTTTCGACCGCGGAACGGTAACCTGACGGCGGGACTTTGGCGGGCGGCCTCCGCCGCCCGCCAAAGGTCAGAATGAGGGCCACAGTAACTTAATGTAAAACACTACAAAATGACACAACACCAGTTTAGAAAAATAGGAAATATTTATCTAAACAAAACAAGACCAAAACAACAAAAATCTGACATACACAAGTCAAGTTATCGATTTTTAAATATCAAACTCAAAATAGCGCTTCGAAACAAATATGCTTTGATGAGATGTTAACACGGCATCGTGGCGGAGTTGTTCCCAACTAGCCGACACCAGCGGCGCCGGACACAGAGTCATGTAGACCCCCAAGTACAGTACCTTTGGTGAAGAGTGAAAACAAGCCGATGTGCGAAGTCGGGGATTGCGGCGTCTGTGCGAAATGTTAAATCCGCGCACTTCGAGCGGCGTCGGTCATGACGTGGTGCGGCAACTTCCACGGAGTCGCGGACTTCAGCGGGGCTGCAGCGGCGTCGGGCCTGCAAAGAGCGTCGCGTTCACAGCGGTTGTGTAAGGTCACACCGTTCCTGGAATGACTCTAGTGGAGGGGGGGTGAGACTTCTTCGGCTATTAGAATGGGGGTTGTATTTGTTATGGTGTGATGGCTTGAGGGTGAGGGGGGGGCAGCTGGCGGGGGCCGGGTGTTCTCTCCAGAAAAGGAGGAGGGAGGGAGGTAGGGGCAAAAGAAGAGAAGATAGAATAGATAGGGGAAAACCGCAAGGGGGTGCAGAGAAGAGAGGGGAAGAGAATGAAAAGAAGAGAAAAGAAAAGCAAAGGAAAGGAGGGGGATATGAAAATCGATATATAGAACACGATTAATAAAAAAAAAAAAAAAAAGAGTACTGAAAGAGGAGATAGAAAAGAGAGGGATGGGGAAGCTAGGGGTCCAGCCTGCTTAGCTAGATCTGTAAACGGCGAGTCCGATTCCTCTCGGAACTCTCGTGCCGTCGGGGTGATCTTTGCCGCGGAGGTGAGGTGGGGGCAGCAGGCAGCCGGTTATCAGTATGACGATGACAGGGATAGGGGGGGTTCATGATTGTGTATGGGGATGGGTCTGCTAGGCGACGAGTGATGGCAAGTATGGAGTTTGCATGACTGAAGTGTTTACCGGTTTGAGATAGAGGGTAGTCGCCGTGTGTGTGTAATACCGTCCTATAGTATTATAGATCGTGGGAGCGATTTGATAAGAGAGGAGGGGAAAGAGGTCAATGCAGGGGGTTAAGAATATGTTATGGTATTGTAAAATAAAATAAAATAAGGGGAGGGTAGATGTAGATGAAGGGAAGAAGACAGGTGGATAGGGGAGGTTGGAGCGGGGGAGGGAGGGGGCGGATGGGACAATACGATTCTGGTTCATGCGAAGGTACAAAAAGTTGTAGGTATAGTACATCCTAAGTACTTCTTTTCATCTAAAACGTCACTCTATCAAATAAGACAACATTACTGTAACTTGTCAACTCTGATAACATAATATATCGTAATGCTTTATCACACTGTTATGTTTTTGGCTGTTGAACTGGGTGCCAGGTAAGTTGTCGTGGAGTAGGTAAGGAGAACTGCCGAACCCTGGACTATGCATGGATCATGTGTGTCTCGCTTCATTTTAAATACCTTGTTTTGTATTATTACATCATAATACTATAAGGGGAGGCATATTCAGATATTGTCAGTTTACTAGCTTAACATGTGATACCATCAGGAACGTCCTGTCCTGTATGGAGATTGCGTATATCAGCAATATTTAGTCTGGGGACGAGTGCGTGTGTTCAGTGGAGGCTATTAACAATTTGGGCCTGATTCTAACTTTGGAGGACGGTGTTAAACCGTCCCAAAATTGGCGGATATACCACCGACCGTATTACGAGTCCATTATATCCTATGGAACTCGTAATACGGTAGGTGGTATATCCGCCACTTTTGGGACGGTTTAACACCGTCCTCCAAAGTTAGAATCAGGCCCTTTATGTTATAATACCGTGATATGTAGTATTGTGTTAGAAAGGGTGCTAATTTACATTGGGTTGCGTGTCCCAGGGTTTGTATTGGTTCACTTTTATTTGACCTGATCTTGGCCCCTGGGGTAGCTGTGGGGGTTGGTTAGCTCTGGAGTCGGGGTTAACCTTATGTATTGTATGGTGGAGCAGGTTTAGTTTGTGCTGTGTTGCTTGCTGCTGTAGGGTAGTCTGTGGCACGGTAGAAGCGCGTCATTTTCTTTAATATGTGTTTGGGAACACTTGTGTAAAACTATGAAGCCAGGTCTTGTCTCTTATGTAGCCTGTGAGGGTCGGTGGGATCTAGACCAGAAGTAATCTACAATCTACACTAGAAGCAATCTACAATCTACTTGATGGTGTCACATTATTAGGTCTTATATTACAGTATAAAGAACATGGGCATATTAATGGCGTAACTTTACCAACGACACCAACGATCATAAACCGTTATGAGGAAAGTACACATATGTAATCTGAATAGGTACTCGTCCGTCCTCGGGGTCGACGGCGGCTGTGTATCAATGTTCAAACAATTGTCTCACATATGCACAACATCGCGTCGCCTTCTCAAGAAGATGCAGTCATTGGTTTTAAAGGGGAGCGGGATTTGTCTCTTTCCGATAGCTGGGTGTGGGCTGCAACAGCATGTAAGACCTGGCCCCTATCATCATGCGATTTGGCTAGTCTCTCCATGTCTCTGCCTCTTTGACTGGCATCAGTGTCATATAGGGCCGTATTTACTTTCTCCATCCCTGAGGGGAAAGCTCCGTTACCTTCATTATCCCCTGAAATATCGTGCGGACGGCTTGTGATGGTAGGATCCATGGGTTGAGGTTGAAAAGAGTCAAGGAAAAGTCTCAATTCTTTGGGATTGTAAAAGTCCTTGAATACTCCGTTTTTGGTAACCCACATTCTTGCAGGGTCAAAAAGGCCATATTTCATCTCCTGTTGGTGGAGCCTGGGTCGTGGAGCTAGAAAGGCCTTTCTGTGTTCATTGGTCT
The DNA here is from genome assembly GCF_031143425.1 of Pleurodeles waltl. Taxonomy (NCBI): domain Eukaryota; kingdom Metazoa; phylum Chordata; class Amphibia; order Caudata; family Salamandridae; genus Pleurodeles; species Pleurodeles waltl. The sequence continues at coordinate 919,737,716 of NC_090442.1, read as the reverse complement.
CTTTGGAATAGTCGGCGGTTATTCGAATGTCATGCTGATCTACTCGAAAAGGTCCATGGCTACGCGCCACTTGGAGTATTTGACGGGTTTGGTTATGCCGTAGCAGGCATGCAATGATTGGTCGGGGCCTTGAGGGTTTGTCGGAGCGTTTAGGGCCTACTCTGTGTGCCCGTTGAAATTCTAGCAGTGGGTCGAAATCTAGTGAGGTCAGATTTGAGAGGGTGGAGCTCAGGAAGGCCTGCATATCTGTGCCTTCTTCGTTTTCTGGGATCCCAAGCAGGCGGATGTTATCTCTCCGACTTCTATCCTCCATGTCCGTTAGTTTACTCCTAAGGTAGAGGAGATCTTGGTCTCGGTCCTGGGACACAGTAGCCTGTGCTTCCAGTGATCCCATACGTTGTTCCAATCCCGTCACCCTGGATTGGAAGCCTGCAATGTCAGATCTCATGGATTTGGTCTCCAATGTTAGCGAAGTTATAGAGGCGTCCATTCCCTCTATGCGTCGACTGACAGTGGTGATTTCCTGTAGTATCCGTTCCATAGTTGTGGAGTGTTCTTTATCAGACATAGTGATGGGCTCGGTTGGGGGCGGCGATGCGTGAGGGTCTGTCATTGTAGGGGTTAGGCGTTTGTGGTGGAGCACTTCCAAGAATAATAGCTGTCTTGCCGGTTTGCTAGCAGGTTTGTGGTTCGGTTTGCTACCGGGCATCGCCTTAGCGGTCTGCAGAGGCTGCCCTATTAAGGCCCAGGTTTTCCCTCTTCAAGGCCCGATAGGTGTGTAGATTTCCTGACAGGTGGGGAGGTTATGGCAGTGAGGATTCCGCTATGGTTGGGTCGGTGTAGGGCCTGTTGTGACCCAGAGTGTTAATGAGTCTGTGTCCTCTATTCGCCATGTATGTCTCTCCTGCGATTAAGTTGGATTGCAGGGAGTATTAAGGAGGGGGCAGGCGCATTTTTCTTCCAACCTTTTGCCAGCAGTCCACCTAATTATGAGTATGTATTCCTGGGTGCCCCTTCCGTCATCACCGGTATCCCCCTGGCACGTGTGGGTTACGATGGTTCCTGCTCCTGAGCCTGGGTGCTCTGGGTGGAAAGAAAAGGAAGGGGGGTGGGTGGCAATGAGGCCCACCTCTGCGGCCTAGCTCAGGTTGTCTGCCCCTTGCGTGTTTTTCTATTCCGTGTGTCTTTTCGTGTCTTTTTTCCTCGACTTTCTTTTGTTGTTATCCCATCTTGTCGTTGGTCATTTTTTGTTGGTCTCCCGTTGTCCTCTGGACCCCTTTTTTTCTATTTTTGTTCTCCTTTTCTTTCTTTTTTATCGTTTTATTATCTTGCCCCTTCTTTCTGCGTCTCCTTCCTGCATGTCCTGTGGGGAGAGGGGTATAGGGTGTTGCCCCTCTCTTGATACGGGTAGTTTACTGGTCCTTCCTCAATTCTTCCTCACTCTCCTGCGCCTCATTCCTCCAGCTCCTTCTGGTCTTCACCATCTTCCTGCTCCCTCCGTCCCCCTCGCCCCCCTCCCTCTGTTTCAGCCCCTCCCCCTCTCCCCCGTCCCCTCCCCTTTTCTTCTTTTCCTTCCTCCTCCCCTATTCTTCCCTTCTCTCTTTCTTCTTTATTGGTATTGGTTATTTAGTGGGAGGGGAGGAGGGGGAGGAGGGGTCAATGAGCGTAGTGTCCCAGTGGAGGGTGGTCGGTAAAATGGCACAGCGTCTCCCATCAGCGCTGGGGAAGGGGGGGAGCTGTACCTTAGCTGCAGGTAATTTTTTCCACTGTTGAGGCCTCTCTGCCCCGGGTTCCGGAGGTGTGGCCCTGCCCCTCCGATGAGGCCTCTGCCCTCGTTTCGCTTGTCAGAGGGCCCCCGATATTCCAAGTGGTCTCCCTGCCGGGGACCGGGGGTCCAAGGATGAGAAGGGGCCTCCGTGGCTCCCTGGGCCGCCCCGCCGCTGTCCTGGGTGAGCCGGCCGCAGGGTCCGGGTAACGCGACTCCGCGCCCCGGGCAGGCCGTCCCCTCCGAGGGTGAGTCGCGAGCTGCAGGCCCACAGACTTGTGTCTGTCAGCTCTTCTGGAATGTAGCAGGAGCGTGGCAGCCTCAGAAGGGGTTAGCGCAGAGTATGGTGCTTTCTCCGGCCGCCTACGCGCCCCGCCGCCTCCCCAGGATCGCCGCGGCACGGAGCTCACTCTCTAGGCGGCCATCTTGCTTCGTGGCCTGGCCACGCCCCCTCTTGTTGGCATTTAACAACTCATGCAGAGATCTTGATGCCTGTCTACAGGCTCAGTCAGACCAAGTAAACCCATCCTGGTTTGATCTGCTTGGGTTCATTAACATGTCACTCACCACTAGTCCTAGTTTTACAAAGTGGGCGGACACTGCATGGGGGGGCAGTCCTGAAGGCTCAAGGCAAATAAGTAAAAGTGGGAGAAAGATATTGCAAATTTTCTCTGGGTGAGTGGACATATGCACTTTTCTCCAGGCCAGGCGTCACCCTAGAGTTTTAGTTTCTAGGGATTGAAGGGCAAATTTGTGGGTTCTCCCCTTCTACTTTAGAGACCTAATTTAAGAAACAGGGGGCTGTGGTTGCTGAACGGGCTCACATCAATTTTTACCCCAGTGACCCAAGAGCTAAGTTCCTGGTCTGCAATAATATAATCTATCACTGGCGAATTCTCCCCCCTCTCAAACGTTGCTTTTGTTAAGTATAAGGGATCATGGAGCTCAGTGACATTTAGGATGTTACACATCTTAATAAGTTGAAACAAGGCCTGCCCCCCACTACCTCTGGGTCAGCTATCACTTCCAATAAAGGCGTTGTCAAACAAAGATTGTACAATCTCCACAAATGTGGGCCCAATTTTAATGCTAAAGGCACCCCCTAGATAATGTTAAAATTGTGACACATGAGGTCAGGAGTTCCTCCAGGACTGATATAAAATCCATCATATTTTTAAGATTGGTTTAAGATCTGCATCAAAAGAACCATAATAAACATTAGATTAAAACAATGCACATACCATATGGCCACGTGGTTGAGAATGCCTGAATTAGGACACTATGGGCCTGATTACAACTTTGGCAGAGGGTGTTAATTCGTCCCAAATGTGACGGATATTCCACTCACCATATTACTAGTTCCATAGGATATAATGTACTCGTAATATGGCAGGTGGTATATCAGTCACATTTGGGACGGATTAACACCCTCCGCCAAAGTTGTAATCAGGCCCTATATGTATGGATCACTGAAACATTGCAATCCAATGTCACTTGAAACCAAGCTGTCTGGTCTGCTTTGGCCCGAACTGCAGTGGAACTGACTGCAGGGACTAGGTATGCCTGGTAGCCATCCAAGACTATTTCCTCGATGGCCCAGGTCTCCTGAAAGAATACTATATCATGTTTGCATATATAAAACCCCCAATTCTCAAAGTCCAATTTGCTAGCTAGGCCTACAAAATTCAAGAAAGGATATTCACACCATAATTCAAAGTCCTAGAGTGTTCAAAGGTGGAATCATTAAATAGTAAAGTTCCCTCATTGCTCTTGGGAGTATTGCTAAGAACCGAAATAGGCTGACAAACAGGGGTAACAGAGTGAAGGCTGGTTCATTAATGGGGTGGGATGTTATATTGAGAGGGCTGAGTCAATCATTTTCAAACAATTCACCTAAGGAGTAAAATTGGTTGGAAACAGGCTCAATAATCTTTTTGCAGAGGTAAGGACTAGATGGCAGCGGATCCAAAGCAGCAGGCATGGCATGTTTAGAATTCTGGGGTGTCTTTAAGACTTTTTTCGTGACAGCACTCTTCTTCTTTTTCCCATGGGGTGGTACAGGTTGAGCAGTGGTACAGACAGAAGAAGAGGGTATGGCAGAACTGGAACAAGGGGCACTGATCTCGATCGCCAGCCCCATAGTGTTAACAGAAACATCCGGGTTGAGTAGTAACAGAAATAATGAGAAGCATTTCTCTGCAAGCATTATTTCCTTGTCCAAGCCACCCACCACCTTTTCTTTGTACCCGTCTAGGGTGCCAATTTGTTTAGCTGTTGCCCCCTCCTAGTTCTGCTAGCTTACACTTTACCATCATTAAGTCTCCTGAAACTAAACAGCAAGCCCATAAATTCAAATTGCTCACCCCAGAGAGACCCAGAGAAAAGGGTTAAATAGTGAGTGGAGGAGAGGGGCTGAGAGTGGAATCAACTCAGGAGACCGTGGTGAAACTGCTGACAGGAGAGAGGTCTCCCCAAAAAAAGGTAGTCACATAAATAAATTAGGAACAAAACAGGAATCTTACAGAGAGGAGAACAGCCAACTGAAGACCAAGGGGGGTGGCCCTGCCATGGCTCCTTCTGGTGCTGATGGGTGCAGGATGGGCCCGGGCTTTGCCCAGGCACGTCCCATGAAGTGGGGCAGCTGAACGCTCTATATAGTGCTCAGGGCAAGCAGGTGGGAAAGATCACAGGGACCGCCTCCTGGGACACTGTGCAGTCTGGTAGTTGTGGTTTCCCCCTCTGAAATACTGCACCCTGGCACGGCTGCCTCACATCCCAAACAGCGGGTCAGCTAAACGTGCTATATAGCGCTCAGGTCAAGCAGGTGGGAAAGGTTTCATGGACCACCTCCTGAGGCCCCTGTGCATCTGGTAGTTGTGGTTTCCCCCTCTGAAATGCTGTACTCTGGCATGGCCGTCTCACATCCCAAACAGCGGCACAGCTGAAAGCACTGTACAGCGCTCAGGGCAAACAGGTGGGAAAGATTACAGGGACCCCCTCTTGGGGCCCCTGTGCAGTCTGGTATTTGTGGTTTCCCCCTCTGAAATGCTACACTCCACCACGGCCGTCTCATGTTCCAACCAGCAGGACAGCCAAACGCGCTATATAACACCCAGGCTAAGCAGGTGGGAAAGATTACAGGGATTGCCTCCTATGGCCCTGTGCAGTTTGGTAGTAGTGGTTTCCTGCTTTGAAATGCTGCACTCTGGCACATCCGTCTCACAACCCAAACAGTGGGGCAGCTGAACACACTATATAGGGCTCAGGGCAAGTAGGTGGGAAAGATTACAGGGACCCCATTCTGGGCCCCTGTGCAATCTGGTAGTTGTGGTTCCCAATCTAAAATGCTGCACTCCAGCATGGCCGTCTCACGTCCCAAAGAGCGGGTCAGCTGAACGTACTTTATGATACTCAGGGCAAGCAGATTGGAAAGATTACAGGGACTGCCTCTGAAATTATGCACTCCGGCATGGCTGTCTCACGTCCCAAACAGTGGGGCAGCTGAACGCGCTATATAGCGCTCAGGGCAAGCAGGTGAGAAAGTTGCAAGGACTGTTTCCTGAGGCCCCCTGTGTAGTCTGGTAGTTGTGTTTTCCCCCTCTGAAATGCTGCACTCCAACACAGATGTCTCCCATTCCAAACAGTGGGGCAGCTGAACACGCTATATAGCACTCATGGCAAGCAGGTGGGAAAGATTTCAGGGACCGCCTCCTGGGGCCCCTGTGCAGCCTGGTAGTTGTAGCTTCCTGCTCAGAAGTGCTGCACTTCAGCATGACCTTCGCACGTCTGATTAGCTGACTTGTGTTATTCCACTGGTCACATTTAAGAAGTTATATTTCTCTTTTTGAACAAGCAGTCCGTGTGAGTGCATGTGTTCTTTTACTTTATTTTGTGTGTTACTCTCCCTTCCCAAATACCCACCCCGTTGTTTTACCTTCAACCACAACCCAACCTCTCCTCACCTCCACCACTGCTTACCTACTTTGTGTGGTCTGAGAGAGATCCAAATTTATTAATATATCAGTGGCATAGAAGTTAGCATATGGTGATGAACTAACCTACATTTAAAAGCCTAAGAGAGAACATAACACGAGTTGTAATATGTGCACGTTTGAATTGTGGCCACCATTCGTATTAGGCACCACTTTTTAACATGAGAGTTTTGTATTCATATTAAATGAAGTATTAAAATGAATTAACAATTAAGAATGTTTTATTAAAATATAGATATTAGAATTAGAAATGTTATATGAATATGAATCAATCATACTTATGTAGAACGAAAAGAATTGTATTAATGCGAGTTACATGTGTGCAGAAAAATAAATGCATATTTAAATCAGTTCTAACATGTTGTAAATGATGTTTGGAATTAAATAATATTGAATTGTAAGGTGCACAATAGGTTTAACAATGTATTAAATGTGTTCATGTGTCTTAAGGCTTTCTTAGCTTGAATAGGCCTGAAAGAATAATTTTGCAGCAGGAATGGAAAATCACTTATTTATTCTGTTCCTTCTAATGTGAATTATTTTCCTAGGATGTTAATGTGATGTGATGTTGAACGTCTTGTTGTATTGAAGGAAAGAAACATGTTTGTTGATAACAATGTTGCATTATTTGTTCTAGCTGGCCAACAAAACAGGAAACTCACGATTCCTTTGTGAAACAGATTTAAACCCGTATTTATACTTTTTTTGCGCCGCATTTGCGTCGTTTTTTGATGCAAAAACGGCGCAAACTTGCAAAATACCATTGTATTTTGTAGGTTTGCGCCGTTTTGCGTCAAAAAGCGGCGCAAATGCGGCGCTAAAAAAAGTATAAATACGGGCCTTAGTTTTGTGAGAGAAACACCCAATGTTGCAAGTTATTAGAGAATGTAACATTTTGTCGGAACTGTATGCAGACATGGAAATGACAATGCACCAATTGGAATGGTAACAGAATTTGGTGGTATCATCGACAGCCACTAGCTATTGAACTTGATGTCCGAAGTGAGACCATCTCAAGGACCAATGAATGGATCATGCATATTCCTAATTAGCTAGAGACTTTGAACTTTTGTGTTAGTTTGTGTCAGTGTGGGTTCAAATCGGTCCTGAAGTGCTGAAGATGTCCAGCTGCTGTCTGTTTCATCTGAATTCCTTTTAACCCTTAGCTGCCTTTTGAAGAATGAATCCTTAGTTTAATTGCCCTATTTTGTTATGTGGTTCAGTGCTAATAAGCCCAACTAATTCTGAACCACTGATCTTGTCCTATGCGTAGACTGTGCTCTACACTGTCCTAATGCTGCTGTCAACTGAAGCAGGAAGAAGTGACCGATCTTGCCGATGAATCACTACTGTCTGCTGTCCCATGAAGAGAGGTATAATTAAATGTGGTTCCTTGCCTCCTTTGTAGTTAGATAATTACACCTGCGTATTTTTATAGTGAGTTGTACTAGTTAGATGTTTTTCCAAATTATTTTTGTCTCTTTTTGTTTTGCTTTTGGCCGCATGTGTTAGCCTGTTCCCACACATGCAAGTATAATTTCATGTTAGTGATAGGAATGGCATAGCTCCAAAACCTGAAATCTGAAAATTGAATGCTAAACTGTATTTTGATGATTTACTGATGTCACCATCATCTGCTTTGAAATCTGATAATAGTGAGCACATACTGTGTTGTTGTTAATTTACATTATTCGTTCGGAGTATTTAAGAGTGCCGATGTTTAGTATGATAAATCTTTTCAGACGTTACTGTCTGCCTGTGGTATTCATGTATGTTTACTACTTAGTTTTGCACACCACATATGTGACATTGATTTGGGGTTTCTAATAAAGCTTTGAAACTTTATTCAGTTTGGACTTTGATTTAGTGTTAAACTGTTCATGCTGTTTAGTATTGTTTATGGTTATTGTTATTGATTTGTGATTGAATGGTTCTGACTACTACACTCCTCACCAAGTCCACAGATTCAGATGGTGTCTTACCTGCACGTTTGTGCTTATTGAACCCAGAGAGGGAAGAAATTCTTCTCAGTCCAGCACGCAAACAGGTCCATGAAAGAAAATGATTTACTTTATTTTTTGTGAGGGCCCAGCAGCTGTCATTAGCTGCCAGGCTGCTCCACATTCAAAAAAGCTCATTAGTGCACCTCTGTTGCTGCCTTGCCCCTCCACTCTCATTGTTTTATCCACACCTGACCTCCATTCCCTCCCACACCTGCCCCTCATCTCCTCCTCTGTTCTACCCCCCATACCTTCAGATCTTACAATACATTTTTATAATTTAAATATTTTTGGAGGGACCAGCAGCTGCCATTAATTGCAAGGCCACTTCACAATTGAAAAACGTGTTTGTACAAGTAAAATTTAATTTTTGTATTTACCGATCCAAGTGGTATCCTCCATCTTGGAATTGTAAATTTTTAAAAATGGCTATTTAATTGTTCCATGGCAATGCACATGCATGGTGATGCATGCACACCTACATCATCACACATGCACACACATACATCTTCAAAGACATGCGCACCTGCAGAATCACGCGCCTGCAAATAGTGGCCACGTCATTGCGCCCTTCAATTTCCTTTCTCTATTTTCTTTCTTTTTTTCATCTTGCCAGTGCTCTGCAGCATCCACAGAAAGCCTTGGTAAAGTCAACAGGTCGACCAAGTAAGACCTATTGGCTTTGCCAATGCTTGTTTTTATCCTGCTGATCATCTTTTTGGAACTGTCTTTTGTGCTATCTGAGGTTGAACGACAACTCTATAAATTATGAAAAATAGAAATACTTAAATAGTCCTCGCTTTGTCATTTAAACTTGCTTTCACCAAGAAGACAACGGTAGTTGAGAGCTCTACTGTATGGAGTTTCATAACATAACGATGTAAGGTAACATAGAGTAGATGATATACATAGACTAACAACGTGTAATTTCCAGCTATATTTCCTCCAAGAAATCGTGTAACACCTCTAATTATGCTGGCTGAGCGGTGAAAGTTTCTGTTTGAGATAGTCACCCAGTGAAAAATTCGTTAAAGCGTGCAAAATTGCCAGTCAGGGTCCTTTAAAAAGGAAATGATAAAGCCAGGAGCATTTTTTAAACTATTGACTTCAGAGTCCACTGTGATACTTTTTAAATGGAAGCAAAATGATGTAGGAGTTTCAGAATCGATCACAGGACAGTCTACAAAATTAACATAAACTTCATCAACACCCGTAGGTTTTCATCTCAGTGTGAAATTGTTAGCAAAGTGTGAATCATACACACATGTAAGCTCGTGACATCTATACTAGTGTGTTCGTTCGGTGGATCTCACCGCCCAGATTGAAAATGGTGTTGGTTTTTACATAACTAGTTATGTCGAAGACAACTGCATCATTGGTTTTATAATCCAGGCGGGTCTAAATATAAAAACGCGTAGGCGAAATAAAGAAAGAGGCGAATCGAAATGAACGGAGATTAAAAATCAGTAATATTAATGCATGTTTTAGATGACTTGTAAGAAAAATATCTGCCATAATTTATATTTACCTTCCTTAGAATTCTGTTTAGCACTGTATTCAAGGTGGCATCTATCTTCTGAATTTATTTGAACTTGACATAATATGTTTGCATACAATTTACATATTTAGCTTTCATACTAGTTTACTACATGCTGCACTTCTCAAATATTCCAAAGAAGTAACATTTATTTAAAAAATGACTGCTTTTACTGAAACACTCATCATACAGGAGAACTAACTACGAAGGTAAAAGGTAATTCTTCAGCCTTCTCAGAATTACCGATATTGTAATATTGGTAATTTTGCTCTGGGGAAATACTGCCGTATTGCGAGAGGGACTCTAAATCGCCCATTAAAAATGGGAATTACCTCGTGTGTGACTGTTACTGCACCTATTTTTTGAGGTAATTCAGCTTGTTTCCTACCATGACTTTTTGCCAGATCTTAGCTGGTGAAGTGTCTGGGCGGAAAACACTACAGGGGAGATTTACGGGTTAGAGTCACAAAAGTGACGCTAAACACCACAACATTTTTTTTTCCTAATTTAGGGGCATATTTACAAGCTCCTGCCAGCACTGGACCATCACTTTTTGTTAGACGCTCCGGGAGCAGTGTGCCAGCCCATATTTACAAGGCCACGCAAAGCCACCTTTCGTGGCTTTTCATGCCCTTTTAAAGATGGCCCCCTTTCATGCATTACTCTCAGTGAATGGGGCATTCCATAGGTGTTGCTGTGGGTGCTCCCATACAACACCCATGGAATCTAAGACATTCCCAGATTTACAAGGCTGGGAATGCATCAGATTTCTACGCCACACCAGGGGTGGCATAAAAGTGGCACAACAAGGAGAAATATCTTTATTTCTCCATGTTTTTTCCTCTTCTATGTGTGCTGCGTTCTGCAGCACACATAGAAGGAGGAATGCGCCTCTAATGATTATTTATGTGCAGGAAGGTGTTCCTTCCTGCACATAAACAATCATCCTTGCAACGCAGGCGCCCTTGCGTGTGCAAGAGTGCCTGCGTTGGTGCCAGGCTGCCAATTGCGTGCCAGTGCTGAGGAAGGTGCAGGGATGCGTTGTGTTGCTCTAAATACTGCGCATCCCTGCAGTTTCCTAATGGCGCAGCTTGGCACTGCCAGATGGCTTGCAGCGCCGGGCTGCATCACTATTTTGTAAATATGACCCTTACTTTCCATTGCAAGACTTGTTTTGCACTGGAAAGTACCCTAAAAATAATGCAAAGCAGCACAAAACACTGCTTTTTGTTACTTAGTTCCAAGGGTGCGTTGCATGGGTGGTACCCCACCAACCCCATGCAACCACCCATACCTTTTGACGCAAACCCCTATTGACAAACAATAGTAGACAGGGTTTTACGCCAAAAGTTAAAGCCATTTAAAATCAGGCATTAAAAGGAGAAATGTTTTAATTTCCACTTTCTTTTCTGACTTTGTATGCATGCTGCACTCTGCAGCACACATACAACATAGAAAAAGTTTTAGAGTGTGTCTAAGCTTAGTATTTTGTACTGGAAGGGTACCCTTCCAGTACAACACTTTTGCTAGACTCTCGCATACACCCTTGCACTATGGCTCAAATGTGTGTGCATGGCACATGGCAGCTAAAACCTGCCCCCGCTCTAGGGCGAGGGGAGGAGAGAGCCATATCTCTGTAAACATGGCGCTCTCCTGCTCCCTTTCTGTCACACAACGCAGTGCAGCATTTTTCACTGCTGCGCTCTGCTGTGTGACAGATTTGTGAATCTGCCTCCACAAGTTCAGTATCCAACGGGCCAGATATACCAGTTTGTCACGCAGTGCATTGCAGCAGCCACAAATGATGCGCTGCATGATAAGGAGGGAACAGAACAGAAACAGAAACATGGCACTCTCCTCCCCTGTCCCTAATGCCAGCACAGAAATGTGCAGCTGTGTGCCACAAGTACACCTTTGCACCACAGTTCAAGGGTGTCTCTGTGAGTCTAGCATAGGTTTTGTACTGGAAGGGAACCCTCCCAACAACTTCTATCCCTAAAACAAGCAGGTAGTACTCAATTATGTCAGCCATTGTATATAATGCAGGAAGAGATTTTGTGCTCATACTGTGGTTTCCTCTGTAAAAAACAGCACACCTCTAAGAAGGGAACTACAGGGTTAGGAAAGGAGGAGAACCCAAAGGAGGACACAATAAGGATAGAGGTGGAGGAAGATTGCTGGAGATTGGGGTTAGTTTATTGTAGATCCCTGCCAGGGCACAAAACGGGAATTAGACTGCTATTAGAGGAGGAAAAATTAGACATCTTATTTATCACAGAAACATGGCTGAACGAGAGTGCAGGGCTTGATGTATACATGGCACTCCCACCAGACTACTACATCAACAGACAGGACAGAACAGGTAAAAAAGAAGGTGGGATAGCAATAATACTAAAAGAGGAATTTTGGTCCTCTATACTACCACTTCAAATCCCAGGCTGTAAAAACTTTCAACTTAACATACTTTCTCAAGCCCAAGCACTTTCTCATGGATTCTGATTTACAGACCTCAGGGTCCACAATTTATAGAAGCGCTGCCGGACGCATTAGAGTCCAACACACTAAGTAATTTTTTTTTACAGTTTTAGGGGATTTTAATCTACCTTTAGAAGACCAAAAAATGCAACAGCAACAAGGCTAAAACAAGACCTTGAGGCCATACAGCTGACCCTAAAGATTGAGGTCCCTACAAACAAACAAGGTACTCTGTTGGACCCCATTTTTGTAATAACCCGAAAGTCCAAATAAATAGGGTCACACCGCACCCTTGGACAAACCATCATCTTGTTCTGTTCAATTTAGGAAAAGTGTCAGCAATAGAGATGACCATATCTATGGAGAAAACAGGACAGAAATGGGGAAAGTTGTCAAGGAAAGACTGGGAGGAGATGTTACTAAGAACACAGTCCTTGCTAAAAGAGGACGTAAACTTAGATAACACATATAAAAGCTGGAAACAATAAATTACACGTTCTCTGGACGAATGTATTTCAATCACTGTTATCAAAGATAAAGGGCAAGCTAAAACCACACCCTGGTTTAACCTTCACCTGGCATCTCTGAGGAAAAATTGCAAAAAGTAGAAAGGATTTGGAGGAAATCATACCGCCCCAAGCTGAAATATGAATATAAAATAGCATAAAACATTATCTAAAAGAAATGAAAAAGGCCCAGGCAAAGTATTTTGAAGAAATAATTTGAAATGCCTCAAATTCCTCAAGAGCACTTTTTAAAATTGTGAAGGCACTGAAGGTAGACAAGTCGGGCATGATCCTTACATCAGTGACAACAACTAGATGTAAGGAACAGCTTCTTTCTTTCAGAAAAAGGTTTTAGAAATCGACATCTCTCTCCTGGCCAATTGCGAAGATCGCATTCAGCAATCACAAATCCAGGCATCACATTTAAACATCACCCCACTTAATATGATTCCTGAGTTGAAAGAGGAGAGGATACAGGAAATCATGAGAACAGTAAATTCTGAAACTCCTTTAGACCCAGCCCCCCACAGATCATAGGGGTAGGTGTTCATATGCTCCTTACTAGTATCACAACATTTTTTAGTAGATTTCTAGAGTTGTGAACAGTCTCCAATAGATGCTGTCATCAGACCACTTTTGAAACAAACTTACCTAGACCCATCAGATACCAACACCTATCTCCCTATGTCAGTTCTTCCAGCAATGGGAAATATTTTGGGGAAACATGTTAATAAGACCCTACCCAACCACCTGGAAGATTATCAACTTCTATATCCCTTGCAGATGGGTTTCAGGGCCCAGCACAGCACAGAATCAGCATTTCTGGCAGTCACAGAGGAACTTAAAAAGATTCTGGATCAGAGAGGAGCAGCCACCATTATTCTGCTAGAACTAAGTGTGGCATTTGATACTGTTGATCATAAGATTCTGGTCCAGAGACTAAAAGAGATAGTGCTGAAAGATAAGGCTCTGAAATGGATGCAATCCTTCATGGAAGACCAAAACTTTTCAAGAGATTGAAAACTCATGCTTTTCAGATATTATGGCCTGTAAATGTGGAGTGCCCCACGGTTCTGCCCTTAGTCCGTCCGTTTTTAATAAATATTTAAGACCTTTAGCAAACATTGTGATCAAGCAAGGGCTGTCCATTGTATCTTATGCAGATGATATCCAACTGGTGGTACAATTTGCAAAAGGGAAAGATCTGGACAGCCTGCAGCTAGTTTTATGCTTAGAGGATGTGGCCAAGTGGATTGGAAACTGCTGCCTTAAACTTAATGAGAAGAAAACCGAAGTGAGTCACGGATGGAGAGTTCTGAACAATAATCCACACACACATATTGTTTTAGGATGGCCAGATTGTCTGGGTAGATTCCCTATCTAGCTGCGCAACTCTGGAACTCCCTGCCAATAGAGGTAAGATTGACAATTGAGGAGCCAAGATTTAGGAAGATGATAAAACCGCACTCTTTCTACAACCCTCTACTTAATCAGTAGCCAAATATCTGTCTGATGGGATTACCTACTAGTTGATCTTCTCCTCACCTAGGACTGGGAGGCCTTAGGGTAGCCATGCGATCTACAAATTCAACTTCAAATTCAAATTCAGTACAAATACTATGCTTAGTAAAACTTTAAACATTTTCTCTCTTTGTATGTCTTCTGTACAGTGCAGCACAGATGCAACATTGGAAAATAAAGGAGAAAAAGCATTTCTTCTTCATAGCGCCTATCTGAAATGGGCACTGTTCTCTGATGCTATACTTTGTCTACTTTTGTAAGTAAATAGGGCTCTGCATCAGAAACCTTGGGCGGTTGGTTGGAAATGACCTTGGACTACCCATGGTACACTCCCTTGGCATTAAGTAATGCCAAGCAGCGCTATGCACTACTTTGCATTACTTTGCACTACTTTCGAGTGAATTTGCAGCACTAGACAAGTTTAACGCATGAAAGTAAATTAATAAAAAAATATTTCGCTTCATTTCGCTTCACTTTTGTGACACAAACATGCTCCAAAACCTATTAAATAGACCACAATGGCCCTCATTATGACCCTGGCGGTGAGTGATAAAGTGGTGGTAATACCGCCAACAGGCTGGTGGTAAGTTCTGCCAAATTATGGCCATGGCGGTGTTAACTCCCATAAGCAGCCAATGTACCACACCAACTGCCACAATGGAAACAACAGTCACCACAGCGGTAGCCACCAACAGCCAGGCGGAAGACAAAGTCCCGCCCACCACATTAAGACCACCAACAGCCAGGCGGAAGACAAAGTACCGCCCACCATATTAAGACACACAAAACCTCCACCTTTTCCAGGGCGGTACCAACACCAACAAAAGCCTGGCAGAAACAAAGTCCAGAAGTGAAAGGACTCACCATTGGAGACACAGGGAAGAACCACGCCGCCATGGAACCCGAACTCCGAGTTTTCCCGATGATCTTCTCCATTATGCTCCACCTGGAATACCAACGCCGACGTAGACGACGGTGAGTACAGCTGCCTAACACACAAGGGAGGATGGGAGGAAAATGAGAGAGACACACACACACACCACTCACACCATACACACAACCAGCTGCACACGTAAACCAATGGCACATGACACAAATCATAATAAAACACGGACCGCATTGCTGGAGTACTGACAATGTATTAGCATAGCAAAACCCACCACACAAATCAAATATATTTACAGATGTACATAAAGGGCCAGTACCCATTCCAAAGTCAAAAGGGCACACAAGGCCAGAGGGCACAGTCCAAGACCCAACCAGTAACCTGACACATCCGTAGAGAACACTGCAGGGGCATAATTTTGCAAGTGGGAAGACACCTCAGGGGGATGGGAGGGCACCTCTGCCGAATACGGGAACCTCTCCACTGGTTCTGGATGTGGCTCCATGCCCATTGCTCTGTCCTGGGGAGTGCAAGGCCCCAGTCTCTCAGGTGAGTGACTTGCCCACTGCTTCTGGAATGAGGCAACATGCCCATTGCTCTGTCCTGGGGAGTGCAAGGCCACAGTCTCTGGAGTGGTTGACTTGCCCACTGGGTCTGAAGGGGGCAGCATGCCCATTGCTCTGTCCTGGGGAGTGCAAGGCCACAGTCTCTGGAGTGGGTGACTTGCCCACTGGTTCTGGTTTCTGGAGGGGGCAGCATGCCCATTGCTCTGTCCTAGGGAGTGCAGGGCCACAGTCTCTGGAGTGGGTGACTTGCCTACTGGTTCTCGAGGGGGGCAACTTGCACAGGAGCCCCTGGAGTGTGGCCTACAGGGCGTCCGCTGGAGGTGATGGCTGCACTGTGGTGATGGTTGGAGGCGCCTCCTGGGCAGCCTCTGCACTCTCTGATGGCTGCACTGTGGTGGCGGATGAAGGTGCCTCTTGGGCAGCCTCTACACTCTCTGATGGCTGCACTGTGGTGGTGGATGGCGGTGACTCCAGGGCAGCATCAGATGGAGGTGCCTCTTGGGCAGCCTCTGCACTCTCTGATGGCTACACATCCACATCTGACAGTGGGGGCCCTGTGACAGCTGGTGGTGGTGGCGGTGTCAGACCGACAGCCTCTGCTGGCATAGAGTGCTTTGTCTCCTCCTGTACATGGGTCGTGGATCCCTTACCCTTCCTGGCAAGGGTGCATGACCTCTTCCCCTCTCTGCCTGATGGTGCAAGCCCCTTCTCCTTCTTCATAGGTGGTGCAGGCTCCTTCCCCTTCTTCACAGGTGGTGCAGGCCCCTTCCCCTTCTTCCCTGGTGGTGCTGGCTCCTTCCCCTTCTGCGATGGAGGTGTTGGATCCTTACCACCACGAGTAGGTGGTGCTACCACTGTCCCCGTGGACTGTTTGACCGAGGTGCTGGGCTGTGTCCTTGGTAGCCTCCCAGGACAGGGGGGTTGGAGGGGTAGAGAAGAGGTCACATTGGGAAAGGGAAAGCTTTTTAGGGATGGTGGGTGGGAGGAGGGAGGGGTAATGGGAGTGGAGGATGAGGGAGTGGTTGTTGGAGGTGTATGTCTGCTGGACTTGGGTGCAGGTGCATGGGCAGTATGCTGATGGAGGTGGGTGGCTGTTGGGTGTGTAAATGCTTGCGTTTCTGTCCTTTGGGGGGGGCAGACAGAGGGGACAAGTGCATGGCTGTAGTGCATGCAGGTGTGAGTGTGGACGAGACGGGGAGATAGGTGGAGGAGGAGGGGGTAGAAACAGTGGAGGCAGTATATGTTGTTGTGTCTGCAATTGTATGGCTTTTGCGTGTGTGCCTGTGGGATGAAGTGTGGTGCTTGTGTGTTGCCTTCTGTGCATGCTCAAGTGTGCCTGGGAAGGGTTGGGTTTGAGGTGAATGGGACTGGGAAATGGCAGTTGGAGGGGGGGCGGTAGAAACAGGGAAAATGGCTGCTATCAGAAAGGAGGCCAGAGCCTGAATCTATCTCTGTTGGGCCGCCAATCCACCGTGAATGCCCTCCAGGAATGCATTGCATTGCTGCATTTGGGATGCCAGCCCCTGGATGGCATTCACAATGGTTGATTGCCCTAAGGAGATGGGTCTCAGGAGGTCCATAGCCTCCTCACTCAGGGCAGCAGGGCTCACTGGGTCAGGGCCTGAGGTGCCTGGGACAAAGGAGATGCCAACCTTCCTGGGTAAGCTGGCACGGGCAACTCACTGAGGGGCCACTGGTAGAGTGGTACTGGTACGGGGGTGGCAGATGTACCTGCTTCTGGGGTGGTCACAGAAGTGTCCACTACCACCAGGGAGCTCCCATCGGAGGAGGTATCTGAGTCTGTGTCGTCTCCTCCTGTCTTCATCGTGGTACTCCCCTTGCCCTCCGTCCCACTGGTTCCCTCGGCATCAGTGAACTCTGCCTCCAGGGTCCTGTGGGATGCAGCTCCCTCTGTCGCAAGTGCTCCTGCTCCTCCACCAGATGATGCTAATGCACACAAGGACAGGATGATAAAACAAGAAAGGGGGGGACAAAGAATACACTTGGTCAATGATTGCACCAACACCACTATTGGCAGCACATCACCCTCACACACAGGTAACAGACCTAAGCAATATGCATTGCACTACCAGTGTTATGGCTAGTCACCAAGGCAAAATGAGCACACACCACCAACTGAAGCACACCTGGGACCCACTATGCCCTGCCTGAAAGTGACTACTAACAACCTAGGTTACCTGTATTGGCCATGCAACCATTACCCTAGAGATGACCCACGCTACACTGTCTGATCAAGCCTTAGGGGCACCCACTAACACAAAACCACCACACGGATACCACCCTCCCAGCCAAAATATGTAATGATACCCACTGTAATCACCCCCTTGCGGCTGCTATGATTCCCTCAAGCGCCCATCCAGCTCAGGGTAGGCCACCGTCAGTATGCAGGCCATCAGGGGGGTCAGGGTCCGATGGGCACCCCTTTCTCGTTCGGAGGCCATCCCCACCTGGTCCTCCACAGTCTTCCATGCCCAGCATCGCAGGTCCTCCCACCGTTTCCGAAAATGGGTGCTCTGCCTGCCAAAGACCCCCAGGGTCCACAAGTCCTTGACGATGGCACACCATATTCCCTTCTTTTGATGGGCACTGACCTGCCGATTTAATACAGACAGGAGAACTGCATTAAACTAACAGTCCAGCCTGTCACACACACGGCCCACCATACCCGATTCCATCACCATTGGCACAACATGTACACCTCCAACAGACAATCCCCCCACCCTCGACCCTTACACGATGCCTTCACACACATCTCCATGCATCCATGCCATATGCATCGTGCCCAAAGTGTACTCACCTGTTGATCTGGAGACCCATACAGCTGTCCGTACTGGGGTAGAACCCCATCAACCAGTCGCTCCAACTCCTCTGAAGTGAAAGCTGGGGCCCTTTCTCCGGTCACACGGGCCATGGTAGGTTCCAGACACAGGTCAGAGCAGCACACACAGTGGAGGTCTTCTCCTGTTGAAGGTCAGGAAACAAGTGAGGGTTGAGAAAGAAAATGGCGGTCACGTCTGCGGCGGTGTACACCGTCCCCGCCGGCGTACATCCCCATTGGCCACTGTATCCCATAGGGCCCAATATTATCCAATGAGGAATTGCACGGTGGTATACGACCACCTACTGCCATGACGCTAAATGTTGGCGGAATTACATCACTTCCACCTGTCTCTCCATACAGGACAGGCATTCGCCATTTCAAGGGGGGAGGGGTGAACAGGCCTATCGACAATTGCTGTGTCGCAGGTTAAACGATCACATACTTCGAAATTGACACTGTCCCAATACATAAGTGCACCATGTAGACTGCTGTTGTGGTATAGTGGTTAAAATTGTGACAGCCTACTCACTCTTGTGTCCCTTAGATATCTACTGCTGTGGATGAATAAGAGGTGGAAACATACCTCCGTGTACAGACCCCTAGTGGACTTAGCTACACTGGAGGAAAGGCACATTATCCTCACCTATAGACTGGACAGGGCCACAATCACAGCGCTGTGTGCCCAGTTGGAACCTGACCTGATCTAATCTATCCGTCAACCGACTGGGATCCCCCCTCTTGTGCAAGTGCTATCAGTGCTCCATTTCCTGGCAACAGGTTATTTCCAAGTGGCAGTGGGCTTGGCAGCAGGAATGTCACAGCCAATGTTCTCAATCGTGCTGGTAATCCCTGGTAAAACATATGTGCAGCTACATAGCTTTCCCCCAGGTGGAAGATTTGGCCACTGTGAAGGCCGGATTCTATGCAATGGGACATATCCCCAGTAATATAGGGCCAATTGACGGGACACATATTACATTTGCCCCCCCCTGCCAGAATGAACAGGTGTACAGGAATCGTATGAGTTTCCAATCCATGAATGTGCAGATGGTGTGCCTGGCGGACCAATACATCTCCCACGTCAATGTTAAGTATCCTGGGTCAGTGCATGATGCCTTTGTCCTGGAGAATAGCAGCATCCAAAATGTGATGGCCCAACTACAGAGGCACAGGGTGTGGCTTATAGGTGAGCCATCGTCCCCACCCAGTGTATGTTAGTGTATGCCTCTGATGTTAACCTCATAGGATAGTTTGTGGCTAAATGTTGTCCCTCAATACCTGCAGGTGACTCTGGCTACCCACACCTTTCGTGGCTGCTGACCCCTGTGAGGAATGCCAGGACAAAGGCTGAAAAACGTTATAATGAGGCACATGGGTGAACCAGGAGGATCATCGAGAGAACCTTCAGCCTCCTGAAAGCCATCTGATAGGTGGATCCCTGTGCTACTCACCCAAGAAGGTCTGCCAAATAGTCTTGGCATGCTGCATGTTGCACAACCTGGCCCTCAGACTCCATGTACCTTTTCTGCAGGAGGAGGAGACTGGAGATGCCCCTGTGGCTGCAGTAGACCCTGATGACAGTGAGGATGAAGAGGCTGAGGATGAGGCCAACAGAACATCAGTTATCCGTCAGTACTTCCAATAACGCACAGGTGAGACAGAGCAACTTAACATTTCTATGACTATTGGTGTATTCTATGTGGCTGTGGCATAATGGCATTAACTTCCTTTTACCTCTACTTACTGTCACCTATGGTTTATCATTTTACAGATGTTGGTAATATAACATCTGTGTAATGATGTGCTGACTACAGCCAGCTATAGGTCATTATTTCTATGCTCTCAGAATGTTCAGTTCATTTACAACGGATGTAGCTGTTTCCATAAATACAAATTTTCAATACATGAAATACTAGTAATCAAGTTTTGTCCAAGGGTGTTTATTGTAGTGCTAAGAAATTGAGGGGAAAGTGCAATGGAATAGAGTGATGATGGAGGAAAGTTCAGCGTATTGTTCCAGTCTGTTTGAAGCACAGGTGCAGTGTTCAAGTGTCCATATGAAGGGGAGAATAGGTAGTTCAAGGTGGACAAGGTGACAGTGTAGGACACAAGTGGGACAACCAGGAGAGTCTAATTTCCTGGAGGTGGACTTGGCAATTGTCTCTGGCTCCTGTCTGAGTCACAGGGAATGTTTGCAGGGTGGTTGACCTTCTGCACGGGGAGGGATGCTGGTGGCCTGTGGGTCCTGTTGTGGGGCCTCCTGGCCACTAGCAGCAGTGGAAATGGAGGGATGGTCAGTTGACTGGCTAGTGGTAGGGGCCTGCTGGTGTGCTGTTGCGTCCCTCATGATGTTGTCCAGGTCTGCCAGCACCCCTGCTATGAAGATCAGGGTGGTGTTGATGGCCTGCCAGTCCTCCCTGATCCCCTTATACTTTCCCTCCTGCAGCCGCCTGTTCTCCTGCACGTTGTCAAGGATCTGGCCCATCGTATCCTGGGAATGTTGGAAGGCTCCCAGGATCTCGGAGAGTCGGTTTCCTGGTTCTGTCCTCTACCTGGTGCACAGAAGTCCTCACAGTGTCCCTGTTGGCCTATGCTCCTGTCCCCTGAATCGTGTGCCCTCTGCCACTGACCCCAGATCTCTGATTATCTTGGGGGCAAGGTGTGGCCTGGGGTTCCTGTACAGGTAGGCATACTTGGGGACAGAGGTGTGGCGACACTGGATGAGTGCTGTCGTGTTGGATCTTGATGGGGGAGGCTCTGTGGTGGACTGTGATTGTGCTTGGGTGACCGGCTGTCCAGTGGTCCCTGATGGGGCAGGTAGGTCCTCCAGATTCTGAAGTCCAGAGTTACTGTCATCACTGGGGGCATTTTCTGTTGGGGGACTGGATAGTGGTGGCACCTCCTCTCCACTGACATTGGCTGGGGTACTTGTGGGGATGTAAATGATGTATTATGCTTCATATGTATGGCGTTTGTACATCCCTGGCTTCCCCTCTATCATTGGTGTTGCCCTGACACCTTTTGCTTGTGTATGGTAATGTATTGTGGTTATGTTAGTTTTCCTATGCTGTGCATGCTTTGTGATGGGTGTCCATTCAGGGCTGGGAGGGGTGTCCATGCATTGGTATGGCATGCAGGGCTTGGCATTGAGGTTAGTCATATGTGTAGGTGCAGTGTGTGGGATGGAGTGGAGTGATGGGAGTGAGGGTGTGAGATAGCATGCAGGTATGGGGGATGATAGGTAGTAAATGTTGACCTACCAGTGTCCAGTCCTCTGGCTACTCCAGCGAGTCCTTGAGGATGCAGTATTGCAAAGTCTTGCTCCTCCCATGCTGTGAGCTTTGGGGGAGGAAGTGGGAGTCCACCGCTAGTCCTCTGTATGGCAAGCTGATGCCTTGCTGCAATGGAAAGTACCATCCCCCATTGGTCATTCCACCTCTTCCTGATGTTGTCCCTTGTTCTTGGGTGCTGTCCCACGGCGTTCACCTTGTCCACGATTCTCCACCATAGCTACATCTTCCTTGCAAAGGACATCTGCTGTACCTGTGCTCCAAACAGCTGTGGCTCTACCCTGACAATTTCCTCCACCATGACCCTTACCTCCTCCTCAGTGAAACGGGGGTGCCTTTGTGGTGCCATGGGTGTTATGTGGTGCGTACTGGTGAGAGTGTATTGAGTAATGTAGTGTGGTGTGTGATGTGGGGGTGCGTGAGGGATGTATCGGTGTGAGTGGTGTGTGTGTCTAGTTGTCTCTGTGGTCGTCTTCTCAGTCTCCAGGTAGCAATTGGTGTTCATAAGGAGCTGTGGGTATTGTGGGGTGTGTTTTATAGTGGTGTGGGTGGATGGGTGTGGTGTGTGTATGTGGGTCAGGAGTGTGTTTTTGGTATTGGCCATGTAGTGTTGTTTTGTATGTGGGTGTCCATTATGAGCGCAGTTGTATGTACCGCCAAAGGTTTACCGCCGTTGAGTGTCTGTTGTGATGATTCATGGGTCATAATGTGGTGGGTGTTGTTTTGTTGGCATAACGGTATGTGTGTTGGTATTGCCACTTTAGCACTGACTTTGGTCTGGCGGATTTGTGCATGTGGCAGTATTCTGTTGGATTGGTGTGTGTGTGTCTTAATATGGCGAATGGCTATCCGTCACCGCGGCGGTATGTTGGGGGCAGTCAGCATGGCAGTAAGCGGGATTTACTACCAATGTCATAATGAGGGCCTATGTCTCTTGTAATTTCCAGTTTAACTGCTAATTCCTGTTACTAGCTGTGTCTTTAATTATGCCCCACTCATTGCTAACTACAACAAGAATAACACTTATCTGTATGTATCTGACGACTACCACCAAACTCCCTCACAAAGACAGTATTTGTTGTTACAACCATCTTACACCTTTTCTGATTCTTCTGGTCACAGTGATTCAGAATGCCCCATGGTCGAACAGGCACAAATGTGGGTTCATTACTATAAAGTCCCTGACCACTCATACCGATCAGCCCCCTGTTCTTTACACCTCTTCCCAACTGTGACATTGATGTTGCTCAAGGAAGACTCCACCACCAGGACTTCTACCAATCCAGTGGACTACAGCTCAGATGCCGATAAAACATGGTAATGCCACCATATCTCCTTTTTAGGTCAAGTCTAGCAGTGTGCATGGGCTGCTCTATGCTGTAATTTACTCTGTGGGCTTTAACCACACCCATCTCACGCCCGTCACTTTCATTCATTCCTTGGCCTGCTTTTCAAAAATCCCTTGATTTCTTAGGTAAATGCTTTATGTTTCTACCGCCTTGAGGCTGTCTTGATACCGCCTTGGATACTGACCCTGTTACATGGATTATTGCACGATTGGCCATATACCTTAGCAAATGCTTGTTTTTGGGCATGCCGCTATTTCTTTGTGGTGTCTACGCCCAAAGACTGCAAGCTGGAGGAGTTTTTAAAAAAAATTATTTATTTATTTTAAGTTTCTCATAGAGCAAACTCGATCGGAGGAACGTTTTACATGAGTACCACTTACATACCAAGTTTAGCAGTTGAAAAACATACAAAGTGTTGCATTTTAAACAGAAAAAAAACCCACAGAAATCCTCAATGCGGCTCTCAGGCACAGCGGGACAGCCAATATTAGAATATTCACTGCACCCAGGAAACTCGCCCCATATTGCTTTGCGGGGCATTTCTTTTGCAACACATTGTTGCCTATAACTCAGCCTGTGGTGGTCCTACAACAATGGGACCACCAGCAAAACATTCAGCACAACACACGCTTTCTGTCTTGGTCATCCCACACTACATTGGGGGGACCCCAAAATAATAACCCCTCTCACCATTGTGTCTTATTAAGCTCTCTCATGGCTGGAAGTTTTGTTTTGCAGCTGGGAGTAGTTCGTGTTTTTAAGGGCCTTGTTTGTAATATAATTTCAGTAGGCCTGCTAGGCCTGAAGATGTGTAAAGCGCTACACCCTCTAGGGGCTAAATATATGGTTACACTGCACTACTTTCTGCCATTCTGTTTTCATGTGGTAAGGTGTCCTAGGGGCTGACTACATGGTAACCATGTTTCTTCCAAATGCTATTTTTGCTTTGGTGTCCTCTAGGGTCTGTTCTGAGCATTACAGTGAAGATACTACAATATTTGCAGCACTTGGAAAATCGCCCCATAATACTTTGTGGGTCATTCCTTTTACAAAACATTTTTGCCCATAACTCACCATGTGGTGATCCTAGGACAGTCAAACGTCCAGCACAAAGTGCTCTTTCTGTGTAGGTCATCTCTGGGTCCCCACGATAGGTTTGGGGGACCCCAAAATAATAACCTCTCCCACTATAGAGTGTCTTTTTTAGCTGTCTCATGGCTGGAACTTTTGTTTTATAGCTGGGAGTATTTTGTGTTTCAAGGGCCTTGTTTGTAGTACTTTTCCAATAGGCCTACTTGGCCTGAAAATATGTTATGCACTGTGCCCTCCAAGGGCTGAAAATGTGGTTGCACTGCATTGCTTTCTGACATTCTCTTTTCATGTGGTCATGCCTTCTAGGGGCTGACTATATGGTTACATGAACGTGTTTCTTCCAAATGCTATTTTATTTGTGGTGCACTCTAGGGGATATTCTGAGCATTGCAATCTAATGCTAGGTGTATAAAGGAATGCACAAACACAAAGTTTATTTCTGATAAAGGTTTTTATTGGGTTTACATGATGATTGTATATGTTTTATTGATCTCTCCCTATTGCAACTATGACCATGGTTCATGCCAACTTAGTAACCTCATCACACCATGACTGTTTCAACATTCTTGATATGTTTGGGTGACCTTTCTGGGGGTTACCAGTGGTTGCACAATGACAGCTATGGTATGTTTTATCTGCAAATGTAATGTACTGCAAGGTTAAATATTTACAAGGTCCCAAAGGCCAGACCAATTGGCTACACCAGTGCTTGTTTCACAAGCCAGTAGAACGGCTCCCACATTTACCTTATCAAGACATCACCTTACCCCTCCCCAGCTTTCAGTCCTAAGAAGGGGTGTATCTTTCAGACCAACTGCAAATCCAGGTTTCTTCAATACCAAACGTAAGCTTTATAACTATTTAGGAAAATCTGACTAATTTTTTTTATTTAAACAAAAAAAAATAGATGGCCCCCAACCACACAGGGCTATGCTTCCTTCATCCTTTGTCCACATGAACAAATGACTCCAAGAGAAGACATTGCCTTATTGAAATAATTAGCTAATCCTGAACAGTATTTGTGGCTCACTGGTGATCACACTGCAGAAGTCACACCCTTTCTTAAAGAGATCACTAAGTGGAGCAGAGAGTCTAGTTTCTTAAGCAAGAACGAAAACCAGTTTCTTAATAAAACTACTCCATGCAGCCCTGTGATTTATACTCTCCGAAAGTCCATAAAAACTGTGAATACATTCTGAGGCGCTCCATCATTCTGGTGGCAGTTCTGTTCTTGAACTGGTCTGCCAATACTTGTGCCTATGTAAGTGGCAATACTGGGGATTTACCCTCTCTCCCGAGTCACACCTTCTTGATATCATGGTCATACAGTCTCAAGTTTCCTCAAAAAGATGCTCACAGTGAACCACAAAGGTTCTAAACTCCTGCCCAGCACCGGTTTCTACACTCATTGACTTCATCATTACTTTAGCTGCAAACGTTTTCATTTTTTTTATCTTTACTATTACCACATTTGTGGTGTGGTGATGGAATCTAGCTAATCTTTATATGGCCCACAATGGACATCATCTTATAAATATAACAGGCCTCATCCATTTATCCTGCACTTTTCACTTAGTGGAGATCCATTAATTAAGTTTTATGTTTTAAACATGCCATCAAAATAGTTTGCGATTTTTCAAGAACAACCGTTGCCTCAACATCTAATTTATCATGGTGTTTAATAAACAGCATATCATTTTCCTGTACCTCAACATTAAATGCTCTGATAATTAACTATATTCCACTCGCTTAGCCAACACTGGGGCATTCAAAGTTCCCTGGAACCCTTTCTGAAGAAACCACTGTTTGCATCTAAAGGTAGAAAGAACATTAAATATTATGTAGTAAGAACAGAAGGGCAGACTGATATACAAAAATGTCTATCACCCAGCAATGGGGCCTCCCGGATAAAACTACATTTCAAATGTAGATCTTGTACCACATGTAAACATTAATACTGAGCTATTTCAGCATGACAATATCTGTTTTATATTACGGAGATGTAAGAGGAAAATATGGTATCTAAATATGTGTGGGTCGATTCTCAAACTGAATTTTGGAATGCTTTTATTAGTACTACAAAATACTGTCCACAAAGCTATGAGTGTAAATTTACACCTACAACTGCACTTCTAAAGTTACTACAGTCAATAAAGGTCACAACAATGTAGTAAATTACTCCAGCTCAGAGCTGGAAAAATTCTAGTTCCACACATGGGCAATCATTGGTGCTGCAGCAGCCTCCCATAAAAACTAATGAATGTAAGGACTTAAAATAAAAATCCACAGGAAATATTGTTAAATTAAATAAAATTATTCAAAATAGTCACAATTGTAAAAAATACAACAATGTAACAATAAATCAAATTTATCATTTAATTATATTTTCACAAACCATTTCAATTTATAAATTAAGGTGATACTACTTTACTTTCCATAAACAATTATTGAAACTGATGTACATAATTATTTAAAAGCCATTTAATTATATTTTAATACAAATTAATGTTATATTAATTTATAACTTCCAAAAAGCTGTTAAAACTTAAATAAATAATTAAAAGCAATTCAATTCCATTCAAAAGGAGGAACAGGTGGTATTAATGCAACAACAGGAACAGCTGTTAATCGGTCTGACTCGAATACAGCTGAGGGCACATCCTCTGAACTAGGACCGCCTGGTACTTTTTTAGATGTGTTCTCCCTCAGTCACCAGGACAAACGAATAACAACAAGGAAAACTTGGAGAAGATCACAAGAAAGAGGTGACAGCAGAGGAAAAGAACAAGGCATCTGGGCGGACTGGCTCCCAGCAAGACAAAATACCTAGGTGGTCAGTGTTAAAGCGGCGGTAAACCTGTCAACAGGCCGGAGGTAAAAAAATTGGAATCACGACCGTGGCGGAAACCGCCGACATAGACAGCCACTTTAACACTCCGACCGCCAAGGCGGTACTAACAAACACCGCGGCGGTAACCACCAACAGACAGGCGGAAGACAAGGTTCCACCCACTGTATTACAACAGGCCAATCTGCCACCTTTTCCGGGGATGATTCACTGCGAACAAAGACACGGCGGAAACAGGACTTGGAAGGGAAAACGCTCACCTCTACACACCCCACGAGAAATCAGGACGCCATGGAACTCGAGCTCCAGATTCTCCGAGCCTTTATCTTCCTGCTTCTCTACCAGGAACAACAAAGACGGCGGCAAAGACCATGGTCCGTACTGCACCTAAGACACAGGGGAGGGGGAGGGAAAAAAGAGTGACACACACACGCAACACACAACACGCAACACTCCCACCCCCACCCTCACCCACTACAACACACACACAAGTACATATTGATACATTACAAAAGGAAATGAGTAGAACGTTTGTAATATATTCAAATACAGTAATCAAAAATATATACATATAAATATATTTACACTAGAAACAAGTAAATACACCAAGACTACAAGTCCAAGGTATTCCACCATCATAGTCCGTGGACCACTGGGCCCACAATGCATGGGTGAGGCCCACACTCAATACCCGATCAAAACGGAGAGAACACTGCTGGGGCATCAGATAGAAATACAACAGGCACCTCAGCTGGATGTGTGCACAACGCCAGATCCATGAGGGGGCTCCATGCCCACTGCTTTATCCTGGGGAGTGCAAAGCCACAGTCTCTGAAGTCTCTCCAGTGGGTGGTTTGCCCACTGCTGCATCCTGGGGAGGGCAAAGCCACAGTCTCTCAAGTCTCTCCAGTGGATGGGTTGCCCACTGCTTTATCCTGGGGAGTGCAAAGCCACAGTCTTTCAAGTGGATAACAGTCTCCACTGGTTCTGGAGTGGGCCTTGTGCCCAGAGTGCTTCATGCTGCCAAGGACAGAGGTAGTGGATGTGATACTCCACTGGTTCCGAAGGGGGCTTTGTGCCCAGAGTGCTTCATCCTGCCAAGGACTGAGGTAGTGGATGTGATGCTCCACTGGTTCTGGAGGGGGCTTTGTGCCCAGAGTGCTTCATCCTGCTCGTGGCGGCCTCAGTAACGTCGGAAGCTTTGGCGCTCTCTGGCCTGCGGTGCTTGTTGCGGCGGTGTTCTCTTCAGCGGTGCTGATGGCGGCGGTGTCCTTGGCAGCGGTGCTTGTTGCGGTGGTGTCCTGTTCAGCGGTGCTGGTGGCGGCGGTGTCCTTGGCAGCGGTGCTTGTTGCTGCGGTGTCCTGTTCAGCAGTGCTGGTGGAGGCAGTGTCCTGTTCAGCGGTGCTTCTGGTGGCGGTGTCCTTGGCAGCGGTGCTTGTTGCGGCGGTGTCCTGTTCAGCGGTGCTGGTGGCGGCGGTGTCCTGTTCAGCGGTGCTGGTGGCAGCGGTGTCCTTGGCAGCAGTGCTTGTTGAGGCGGTGTCCACTTCAGCGTTGCTGGTGGCGGCAGTGTCCTTGGCAGCGGTGCTTGTGGCGACGGTGTCCTTGGCAGCGGTGCTTGTTGCGGCGGTGTCCTGTTCAGCAGTGCTGGTGGCGGCGGTGTCCTGTTCAGCGGTGCTGGTGGCGGCGGTGTCCTTGCCAGCGGTGCTTGTTGCGGCGGTGTCCTGTTCAGCGGTGCTGGTGGCGGCGGTGTCCTGTTCAGCGGTGCTGGTGGCGGTCTTGTCCGCCGTGCAGGTTTTCGCAGGCTTGCCTGTTTTACTGTGCCCCTTCCCCACCTTGGATGGTGGAGCAGCTGTCTTCACACTCCTAACTGTACCCCTGGGAGAGGCTTTCGTGGAAGATGTTTTGCCTCTCTCCCGCCGGGCACTGGCCAACTTTTTGTGCTTTTGAGGTGGGGGACTGTCCGTGGTCTGGCTCCTTGGCACACACTGGCTGCCCTGCTACCTGGCGCACTCCAGAAGCCGGTTACTACTGACACCACTGTTCCCGCAGGTGTTGTGGCTGAGGCTCTGGGTTGGGACCTGGAAAGGCGGGCCCTAGGAGACTGAAGGGGTGGAGGAGGTGAGGGGAAGAGGTCAAGGTTGGACAGGAAAAGTTTTTGGGAAACACTGGGACGGTTAGATGGAGGGGGTTTGCGAGTGGAGGAAGAGGTAGTGGTTGTCGGAGGTGTACGTTTGGTGACTTTGGGTGAAGGTGCATGGGCTGGAGGCTGTTGTGAGGTGGATGGCTGTTGGGAGGGTGTGTGGCTGTGTTTGTGTACCTTGGGAGGTGGGCTCACAGACACAATGGGAGAGGACATAGGGGATGTGTGAATGGTAGTGGGGGTGGTGATTGCATGTGAGCGGGGTGTGCTGGTGGGTGTGCTGGTGATGGAGGTGGTGGCTGACGATGTAGTACATGCAGGTGTGAGTGGAGACGACACTGGGAGGGAGGAGGGAGACGAGGAGGAGGGGGACACAGTGGAGGCAGTGGCTGTTGGTATGTCTGCATGGGTATGATGCTTGCATGAGTGCCTGTGGGATGTGTGGTGCTTATGTTTGCCTGAGCTTCCCTTGTGTGTTGAGGTGTGTGCATGCTGGTCTGATGGTGTGATTGGGATAGGCTGAGGTACAGGGTTTTGGGTCTGGGTGGAGGAAGTTGGAGGGGGGAGGCTAGAGACAGGGACAATGGCTGCCATCAGTGCTGAGGCCAGAGTCTGAAAAGCTTGTTGTTGTGCTGCCTGACCAGAATGAATGCCCTCCAGGTATGCATTGGTCTGTTGCAACTGCCTCTCTACACCCTGGATGGCATTCAAAATGGTAGACTGCCCAACATAGAGGGACCTGAGGAGGTCAATGGCCTCCTCACTGAGGGCAGCAGGGCTGACTGGGGTAAGGGCTGGGGTTCCTGGGGCGAAGGAGATGCCCACCCTCCTGGGTGAGCGGCCACTGGGCACACACTGAGGGGCTGCTGGGAGGGCGGTGCTGGTAGGGGGGTTGCAGCTGTACCTGTAGATGCGGGGGGCACAGAGGGGCCCACCACCGCAAGGGAGCTCCCATCAGAGGAGGAGTCCATGACGCTGGTCTCAGCTCCTGTCCCCGCCATGGAGCTCCCCTCGCCCTCCATCCCACCGGTGGCTTCTGACTCCGTTGTGTCACCCTCCAGGGCCATGTGGGATGCAGCTCCCTCCTGCTCCGGTGGCACTGCTCCTCCACCTGATGATGCTAATGCACACAAGAACAGGGAGACCACAAAAAGGGAGGGAAAGACAGAAGAAAGACATGTTGCGTGCATCCAATACCACTACCGTTGGCGGACACCACAGACACAGAAGCCCCCTGCACTACGCCGTGCACTTAGAGTTCCCTAATTAATCACAGGGACATGGGTTACAAGGCCTATGCCTGATTGCTGCACACATGGAAGTCACAGGAGCCTGACTAGGTGTAGTTGGCTCTGAACACAGGTAGGATGGGGTGCCACAGGGCCTGCCTTAAGAAGGGACCTAGCCTACTAAACTCGCCCTGGCCTAGGGCAACCCACAGCCCACCTCCCCCACCCAGACACCAACAATGCACACAGAGTCAGCTGAATGAGAGTGTACTCACCCCCTTGTGGCTACTGTGATGCCCTCAAGCGCCCATCCAACTCCATATACGCCACCGCCAGGATCTGGGACATCAGGGGGGGTCATGGTGCGAAGGGCACCCCTCCCACATTTGGAGGCCATCCCCAGCTGGGACTCTGCCGTCTTCTTGCTCCAGCGGCGAATGTCCTCCCATCGTTTACAGCAGTGGGTGCTCCGTCTGTGGTGGACCCCCAGGGTCCGGACTTCCTTGGCGATGGCACGCCAAATATCCTTCTTCTGCTGGGCACTGACCTACAGGAATAGTACAGGGGAAAAGGAGAAGATATAACCGTCCGCACCGTCACAGTCATTGGCCCACATCCCTACCCTTGCCATGACGCACATGCACTCACCGTCGTATCATGTACGCCTCATTCCCCCCTATCTTTCATCAACACCACTCCAAACAGGCATTGCCCATACAGCATGCTCACAGTGTACTCACCTATTTGTCTGGAGGACCGTAGAGTAGCGTGTACTGGGGGAGGACCCCATCCACTAGTTTCTCCAACTCCTCCGTGCTGAAGGCAGGGGCCCTTTCCCCAAACACACGAGCCATTATCTCTTCCAGACTGAGTTCACAGCAGCACTTGCAGTGTAGGTCCTCTCCTGTCGAAGATCAGGTATCAAGTGATTGAACAAAGAGAAAATGGCAGTGAGGTCCGCAGCGGTGCGTACCGTCACCGCCGGCGTACATCGTCATTGGCTCCTGGGACCCATAGGGTCCAATGTTAACCAATGCAGGATTGCGCTTTGGTCTTCGACCGCGACGGTGTACAACGCCAGCACAGTAACCTCATATCCCCTTGTCCCAAATTACAGGTCAGGCAGCCGCCATTTCAGGGGGCCACATGGCATTAATTTTGACTGCGTCACGCATATCTAGGCCTTGCTTAAACACTAATACAGCCATATGTCGATTTTCAAACATTTTCCGATAAAGTTGTGTTTACCTACCTCAGTGTTGGTTGACTCTCTGCTCGCTGTTCGCCTCCATTGAGCACATCCGCTGAGGCAGGTGAGGAGATGGCGGCATCCTCCGGTGTACAGACCGCTGGTGGCTCTGCCGAAAATGGAGGAGCGACATGTAATTATCACCTACAGACTTGATCGTACCACAATCCTGCTACTGTGTGCCCAGTTGGGGCCAGACCTGATGTCAGCTATCCGTCATCCCACAGAAATCCCCCCTCTAGTGCAGGTGCTGTCAGTACTCCATTTTCTTGCAGGTGGGTCTTTTCAAACAACAGCGGCCATAGCATCAGGGATGTCCCAGCCTATGTTCTCCAACGTGTTGTCCAGAGTGTTGTCTGCCCTGCTGAAAACACAATGTGCAGCTACATCGTTTTCCATCCGGTGGAGGATTTGCCTACAGTGAAAGGTGACTTCTATGCCCTGGGACAAATCCATAACATCATTGGTGCCATTGATGGGACACGTGTGGCCTTGGTCCCCCCACGCAGGAGTGAACACGTGTACAGAAACCGGAAGTGTTACCATTCTATGAATGTGCAGATGGTGTGTTTGGCTGACCAGTACATCTCCCTTGTAAATGCCAAATTTCCTGGCTCAGTGCATGACGCTTCCATTCTGTGGAATAGCAACATCCCTTATGTGATGGGGCAACTCCAGAGGCACCGTGTGTGGCTATTAGGTGAGGACATGGACCCAATACAGTGTGACTAGGTGTCTGGGTATGGGGATGCCCCTAAGAGTTTGTGGGTGTCTAACAGTTGTCCCTCGCCATTTGCAGGTGACTCTGGTTACCCCAACCTGTCATGGCTACTGACCCCAGTGAGGAATCCCAGGATAAGGGCAGAGGAATGCTACAATGAGGCCCCTGGGTGGACTAGGAGGATTATAGAGAGGACCTTCCGCCTCCTGAAGGCCAGGTTCCGGTGCCTCCATATGACAGGTGGTTCCCTATTTTACTCACCAAAGAAGGTGTGCCAGATCATCGTGGCCTGCTGTATGCTTCACAACTTGGCTTTGCGATGACAGGTGCCTTTTCTGCAGGAGGATGGTCCAGATGGAGGTGTTGTGGCAGCTGTGGAGCCTGTGGACAGTGAAGACGAGGAAGCAGAAGAAGAGGACATAGACAACAGGAACAAGGTGATCCAGCAATACTTCCAGTGAGACACAGGTAAAAAGACAACACTGCCTGCTACATCTGATTCAATTCTTCTACCTCTCATCTGTCTGTCATTTTCACCCAGTGTATGGACACTCAGTTGTCACTTTCCCTTTTGAATCCACAGATGTGGATCCCACTGTGTGACCTCTGCTTTGTTTCCGCATGGACTAGAGCTGTGTGACATAGGTATGTTGACATTACATTGGATATATATTTTTGCCACAGTTATTGCTAATACACATTTTCAAAAGCACAGACTAACTCCAGATTGTTTTGTGATTTAAGGTTGT
The DNA here is from genome assembly GCF_031143425.1 of Pleurodeles waltl. Classification (NCBI taxonomy): domain Eukaryota; kingdom Metazoa; phylum Chordata; class Amphibia; order Caudata; family Salamandridae; genus Pleurodeles; species Pleurodeles waltl. Next base: position 919,704,959 of record NC_090442.1, on the reverse strand, counting down.
TTATTTAAGTGCTAACTGGTGGAGGTGGTTGTAAAATGGTCAGGGGTGATGGTGGAGGAATGTCCATGGCAGAGTCCAGTCTATTAGTCTCACAGGTGCATTGTACAAAGGGGCATAGGAAGTGGGGCTAGGGCAGTTTAAGTATGGACAGGGTGACAAAGTGGGACAGAAGGATGACAATCAGGGTGGTCTCATTTCTTGGTGGGGTCTTGGCATTGTTCTCTGTCTTTGTCCTGGATCTCAGGAACTGCTTGTGGGTGGTTCTCCATCTGCAGGGGGTGGGGTGCTGGTGTCGTGGTCCTGTGGTGGTGCCTCCTGTCCACTAGTGCTAGTGTCAGGGGCCCCTTGTTGTGCCACAGTGTCCCTCCTGGTGTTGACGAGTTCCTTCAGCACCCCTTCAATGGTGCCCAGGGTGGAATTGATGGATTTGAGTTCCTCCCTGAACCCCAAATACTCTTCCTCCTGCAGCCGTTGGGTCTCCTGAAACTTGGCCAGTACCGTTGCCATTGTCTCCTGGGAATGGTGGTAGGCTCCCATGATGTTGGAGAGGGCCTCGTGGAGAGTGGGTTCCCTGGGCCTGTCCTCCCCCTGTCACACAGCAGCCCTCCCAGTTCCCCTGTTTCCCTGTGCCTCTGTCCCCTGAACCGTGTGCCCACTACCACTGCCCCCAGGTCCCTGGTGTTGTTGGGGTGGTGCGTTAGCCTGGGTTCCCTGTAGTGGTGAACACACTGCTGCTTGACGTGTCCTGGGGACAGAGGTATGGGCCCGCTGGGGGGGTGCTGTACTGGTGTTTCCAGAGGGGGGAAGCTCTGTAGTGGCCTGTGCCAGTGTGAGGGGAACCGACTGTCCCGAGGTCCCAGATGGGCCGGGCTGGTCATCTAGATCCAGTTGGACAGAGCTGCTGTCATCACTGTGGGCCTCTTCTGTGGATGGAGTGGACATGTCTGGACTCTCCTGTCCGGTGACATTGGGTAGGGGTCCTGCAGGGGTGTAAAGGCATGATTATTGCATCTGTGTGTGCCCTATTGTGCAATGGGTGGGTCATCCTGTACCCCAGTGCTTCCATTCTTGTGTGGGACCTTCTGTGATAATGGTTTAGGGGGGTGTATGGGTATGTGCAGTGGACATGCTTTGGTGATGGGTGTCCATGCTTTGGTGTTACATGCAGGGCTTGGGTGGTATTTAGAGGTGTGTTGTGTGAGGTGCGTGGATGTTGTGTGAGTGATGGTGTTGAGTGCCTGTGGATGCTATTGTTCTTTCTGGTGGTGTCTCTCTCTGGCCTTCTGTTGCAATTGTTGTCGTCGGCGTTTGTGGGTGTTGTGGGTGTGTGTTTTATAGTGTATTAGGTGTGTGGGAGTGGTGTGTGTATGTGTATCAGGTGTGTGTATTTTGAATTGCCCAATGTGGTAGTGTTTTGTAAGTGTGTGTGTATTTTGAGCGCGGTGGTGTGTACCGCCAATGGAATACTGCGGTTGTAAGACCGCTGCGTGGATTCGTGGGTCGTGATAGTGTCAGCATATTCCTGTTGGTGTGACGGTGGAGGTTTTGTTATCGCCAGTTTATCATTGACCTTTGGTGTGGCGGGCTTGTGTGGGTGTCTAGGTTTTGGTGGATTCCGAGCTGTGGGTCATAATGGCTGTGATGGAATTCCGCAGCCGCGGCGGTGACTTGGAGGTCTTCTGCACGGCGGTAAGCGGCTTTTACCGCCAAAGTTGTAATGACCCCCCTAATGGGAAAAAATAGGTTCGGGAGAAGGATCCACAATGAAACTGCAGCAGAGTGTAACAAATCTGACTGCTATTAACCTTTCTGCAAACAAACTGAGGAAAACTGAAAAGTGTTCTAGAATTAGGTGTGTCATTCTGTTGTGATTCTAATGCAGACCGTAGCTCGCTGAGAATCAATATCTTCCTATTTATACATAAACTGAAGCTTTTGAAAGAACATTTGTTAACCCACCATGGAAGTGAAACATTTATCAGTGGGATAGGTATGGAAAACAGGGATCTCCTTATATGTGATATTGAAAGTTTGAAGATATTATAACATCTGAACAGGAACTGAAGGGACAGAGAATGAAAGACAGTGATTACAAGACATGGGGCTACAAATAGCCAAAGTCAGCAGGAATGGCCTCAAACCTAAATCTAAATACAACCCTGTTCTCCCCAGGGATAACATAGACAAATTCCACTAAGCCATTCATAGAGACATAAAGGAACTGATGAGAAGCAGGAAGAATTTCAAAAGAGAAATGTTATTTAGGCAAAACAGGGGCTATTAAACAGCTACAGGAAAATCCTAATATTATCATTGAACCTTCAGACAAAGAGGGAATGTGGTTCTATGGGATATAAATAGAAAACTGAAGCACTCTGTCAATTCTCAGATTCAGCTTGCTGTGAAAACATCTCTATCACAGAATATAGAAGAAACACTATACATGCTATGACTTTACCTGGGAAAGGAAGGAGAGAGGTATCTTCAACTATGACAAATACCTATTCCTAAAAACCAAAAGACCTATTACACCAATCTTCTATCTGTTACCTACAATACATAAGAATCCATTGAAACCTCCAGGAAGACCCATCATAGCAGTCTCCTAGAGAATACCTCCATTGATCCTTACCACTTCATGTTGCCATTTGTACTCAATCTACCTTTGTGTTGTGACAGTGTTGGCTTCATTATCCAAATAACAGACATAAACTGGGGACCATCTTACTTGCTTATAACAATGGAGTTAATATCCTTATTCAATTGTATTCAACATGGTCTGAAGACATGTAGGCACTTTACTAGAAGTGTGCCATTTTCATGATATGATCATAACACCACGATGAAGAAAATGGTGGAATTTTGTCTAATCAACAGCATTTTTCTATTTGAACATGAATACTTTAGCCAGAAGTCAGGAACAGTGATGGGTACCCGATTTGCCCCGGCTATGCCAACTTGTCCATGGCCATATGGGAGGTGCAGACAATCTGGACTTCAATGGGATGAAAGAAAAATAGCTCAAAATATGAGGAAATCAGGCTCATTTCAACTTAGCTCTGACCTGCAACATGCAAAATTCCTAGCTATCCATGTAGATTTCATAGGAGACACACTCAAAGCAAGGCTGTTTTGAAAGGAAACAGCCAGGTAAAGTGTTCTGCATACAGCTAACTAATACACCATCAAACTGAAGTGGAGCATCCCATATTGGGACCTTGTGAGAGCCAAGAAAACTATAGCTCCGAGATAACTTACTAAATAGAAGACCAGGAAATTATAAGCATATTTCAGGAAAGAGGCTACCCAAGCAAGATGTTATACTAAGCCATCAAGTGAGAATCATTACAGAATTTAACACAGATCACAGCACAGATGGTAGTTCATGAATAGAAATTAGATCATCCTTAAAGGGGACAGTGTACTGGGTCCTAAATGTAATAAATTGGTATGCATCATGTACTGTAAATCTAAATCTGTATGTTTAAATCTAAATCATTATGGCGCAGGCAAGTGCACAGTGATCTGAGACCCTGAAGAGGTATCAGTGGGCGTTGTTAAATGGGGCAGAAATATGAGCTGTAAATACACTTAGAACAGAAAGGGATATCTTACCACATTTGGGGTAAACTGGAGTATTAACAAAAGCATAGCCTGTACTTTGGATTACTGTGACTATGTTTTGAATGTTCCTGCATATCAAATATGCGGGTTGCATGAGCTTTGCTGTCAATAAGTGGATACTAAAACACATATGGGCAGTCTGAAACACAGACAAAAGCTGCCTTATCATACATCATTTTGCACAGAAACACAATTCCAAAGTTGTATAGCTGATATTTTTGGAATAGATAGAGATGATACCCAAAATAAACAGCTCCATCAGTTAGAGTCACATTTCCAATTTGGAAATGAAATATCCTGAAGGTCTAAATAAGAAAGAGGAGTTAGCAGCTAATTTAGATCAATAATATCTAAGTATAATGGGCAATGATGATGGTGAGGTTCTAACTTGCACCACACTACAAATTCATTAATTTGTTGTTAATGAACTTTGGCTGAAGCTGGTAATTAATTTAATAAAATGTTTTTACTTTATTTTTATTTGGTCACGTCTGTTTAATTAGGGTCTCTCATAAGACAATTAGGAAAGCTTTAGGACATCCCACATGTAATGATCTGGTGATATTACAAGTATGATTTTTATCAGGTCCTTCAAATACTACATGGTCCATTGGTCCATTGGACAGGATTAAAAAAGATAAGGACAGGACTGATAACAAATCCAGGTACATGGTTTTGACAGCTAAACACAATAATTGAGGAATTAAATCTGGAGGAACTCATTCATGGATTTGTTGACCAGGTCTGCATTTGAAAATATAGGGGAATTAAAATATCACCAGATTAATGTGACAATGGCTCACAGGAGCAAGATGATGAGGGGTTGCTTCCCATGCAACATATTGCATGGCAAAACATATTGAAATCCATCACTAATCACTTATGAATGATAAAATTATGAACATTTTTACACGAGGTAATATGCAATGTCATAGGATGAGAAAATTCATAATCAGCACGAGGATACCAAAAACAATTTGCATGTGTGCATGTAACAAGTTGCTTATCTGTGAACACCATTAATGTGGTTATGTGATTTGTGTTATGATATCTATCATAGTCTCGGAGTGCCTGTACAGAATTTGTGTATTAATCATGATTTATTATTAGATTTAACTGACAATGTTTCTATGTGTATTACTGGACTGATAAAACATAGGGAAGATGGAAAAGAATTGTTCATATTAGATTTGCACATGTGGGCATCTTTTTTTTAAAAGGTGAAATGTGCATTTAAATATTAATGATCAGATTTTTCAGGATATGTTTGAGGAATCAAACATGCAAAAAAACTGTGTAGGAAGCGATGCGTAAAAGTCTGTTGTCATGGGATGTCAGTCCTAATAATCAACTGTATTATTTGACAAAGGCGCCACCAAAACACTTCCCTTACAATAATCTTACATAAACTAAAATCCGGAGTGTGGGGTTCTTTCTGCTCATTTGAGGACCTTTGCATGAATGTTTGACTGATTTCATACCTGCATTCCCACAACGAGGGCCGAGATGTCTTCATAACCATAAATAAATCCTACATATATTTTATTTTTAGATTTTTTAACATTAAATTATATTTATTTTGATTTTCAACTATTTTAAATATTTTAACTTAAAATTAGCATTATTTCCTATGGGTTTTTCGTTTTAAGCTCCTACCTCCATTATTTTCTATGGGAGGGTGTTGCAGTATCCCTTGTTGGCCATGAGTGCTGCTCGAGTTACTGTTGCTTCTTATTAGAAGTAGTGTCTTACACTCATAAATTTCAGGTAGAGACGTGTAAGTCTAGGCTTTTTTGTAACTTTATAGTCATGTTTTGTGAATAGCCCAAAGTAGTAATGTTAATCAAAAGTGCAAGAGAAAACTTACACAGGTAACTTTCTCACAAGTCTAAGTTACCTTTATGAATAGCCCTGAAAAAGCATAAGAAATAAAACAGCAATGGAGGGACATAGAGGATATCCTGAACGTGAGGGAATTGGGAAGGAAAAACACAATAAACGTAAGGGATACTGACACGGGTGCAAACTAATAGGGAGCAGAGAGTCACAATAACTAATGACACTTCTCCTAGTCTTGTTGCAATGTTTGATTAACCTGTGTACCCAGTACCCCTTAGGCCTGGCAGTGTACTAAAAGCCAAGAAGTGATTGACAATTGCATTTAGTCTGTTGACCATTTTGGTTTTCAGGTCTATTAAATCTCCACTTTCTTCTGTTCCACACTTTACAGCCGTAACCAGCCCTATGCCTGATCCCATGTCTGTTCTCAGCCTCAACCTGGACAGCAACCACCTCTGAAAAATGCCTGCGTTGAACAAGTGGGTGGACAAGGGAAAGGGAAAGCTACTATATGAAATGTTGTTTACCAGTCAGAGCGCAAGGACCAAATCTGCAGGTTTCCATTAATTCTCAGAGATATCATAAACCCTACAGGCCAGTAGGTATTGTAATTGGCCTTGGTGTACTAGGCCTCAACTTTTGATCTGTGTATTTATACTGGACTGGCTGTCCTCACTACACCTGAGATAAAGGCCTTAAGCTGAGACATGTGGAAGAAGACAAATGTATCAGTATGATGTAATTGAAAGACAAACTGAAGAAATTCCCACCTTCTCTGTTATAGAAAAAGGCCCTAAAATTGAGGCACCAACTTGGGATAGGACTAGGTATAGTTAGATGTTTGCCAGATAAATTCTCATATTCTTCTGGTATGGAAATGCTTTGCTTCAATGAAGATGATCTGAAGAACATTTATATTGTGATTTTGCATGAAAAAGATGTTGATACGCAGCCTTCTGAATGGTATAGAAGGTATAAATCTATCATAGAAGATCCATAACAAACAGGCTGTGGGGGGTTTTATTCTTGATGAACCACATCTGTGAATAAAATCTTTAACAGCAATAGAAGGGGGACTTCCCCAGTGTAAGAAAAAAGAGATTGCAGATTTAGTCAATGCAATCTATTGCTGGTACTCATTCTGATGACTCAAAACAACAGAGATATTGCTGGGTAGACTGTTGCAAATGCTCAATATGTCTATCAGTTTGTGGAGGATAGCTGGCGGGCATAAAGCATTTGCCACCCACTCTTTTCATCAGTTCTTTCCAAAAGACAAAGTGTGTTCCTCTGTGATTGATCATGTCTGGAAGGCAATGTGGCCAGAAGATATGTATTTCAAAGATTCAAGCCAGCTCTGCTGCTATGGACAACCTTTTAAGTGGAATTAAGTTCCATTGTTACCACAATTACCAGCATCTTGCAGCTTTGTATGTCCATTAGATGGAAGTAACTCTATAATACTCTTCAAGGAGATCATGATGCAGGGTTGAGTCAACTTGCAAAGTGGGTGTAATAATCCTCTTGTAGGAGTCTTTGCTAGAACTTACACTGGGCATTTTTGGATGTATTCATGTATCTGTGGTTTAATATTAGCCCCCAGGGCTGACCTATCAAATCTAGCATCTACTTTTGTGCCAGATATCCAGCTGCAAAAGTGTCATAGCACTATTTCTTTATTATTTATTGGATAGGTCAAATGACCGATATAAAAGTTCTCCTCGATATAACAATTCTGTCTGAATGGTTCACTTTCCCGGCTCCTTTTATATCCACTACGTGATAGCAATGTTTTGCTGAGCCTTCTTTACCAATTCTAAAAAGCTAGAAAGATCTTCTGTTTACTTTTTGTTGCTGCGAGGATGCATGGTGGTATGGATGGACCTTTGGCTTCTTCTATCTCCCATGAAAGAGCACCCACGAAGTCAAGCAATTTTAAGTGTATTTATGTGGCTAAATAATTAAATAATGAAAATAATAGAATCCAAGGAGCATGTCTGGCATCAGCACCTTTCCTGGATGCGATTTCTAGTGGTCTGGCCCAAAAGTAATCTTACCATGTGCCCCATCCGAATAACACCTTAAGGTAAGTAAAGCTTCTACAGGAGATAGAGTTTGAGAATCATGCATAGATAACACTGATCTTAGAGTGAACAAGGATTCATCAATTCCTAATAGCAAAGGCAAGAGTAAATTGGGGTATCTTAGTATTGCTGCTGAGGTACGTTCAATGCTAAGTCTTTGAAATGCTTGCAATTGTTCCCTTTTCCAAGTAAATGGGCTGCCTTTCTTAGTTAGCTGGATAATGGGTTGAATGATGGAAGAAAAGCTTTATATGAATTGCTGATAAAAAATGGCACATCCATTGTACTTTTACTGATCACGGGGTAGGCCTTTCAATACCTTGGAAGAATCCATACTAATACCTTGCATGGGGGCCACAACACCCAAAAAGAAGATACTGGATACTTCGAACAGACATTTCCTTGCTTTGGCATTTATCAAGAATTTTGTAAACCTCAGACGAACTTGACCGATATTAGTGAGGTATTGTTGTAAGGTATTGGAATATATTAAATGTTTTTAGCAACAAAAAAGGATGATGGACAGAATGTTGAAACATTTCAAACACTCACCCCAGTCACAGATCTGGGCTTAATCCACCGTTCTTTTCCTCACCATGCCACCCCACTTCGACCCAGCCATATGCAAATCAGTCTTGACTCTGACCCCCATGGGAACAGTCCAGCCTGCAAGGCCAGACTGCTTCCCTGGACAAGAAGCAAGCATTCTGGGACCAGTTTCAGGATATCGCCCCTCATCAGCCAGGCTAGCTTGAATCCAGTGGCACAGATAGCAAGGGACTTACGTCTGGGCATATCCTGGCCACTAAGGGTGACATCAGCAACATAAAAGGATGAAGGACGGAATGTTGAAACATTTCAAACACTCACCCCCCAGTCACTTTGCTCACCATGCCACTTCAATTTGTACCCAGCGATATGCAAATCAGTATTGACCCTGTTCCCCATGGGAACAGTCCAGCTGAAACTGCCAGGCCCGGTCCTCCGTGGACCGGAAGTAAGCATCCTGCAACTGATTTCAGGGTATCAGCCAGGCTACCTTGAACCCAGTGGCACATTGAACATGGGACCCACGTCTGGGCATACCTTGGCAACTTAGGGTGACTTTAGCAACACAAAAGGATGATGGACGGAGTGCTGACATTTTTCGAACACTCACCCCAGTCACAGATCTGGGTTTAATTCATCGTTCTTTTGCTCAACATGCTACCCCAGTTTGGACCAAGCCATATTAAATGTCATTTAAATAGATTATCATGTAATGCCCAAGAGATCACAGACGTCTTTAAAAAATGCCAGAAAGCTGCAGGAGCATTGCAAACCACTAAAGGCATTACCAAATACTCAAAGTGATGATACTATGCATTGAAGGATGGTTTTCAGTCACCATATATTCTCACCAGTGTGTAGGCTCCTCTCAAGTCAAGTTTGGTGGAAATCCTGGCTGCCCTGACCTCATTGAGTGAGACAGAGATGAGAGCAAAACTATTTGAGATGGTAATGGCATTTATCTCTTGATAATTAATATGTGGTCCGTATACTCCATTAGCTCTGGAAAGAAGATAGGGGGTGCCTAGCTCATGAAATTGAATGCCTAAGTAAGTCTTTCTATGAGTTATTATTCAGATATTGAGCTCTAATATAGTGAGTTTGTATTCCACAGGGTTTATATGCTGTTTGTGATATCCTGGTAGATACAGTTTGTAATGGCACAGTTATAGCATCATAACATTTAGATATCACGCATATGACATTTCCATCCACTGCAGTTCATTCATCATATTTATTTTCACAAAGGAAATGTGATTTGAAAGGAAGTGGTAAGAAAATCTTCAAGTAATAAATATGGATGTTTTTTGCTTATTGTCATTTTTGATGTCACAAAGTTGTAACTTGTCATATTTTTCCTTGGTAATGAATCAAATACAGCCATAATTCTCCTTTGCAATAACTCACATATGGACAATATCCCCATAATTTGCCTTGGTATTAAATCAAACACAGCCAACATTGTTTCACCCCTTGAGTGGCTTGCAAGCCAGGGGCTTTCTCATGGCTGAAATCAACAAAATATATGTGTGACGGCATGCCTAATAATATCGGAGACTCTTGTGTTTAGTGCCACAAGCAATAAGTGAGGTCACGGTAAGCCTCTGAACATTTCTGTAAGACCTGCCATCCTTGGCGTGGTTTCCCCAACCTTTTTGCCCTCAGACTTCCTGTTTTAGCTGGCCTTAGGATTCTGATTAATTTACCAGTGCTGTCCAACGTTAAAGTGCTTGTGCTCTTTCCCTAAAACATGGCAACATTGGCTTATCCACAAATAGCATGTTTCAATTACCTATAAGTCCCTAGCAAAGTGCACTCCATGTTCCCAGGGCCTGTACATTAAATGCTACTAGTAGGCATGCAGCACTGATTGGGCCACCCACTTAAGCCCTTTAAACATATCTCAGGCCTGCCATTGCAGAGCATGTTTGTGCAGTTTGGAACTACCTTTTTGACCTGGCCAAATAAACCTTTTGCCAGGCCCAACCCTCCCTTTTAACACATATTTCACCTAAGGTAGCTCCTGGGCAGCCCCAAGGGCAGGGTGCAGTGTATTTAAAACATTGATATGTACTTTTAAGTTTTAGTTTTCCAGGCAGTGCAAAACTTCGTCTCCACTTCAAGCCCTACCTCTCCCATAGGTTAACATTAGAATTACCTTATTACCCTTTATAAGCATAATTTTCAAATGGGAAGAGATAACCCCTCCAAGTTTGGTGTCTCTGCAATCACAATTTAAAATGCTGACATGGTGAATTTGGATTTTAAACTGAAATTCTGAATATCTCGCTTTTAGAACGTTGGCAGTTTCTTACTTTAACTGAAACAATAAACGGGATACCCTTTTGTGCTTGTATACTGTGCCAACTCCCCCATAAACACAAACCTAAAACCATCATACAGTATTGAGGTAAAACTTAGTAGTCTTGGCTGAAAAAGGCAATGGTTTATAAAAATCAACAATATATAACAATTTATGTAAATAATATCTGTCTCACTGTATTTCTATAAGATTTTTTTTTTTTTTTTTATACCAAGAAGCATTAATGATTAGGCAGATAATTTAAATCCAAACCGCAAAACAAAGGTTAAGATTAGACAAGTTGTACTTGTAAGTTCTCTTCTTTTTTTCTGAACCATGATAAGTAAAACACAGTAGCAAGTGGTACACATTTAGAAATAATAACTAGTCACAGCCTGACATTATAATGTCATGACAGACTGAGACTGGACAGAGGTGCGAACACGCCACCCCAGATTTGTGTTTTATAATATGCAAACAAAGATGGGCATTAATGGGAAGACGAGTGTGGTAACACTAAAATATTAAAGTGCCATGGCAAACCGGATGAATAGCAAAGTCTTTAAGTGACAGATTCATAATGAATTTATATTTACTGGGATCAACTGCATATTCTCTTAGCCTGAGGTGTGCTGTATTAGAGCTATGTAATTTGTGGGGATAATGTGTTTGGATACATTTGGTAAATTAAATTCAAAGTAATGCATATGTTACAAGAATGTGGAGGTGCAGTCTTTCAGAAGTATCATGTGTTTGCTCAGTATGACAGACACTATCTTTAAACAGCAACTTTGTGTAATGTTTTTGTACTTACTAGAACTGGTTGCATTTTCTCTTGCCTTAAGGAATATTACACTGGGCTAAATTATTTCATTGTGGTATGATAAGACTGCATATTCTCTTTCCCTTCAAATTGCTACATTATGGAGCATAGTTCAAGGCGTTATTGTTATGATATGCTTATAGAAGTTTTATTCGAAGAAGGCCATTTCTTGTGAAGGTATGTACTTGTAAGTATTTCTTTCAGTACCATATATATTTGCATGATTCCTGGTCTCTACATGATTGATATACTTTAGTTGCAACAATTTTGTCCTAGGGAATCGAAAATATCCTGACAAGTATTCATGCCTGAATCATAAGATATCAATAATAATACTTCCTTACGGAGTGGGTATTGCTATACATATAGGTCAAGTGTAACTTTCTCATTGGTTATGTAAATGCAAAGTTGAAAGCGGTCAAATTCTGGCTTTCGGTATAAGATGCCCCCAATGAACAATGGGGTGTAGACTATCCCATGTTTTATCCAGGATGATTGTTTGCTCACCTGATTTCTCCTTGTTCTGATTGAATGGTAAGAGGAAATCTTTTGGACATCTTTTGTTTTTATGAAACCAATCTTGCAGTTCGACACCCTTGGTGAATCTCTTCTTAACTATGTCAAATTTTATTATTAGTTCACTTTCCTGTTTCTGGAGTGACAATTACTGGTTTCCTCCTCTTTGATTTTTATTTAGTTTTAAAATCCAATGGACAGTGAATGTTTGTTGATGCAGATGAATTTTATTCATAGTGCTCAACTAATGGCAGTTTTTTTGTCTGATTTCTGAATGTTTCGATAATGTTCTTGGGTCCTGTGTATTTAAGTGGTCTGATGGTACTGCCTATTTAGTTTTTGTTACATGGACATACAATGTTGTATACTACATGAGCGGTGTCATAATTAATCCATTCCTTGATATAATGTTTGTGACCATCTATCATATGTTCTGTGATTTGGTTCTTCATAGGTTTGTAGCTAGAGGAATTTAGTCATGTGTAGAACCCTTTAGGTTGGTCCAAAGAAGTACTTGTTTTCCTTCTCTCGCCCTTGAGGAATGAATTTCTTCCTCACGTTGAGTGTTCTTTTAAAACTTATCTGGGGATATGGCCAATTCTTGTAATTGTGGATTGTGAATTAGTAATAAACAGTGTTTGTACAAGATTTTTCTGATGTGTTGATGTTCATTGCTATATTCCGTGACAAACCAGATGGTCAGTTGTGAAGTTTTTTGTTTTTCTGAGGTTCTGCAGTAATTTGATGTAGCAAGTGATGTCTTCAAATTGGCAGTTTACTTCCTTTAGTTATCTTGAATATGTAGAAATAGAATTTTGCCTCCTTTGTCTGCTTCTTTGATCATAATAATATAATTGCTGTTATTTACATGATAAGGTCATACAGGAGCTGGTCTGACCAACTAGATGGTTAGATTGATGGAAAGATGTATACATGAACATGAGTGAGTCACAAAAGAAATTTGTGATGACATATAAATCACAGCAATTATACACTGTAGGCCAGATTCACAAAGGTAAACCTAGGTACCCAATTTAGATGTTGGAGGAGGGAAATACTCTGTCACAGACATGATGGATAGCCCGTCCACCGTATTAGGATCCCATTATATCCCAAGGGGATCATAATACAGAAGAAGGGATATCCATCATGTTTGTAACGGAGTATTCCTTCCGCTAACATCTAAATCAGGACCTTAGAATTTTAGTTTCAAAATAGAAAAAGTATATGTTTACGACTTTGGGAAATCACAATGGGCATTTAGAAGAAGTACCTTTACGTCTTCACTCAAGGCAGATTCTCCACACTCACGATGGAGAATCTGCACTTGGGGCAGAGAATCGGTACTCGGGCCAGAACACATATTTCTCAAGATGTACAACCAGAGTAGCATATATTACATCACTGACAATATGAAATAACCACATATAGGCACTGGGAAGTTACTTATGTTGATGTGTAGGGTGTGTATTGCAGTGGTAAATGTTCTCTTAAAAATGCATAACACTACAAGAAGGTTGAAAATGTTTAGAAATGCAATAAAACATTTCCTCAACAGTTTCACATGTAACTCACAATTATGGGTTATGTAAAGTCTTCGACAAACAGTCAATGTGTGAATTTAATATACCTCTCCAATTCTAAGAACAAACATCAGAATCCTAAGTTCTCCCAAACACACCACACACACACACCTTTGTCAGGGCGTACCACCTCCCCAACCAGCTGGAAGTTGTTAGCCAATCACACCCTGGCTACAGACATAAATGTTGAGCTGCCACACACAAACCCTTTCTGACCTTCCAACATGTCCCTGAATGTGTTTGTTGGTTTGTACCTGGTCAAGCAACAGAATGATGTGAGGAAACGGAGGAGAAGGAGGAGAGCAGAGGGGATCTTCAGACAAAGGATTAACCTCTTTGTGATGTCCAGCCAATATGTAAGCTCCAGATTCCATTTTCTCCTCCTGTGTCATCTTGGAGATGGTCACTGAGTGGGAACAGGATCTTGATTGTGTGACCTGCAGCTCCCACCCTGTCATAGCCTATGTCAAGATCCTAGCAGCTCAGCTGCTTGCGCCGGGTATTGTGCTGCATAAATAGGACAGTGCATTTGTACATATGTATGCCCCATACACTGGCAGGAAGGCAAAGGGTTGCCAGGGATTTTAAAAGTGTATCCAGCTTTCCATGTGTGGCTGGTGCAATTGATTACAGTCATGTGGCATTTCAGCCATCTCACCACAATGCCCACTGCAACAGGCACTGCTGGCACTCCATCAATATCAAGGGTATGTATGTGTGTGTGTGATGCTAGTGGCTGCACTATGGATGTGAATGCAGGATTCCCTGGGAGTGCACATGACAGCTACATATTCCGAAGGTCAACTCTGGCCCGGCGGCTGGTATCGGGAGAATTTAACAACATGTGGCTTCTGGGTAAGTACACAAATTACAGAGAAGTTTGCATATGTGTGAGGTTGTTTTCATACAAATCCATCACAATGTAATTATTTCTTGTTACGCATACATGATGCCAACAGACACTGCAGGTACCATTTCATATCTGTTCCTTTCCTTCCACAGGTGATGCTGCATATGCACTCTCCCCTCATCTTCTAACACCATACGGAAGTGCAAACACTGTCTCTCAGCAAGGGTACAATAGGGCACACATATGGACACGAACTATAATCATGAGTACTATTGGACTCCTAAAGTCATGAGAGTACTATTGTACTCCTAAAGTCGCATCTCAGATGTCTTGACTGTACAGGGTGCATGCTGCTGTACTCCTTTGAAGTTGTGTGCAAGATTATAGTAGCCTGTTGTGTCGTATACAACATGGCTTACATATACCGATGAACCCTCACCTAGGTCTGAATCAAGGAAACACGGCCATTGTACCTAACAGAGCGAAGGGTATGCAGGTGGGTGACCAGCTGGTTAACACTTTGCTGTCTTGCTCAACTAGTTGTATTATGGACTTTACGTTGTTGCACAGTCTGTTGTCAATGATAATCAGTGGACATTAAACACTCTGTTCCTAAATTCCATTCTTAGACTTCTCTGTAAACCATACTCGTAGTTTGTCATTAACATATGTTTTCAAGAGTCAAAAGTCCCTGCTATAGATTTTGTGTCCATGTCAGTGTATAGTGTTGTCAAAGTTGCACATTACTCCGATGCCTAAGGGGAGTACATGTAAATTTATATTTGTGATCTTCCTGAACAATTGGCATTTAAAACTTTCTATACACCAAGGAGCCAAGGAGCCAAGGAGCATATTTAGGATCCCCTTGGGCCACCATAGCATCACTTTTTGTGATGCAATGGCGGCACAGTCCTTTCAACTATATCATTTTGTGTGGTTTGAATGACCCAATTTATATGAGGTAAGCAAGGTAGCACAAATTGCAGCTTTGTATTACTCTGCGCAAGAGAGGTGTTCCATGATCCCACCCATCACTCATGGATTTAGATGTATCCCCAGATTTACAAGACCTTGTATACCTGGAGATGTGCCAAAACCTCTTGCCTCCCTGGGAAGGAGCAACAATGAGAAATATTTTTTTCTCCTCCTTTTTCACTCATTCTATTTTTGCTGTATTTTGCAGCACACATAGAAAGAGGAAAAAGCTTCCCATGATTGCTTTTGTGCAGGTAGGTGCCCCTTACTACACAAAAACAATCATGCATGCAACGCAGATACCTTGCACCATGGTGCATGGGTTCCTGCATTGGTTCTAGGCAGCCCATTGTCCTCTGGTGCTGGTGGAAGGACAGAAATGTGCTCTATGCTATAGATAAGGTGCATTCTTGCCATTTCACCATGATGCAGACCAATGCTGCAAGATGACTAGCTGCACAGACTTGCGCCAAATCCCCAAAAGTATGCCCCCAAGTGTCACAATGAAAGATGCCTATACATGGAGTCATTTACATGTGGCACTGTGTACAAGAAGGAAACTTACACTCAGATTTTAAACTGAAAACTATACAAATAAATCTCAAGCTTAGAGTTTTGAAATACCTACACTTCAAACAAGAACACCTTCCCCATTGTTTAGGGGAGGTTTGCTATGTGCAGACTGTAAGGTGGAAAATGGCCCTAATACACATGTGCGGAGGAGGGGTCAGGTAGTGTTATGAGTTTGGGAGCATAATTACTAAAATGTGATTACGTGCTGTGCAGCAAGTCACCTAGCTTTCATTCTGAAATGTCTGCGATGAACCATGTCTAAAGCATATTGCAAATTCCTGTCCTCCACCCTGTGCTGGTGCAAAATGGGGGGTCTAGTGCCAAAGCAGACACCCTTGCACAATGGTGCAAGGGTGCCTGTGTTGCATGCACAATTGTATTTGTGCAGAGAGAGGCACCTCCCTGCACATAAACAAACCTAGATGGCTTTTCCCTTTTCTATGTGCTGCAGGGGAGAAATAGTGAATTGGCTCCTAATTGCACCTCACTTGGGAAGGTGTACAATTTTTCTGCTTATCCAAGGTAATGTCGCCATCTAAATCTGTTGCTGTGTCAAAATCTATGGGTGTTGCGTGGGAATAACCACCCCCAAGCCAGGACACAGTAGTGTAATGCAGCAACTTCTGCTGTGTACCACTCTTTCTTATTTATGAGGCCACTCAAAGCCACTTAAATTAACTTTGTGTGGCTTCATATATCTGACATTGAGTTTTTTGTCATGCATGTACCACTTTGCGTGGTGCTAATGTGATGCAACACTCTCTAATATACCCTGCCTATCTCAGCTGCAGGTGTGTAGGGCTCTTTTGTCGGTGGTGAGGGTGGCTCATAAAAAATGTAAAATGGTGGCGTGTTATGTTAGGTACTGTATTTTTTTGTATTTTTGTTGCATGTGTATCTTTGTCTTTCTTAAATCGTTGTTTTACAGCTTGCATGTGGAGTCTCCACCCCGAGTGCGGTGTCTCTGTCTTCAGTGCGTACTCTCCACACACAGTGCAGAGACTCGACGTATGGAGTGAAGACTCTGAAGATGGGCCGAAACCCAACAATATCGTTTAGGAATGAAAACCGGGAAACAAACTGCAGGAAATTCATAACAGGAAACAGACATTTTACAACATTGTGAGCCATCCTGACCTGCAAAAAAGATACTCTGCCATTCTGCTGCGCTGTGTGCCAAATATGTCCACAACATGGCTAAAGGACTTGATGACAAAGCACCCCCTTTCAGCGAGATAGAATTAAACATCTTAGTCATAGGGGTGCTTGATAAGTACACTCAGCTTTATTGGGACCCTGAACAACAGCTGAGTAGCGCAGTGCACACAAGATTCTGGGAAGACATTGCAGTGCGCTGCAGTGCTGGGGGTGTTTACCATCAGCGGGTCAAAATGTGTAAGAAGCGCTGGCAGGACCTGCAACGCTGGGCCAGGATTAGGAACTAGGAACTAGTCAGCCTGTCCTCAGCCCAATGTACTGGAGTTTACTAAGAACAGCCTGGCCGACCCTCTATGCTCAGCTGGAGGAGCCTGAGCAGCAGAGACCTGTTCAGCGCATGAACTGCTCTATGTGTCCGGTAGTATGATGTGAGCGATGAAAGAGATGTTACTTCATGTTTGTCAGCCTTCACGCAGCGTGTGCAATGGTTACTGTATTTATGAGGTCTTTGCCTCCTTAGAGCAATTGTAAGGCTGCTTTATGAGGGCATTCTGGGACTTGCAGTGTGGTAAACACAACTGGGGAGAATTACATTTTTAATGACATTTTAATGAATAAATGCACTTACAAAAACATGACTAGTCTACAAAGGACCTCATACTGTTGTATCTAATGGGGAAGGAAGGGCTTCCATAATTTCTAGTGTTGTCTAGGGATTTGGGTGTTGAATGCTGTCTCATGCATGCTTTTTGTGTGTTTTTGTTTGCTCGTTTAAAAACATATTTTGGCATAATGAAGTAAAGGCTGACTTTGTCATATGTGTCTTACTCAAAACGATACAAACATATCAAAGAGGACATACACACATCTTCAATGCAGTGGCAAAGTTCTAAGTATGCACATGTGGTTACCAGTATACAGCAGTGACAGACTGAAGTACTGGGTTTTTCAGAACCCAGTGGTGCCAGGGAACACACCCTAAGACTTTGAGTCCTTCCTGTTTCAGACTACAGAAACACAGAGTCTTCTTGGTGAAGTCAAAGATCTTGTTTATTGGCTGCAGCCAGTAACAGGTATCCTAGAAGTACAACACGGTGTATATTCTCAGGAGACTGCTCCCCTTGCAAAGCTAACCTTCTCTTTTATACAAACTATTATGCTTTAGGCAAACATCCCTTATTTTACAGTTGACCATTCACATATTTTCACTACAAAGAAATAGCAGGGTTATGATGACAAGCCCATATTTCAGTTTGTCCAGCCCTCAATCAATTACCCGGCAAGGCTCAGTACTTTGATCAGATATCGACGGACCCCCAATATAAACAGGCACCTCCTCCTTGTAAAGCAAGTCATAAAGAAAGAAACAGGGACAGGTGCGTGTAAGATTAGGCATGGTTTGTGTGTGATGAAAGGTTTTATGATGTGTTGTGTCTTGATACTAACCTCATTCGGCCACTGGGAAAGAAACTGGCCGAATAGGTTTGGCTTCAGACAGTGGAGTCAGCTTGCCCAGGTCACAGAGGAGTCAGCAAAGATGTACGTGTCCTTCAGACTCGTTTTCGGCATTAGTCATTGGCCTATGTGAGGGCAATCACAAAATGGCTGTCGTTTAAATGGAACCCGAGGGTTCAGGACGGAAACTCTGATATTCAGGTGATTTCGTCACCCGAATATGAATACAATGCTTGTGCATACTATTCTAATCATTCTCGGTCTGCTGATACCAAAATTGTTGTGATACGACAATGTTTATAACACGGGTCCAGAATTTTCAGTACCACAAACCCTCCTTTTGCCCTTACATAGGCAATAACCTATACTCACGCTAATCTGAGTCCAGGTCTATATTCATAAAGTCGTTGAGATGTTGCTATAGCATCATTCTATTACCTAGCTCATCTTTTGATACAGGTTTCCTTACACACGATGTAGCACAGAGGCCACATATTGCAGGAGCACACTGTACACACAGACAGGACAGGAAAAGAATGGCTAAGATCATCCCAATGACTACCGGAGTCTTCTATCCCCAGGCGAATATCAGCTCCCAGAACCACCCCATCAATGACCTATCTCCTTTATCCACGTGAATAGATTCGGAGATCTTATGCAGTTTGGAAATGGCCTGGTAGACTGTCGGAGCGTTATCTGGGATGAAAACACAGCAACTTGATTGGATCACTTTACATACCCCACCAAGGTCTGCAAGTATGACGTCTAATGCGGCCCGTTCTGAAGAGTCATAAGGCGATCCGACTGGAGCTCAGCAGTCAAATTACCAAGGGCACCGGCGGTTTCAACTACCGTGGATTCAACCACCTTTGTCAATTGCCTTATGTTCCTGCTGTTAACCATAGGACCCCAAAACGGCAGAATACCCTTTATGAAATCTCCAAATTCTTGTCCTGTAGTGTCTTCTTTACTTATGACACCTCTAACTATCCTTGTCTTATGGTAATCTGTTGAGGCCGTGTAGGTGGGAGGTAACAGGAACGAAACAAAACATGTGCCTGAGAAGTCAGGGGGCAACCATGTATAGGCTCTATTATGGCAGATTAAATAGGTACCCTTAGCTGCTGAGAACGAAGGAGAAGTCTGAGACGCAAAAACATATGTTTCAGTGCAGATACTTTTCCCTAACTGAGCTCTGGGATTCTTGCCATTACCTTGCAGACATAGGTGACCCTGATGGGGTACAATCCAAATCGGGGAGGATCTCTTTGCTCGCTGGTTCCCACTCAGAGTAACTCCATATCCTGTTATGTTCCATCCAATATATGCTAGTGTCTCATCTCTCGGGATAGTCTCATAGGAAATATCTTCCCTAATCATATCTACTATACCCTTAGCTAGAGCACTATTCTTAGGATTATCTTTCACAGAACGTAGGGGGTTGGCTTCATACGCGTATATGAACACCGTTCTATATGCCCATACAGAACCATTATGGCTGAAAGGCAGGACCAGATAAGGGATACCTTTATCAGTAGTATGAGGCATAAGACCACACACCCAACAGTTAGTTGTGTTCACTACTAATTGGTGTTGGTGAAGAAGCTGAATGAATGAATTGTTGACAAATTCTAATCTTCTGGCAGACTCGTGTTCAGGCAGGGGGTGAAAAGAATGCGAGGAAACAGTAGAAGGAGGTTTTGGCTGTGTAATGGGTGCAAATGTCACTTGAAAAAAGAATAAAACATATCCTATTAAAAACGTCATTACACTAAGCAACATGAAAATACATAATATCAAAAATCGTTTCTTTGTCATTATTATACACATTCTGGCTTTAAAGTCCATCTGTCTGGCAGGTCTCTCATTCTTGAAAAACTCCATCCTCTCTAATTGCTGCTCGCGGTGGTAGGGTGTTCTATGCTAGGGAATGTTTCTGTCAGTCCAGGGCAACTCCCTTAGACCGACCAGAACTGTCGACCTAACGTCTTCAGCTGCACTCCAAAGACTTGGGCAACCACGACCCTACAGCTGAACCCGGATGGCGGTTCGAAAAGAAAAAAACAAAAATAAGAAAGTTTCTCAGATGAGAGAGCCGCACTTTTATAAAAAATAGCAAAGGAACGGGAAAAAAAATTATTTGTCCTTAGTTCTTGGTCTCAAATTATAACAGCTTTTTCCAGGTACTGTCTGGTTCTGGAACAAGAGTTCAGGCTCTGTAGTGTTCAATCGAATTGACGGTGGCACAGCTTCTTGCAAATTATTGTCACTTTCTCGTTCAGAAATTGTTCCTTTTACACGTGCATCGCTAAATGGCAAAAAACGAGGCACAGTCTCAGAGTCAGCGATCCCCTCCTGGACCCACCGGTCGTACGGTAGAGGAAAAGGGACCCTCTTGCAGTGTACGCCGTGGATCCAATTCTTTTTCCCTTCCACTCAAACAGCTGATCTTGTTGAGAGAAGGACGAGATGGGGGCCGGTCCAACGGGGCTGGTCATTCTTTGTCCGCTGGAAGTTCTTGACCAGCACCCATGATCCAGGATCGATAAGATGTCCTGGAGCTTCAGAGACCTGAGGCAGAGTATCGTGAACCTGTTGGTGTAGAACACGCAATTTAGCCGTCGATTCATACAAATAATCAAGCAGTACAGGGTGTTCGATCTCACTGAATTTTGTTGGTCTTGGCACTCCCCATATGTTGGCCGGGCGGCCGAACACAATTTCATAGGGACTAAGTCCCACTCGCGAATGCACAGTCATTCTTGTTGATAGGAGTGCTAGAGGCAGAGCGTCAGGCCATTTAAGACCAGAGCTCGCTTGTATCTTTGCCAACTTCAGTTTTAGCGTGCCATTGTAGCACTCTACTAGTCCAGCTGATTGGGGGTGATTTGCAGCGTGGAATTTTTGCTGGATACCTAGCCCCTCACATACTTTTTTCATCACTCGACCCACAAATTCACTCCCATTATCACTCCAGACCATTCTCGGCATTCCAAACCTAGGGAAGAATTCTTTGGCAAGGGCTTTAGCTGTGGATAAGGCAGTGTTGTCTTTTAAGGGATATGCTTCTACCCATCTTGAAAAAGCACAAACAACAACGAGTACGTATTTCAGATTGTTGCACCTTTCCATGTGGATGAAATCTAGCTGCAAAACCTCGAACGGATACGTTGGAGGCGCAAAATGACCAGCTGGAGTTGGGGTTCCCCTACCAGGATTGTATTTCAGACACACCATGCAATTCTTGACCACATTCTCTGCACATTTAGGAATTCCAGCATTTTGCCATACTGGAGCCAACAACTTACAAATCCCTTTCACACTGATATGGGCCATTCCATGAGCCATTGTCACCACTGCAAGCACATACGCATCGGGTAACAACCATTGCTGATGTTCTGACAAGTCAACCCAACAACCATTTTCATCCAATTTACCCGTACTTTCTTTCCACACCTTCAACTCTTTCTCTGAAGCTTCAGCTTGAAGAGACTTCACACCCTCTATCGTATCTTCACACATTCCAACGTCACCAACCCATCTTGCGGGGCCTGCAACATACATTCGATTCATTACATCTTTTGCTGTTTCTTTTGCGATTTCGTCAGCAAATGCATTGCCACGACCGACATCATCAGTAACCTTCTTGTATGCACTGCATTTCATAATCCCAACTTGTAATGGCAAGGTCAGTGACTCAAGAAGCTCATTCACCAACTGACCATGCTGAATTTTAGCTCCATGCGAAGTCAGGAACCCACGTTCTTTCCACAATCGTCCAAAACTATGGGCCACACCAAACGCATACTGGCTGTCGGTATATATGGTCACTTTCATTCCTTTCGATAACACACACGCTCTCGTAAGTGCAATCAGCTCTGCTGCTTGAGCTCAATTATGTGGTATACGTGCAGCTTCAACAATCGTATGCAAAGTTGTGACAGCATATGCTGCAGTCGTATCACCATTCGGAAGCTTGAAGCATGAACCATCCACCCATAAGGTACCATCACACTTTACAAGAGGAGTATCTTTAAGATCTACTCTCCCTTTCGTTTCTTCTTCTGTCCTAAGAAAACAATCATGTTGTTCAACATCATCTGTCTCTACTGAAATCGGCAATAACGTGGCTGGATTCAACGTATTGCACCTCTTTATGTGCACATGATTCGCTAACAGTGTCAACTCGTAACCTGACAATCGAGCACTAGTTAAATGCTGTGTCTTGGTCCTGTTTAACAACGTGTCCACTGCATGTGGAACCATCACAATCAACATATTATTCATCACTAACCCAGCAGACTGTTGAATAGAAACAGCTGCTGACGCTGTGGCTCTCAAGCAACTCGGCAATGCTTTAGCTACCGGATCCAAAGTTGACAAAAAATATGCGCATGGGCGCTGCTTGTCTCCAAAAGACTGTGGGGGTCATTCTGACCCTGGCGGTAATTACCGCCAGGGCGGAGGTTGGCGGTAGCACCGCCAACAGGCTGGCGGTGCTCCGCCGGGCATTCTGACCGCGGCGGTACAGCCGCGCCCAGAAGCGGAAAGCCGGCGGTGTACCGCCGCCATGGGGATTCTGACACCCCATACCGCCATCCTGTTCCTGGCGGTTCGCCCGCCAGGAACAGGATGGCGGTATGGGGTGTCGAGGGGCCTCTGGGGGCCCCTGCAGGGCCCATGCCAATGGCATGGGCACTGCAGGGGCCCCCGTAAGAGGGCCCCGCAAAGATTTTCACTGTCTGCTTTGCAGACAGTGAAAATCGCGACGGGTGCCACTGCACTCGTCGCACCCCTTCAACTCCGCCGGCTCAATTCTGAGCCGGCTTCCTTGTTGACGGGGCTTTCCCGCTGGGCCGGCAGGCGGTCTTCTGGCGGTCGCCGACCGCCGCGGTCAGAATCACCCCCTGTGTCAGCACTGACAATGCACAACCCTCTTTCTCATGGACATACAGTGTAAAGGGCTTACTGTAGTCGGGGGTACCCAACACAGGAGCCGAACACAATGCATTACGCAATTCGGAAAAACTTTTCTGACAATCTTCAGACCACGGAACGGGGTTCGGTGTATCTTTATAGGTCAATGCTACCAAAGGTTTGGCCAGCAAAGAAAAATTCGGTATCCATTGTCTGCAGTATGATGTAATGCCCAAGAAAGCACGTACTTCTCTCTGTGCCCTTGGCACACTCAATTTTGCATTTGCCTGAATTCTTTCTGAGGTCAGTTTCCTTCCCTCCTTCGATAAGAGATGACCTAGTAGGTCACTTCTTGTCGACAATATTGCAGTTTTGAAAGGGACACTTTGTGATGTAAATCAGATAAATGATGCAACAACGACAAGGTGGCTTCTTTACAAATCTCTTCAGTATTTGTAGCGACTAGCAAATCATCGACGTACTGAATAAGGGTAGCGCTGTCAGGTAAAACAATTGCATCAAGCTGTGTTTTTAAAGCCTGACTATATATTGATGGACTTTCACAGTAGCCTTGTGGAGCGCGTTTGAAGCGGAAACTTCGGCCTCCTAAACTGAAGCCAAAAATATCCCTGCTCTCCTCTGCAATCGGGATGCTGAAGAAAGCATTCTTTAAGTCAATCACCGAGAACCAGGTGGCGGAAGCTGGAATCATAGTCAATAGGGCAGTGATATTAGGAACAACTGGAAACTGTGGCACAACTATTTTATTTACCTCTCTAAGATCAATCACAGGCCTGTAAACAGGTGGCTTAGAGGGGTCAGTACGTTTCAAAACAGGCAGAACAGGACTATTACAAATGTTGCCTCTTGTCTCTTCAATTACATCTTTTTCAATTAAATCATAAATGATCGCTAGCAACGCCTTTTCACCTTCACTAGAGATCTTGTATTGTTGAATGCGTGGTAATTTAACACTGGCTTTCAATGTCACAACATAAGGCGGTATTTCCAACACACCCACATCATTAGGACCAGTAGCCCAAATGGTATCAGGAAGAAACGACAATTCGGTCGGACGTTTATCCTTCGACAAATACATTGGAGAGACCATTTTCCTACCCAGTGTAAGTTGTACTCCCGAAGGAGAACAATATAATGTCGCATACAATCTTTTCAACAAATCCAATCCTAACAAGTTTTCACCACAACCTGTCGTCAGAATAAGGGGTGCTTCCAATTCACAAGGTCCAACAGAAAGGGACATAGGACTAGAAATCGGGTTCCTAACCGGGGCGCCAGAAAAACCTACTGTAGGAAGTTGGCTCTGTATGTGCTATTTCAAAGTAAGGAATAGCATGCACAGAGTCCAAGGGTTCCCCTTAGAGGTAAAATAGTGGTAAAAAGAGATAATACTAATGCTCTATTTTGTGGTAGTGTGGTCGAGCAGTAGGCTTATCCAAGGAGTAGTGTTAAGCATTTGTTGTACATACACATAGACAATAAATGAGGTACACACACTCAGAGACAAATCCAGCCAATAGGTTTTGTTATAGAAAAATATATTTTCTTAGTTTATTTTAAGAACCACAGGTTCAAATTCTACATGTAATATCTCATTCGAAAGGTATTGCAGGTAAGTACTTTAGGAACTTCAAATCATCAAAATTGCATGTATACTTTTCAAGTTATTGACAAATAGCTGTTTTAAAAGTGGACACAGTGCAATTTTCACAGTTCCTAGGGGAGGTAAGTTTTTGTTAGTTTTACCAGGTAAGTAGGACACTTACAGGGTTCAGTTCTTGGTCCAAGGTAGCCCACCGTTGGGGGTTCAGAGCAACCCCAAAGTCACCACACCAGCAGCTCAGGGCCGGTCAGGTGCAGAGTTCAAAGTGGTGCCCAAAAACACATAGGCTAGAATGGAGAGAAGGGGGTGCCCCGGTTCCGGTCTGCTTGCAGGTAAGTACCCGCGTCTTCGGAGGGCAGACCAGGGGGGTTTTGTAGGGCACCGGGGGGGACACAAGTCCACACAGAAATTTCACCCTCAGCGGCGCGGGGGCGGCCGGGTGCAGTGTAGAAACAAGCGTCGGGTTCGCAATGTTAGTCTATGAGAGATCTCGGGATCTCTTCAGCGCTGCAGGCAGGCAAGGGGGGGATTCCTCGGGGAAACCTCCACTTGGGCAAGGGAGAGGGACTCCTGGGGGTCACTTCTCCGGTGAAAGTCCGGTCCTTCAGGTCCTGGGGGCTGCGGGGGCAGGGTCTCTCCCAGGCGTCGGGACTTTAGGTTCAAAGAGTCGCGGTCAGGGGAAGCCTCGGGATTCCCTCTGCAGGCGGCGCTGTGGGGGCTCAGGGGGGACAGGTTTTGGTACTCACAGTATCAGAGTAGTCCTGGGGTCCCTCCTGAGGTGTCGGATCTCCACCAGCCGAGTCGGGGTCGCCGGGTGCAGTGTTGCAAGTCTCACGCTTCTTGCGGGGAGCTTGCAGGGTTCTTTAAAGCTGCTGGAAACAAAGTTGCAGCTTTTCTTGGAGCAGGTCCGCTGTCCTCGGGAGTTTCTTGTCTTTTCGAAACAGGGGCAGTCCTCAGAGGATGTCGAGGTCGCTGGTCCCTTTGGAAGGCGTCGCTGGAGCAGGATCTTTGGAAGGCAGGAGACAGGCCGGTGAGTTTCTGGAGCCAAGGCAGTTGTCGTCTTCTGGTCTTCCGCTGCAGGGGTTTTCAGCTAGGCAGTCCTTCTTCTTGTAGTTGCAGGAATCTAATTTTCTAGGGTTCAGGGTAGCCCTTAAATACTAAATTTAAGGGCGTGTTTAGGTCTGGGGGGTTAGTAGCCAATGGCTACTAGCCCTGAGGGTGGGTACACCCTCTTTGTGCCTCCTCCCAAGGGGAGGGGGTCACAATCCTAACCCTATTGGGGGAATCCTCCATCTGCAAGATGGAGGATTTCTAAAAGTTAGAGTCACCTCAGCTCAGGACACCTTAGGGGCTGTCCTGACTGGCCAGTGACTCCTCCTTGTTATTCTCATTATTTTCTCCGGCCTTGCCGCCAAAAGTGGGGGCCGGGCCGGAGGGGGCGGGCAACTCCACTAGCTGGAGTGTCCTGCTGGGTTGGCACAAAGGAGGTGAGCCTTTGAGGCTCACCGCCAGGTGTGACAATTCCTGCCTGGGGGAGGTGTTAGCATCTCCACCCAGTGCAGGCTTTGTTACTGGCCTCAGAGTGACAAAGGCACTCTCCCCATGGGGCCAGCAACATGTCTCGGTTTGTGGCAGGCTGCTAAAACTAGTCAGCCTACACAGATAGTCGGTTAAGTTTCAGGGGGCACCTCTAAGGTGCCCTCTGGGGTGTAGTTTACAATAAAATGTACACTGGCATCAGTGTGCATTTATTGTGCTGAGAAGTTTGATACCAAACTTCCCAGTTTTCAGTGTAGCCATTATGGTGCTGTGGAGTTCGTGTTTGACAGACTCCCAGACCATATACTCTTATGGCTACCCTGCACTTACAATGTCTAAGGTTTTGTTTAGACACTGTAGGGGTACCATGCTCATGCACTGGTACCCTCACCTATGGTATAGTGCACCCTGCCTTAGGGCTGGAAGGCCTGCTAGAGGGGTGTCTTACCTATACTGCATAGGCAGTGAGAGGCTGGCATGGCACCCTGAGGGGAGTGCCATGTCGACTTACTCATTTTGTTCTCACTAGCACACACAGGCTTGTAAGCAGTGTGTCTGTGCTGAGTGAGGGGTCTCTAGGGTGGCATAAGACATGCTGCAGCCCTTAGAGACCTTTCCTTGGCATCAGGGCCCTTGGTACTAGAAGTACCAGTTTACAAGGGACTTATCTGAATGCCAGGGTGTGCCAATTGTGGATACAATGGTACATTTTAGGTGAAGGAACACTGGTGCTGGGGCCTGGTTAGCAGGGTCCCAGCACACTTCTCAGTCAAGTCAGCATCAGTATCAGGCAAAAAGTGGGGGGGTAACTGCAACAGGGAGCCATTTCTTTACACAAGCCCCCCCCAGCCTACAGGCCAGGAGACTCAGCCCAAGCTGGGAGAGTCTTCCTAGTCTGTCAGGCGAGGAAGAGAAGGAGAAATAGGCTGGTTAGTTGCAGGGCCTACTCTGCCTTACATCCTTCTGTTCAGGTCATTCCCTTTGGGGAACTGACCCACTTCCACAGTGATAGGACCTAGTCTGAATTGCCTCTTGTCTGCCTCTTCAATGTCTCCACCCATTCTTTCTATTTTGGTCTTAGAGGTGTCCACCTCTGCTAACCTTATCTTGGCCAGGGTCACTCCTAGCTTACCCAGAGAGGTTACCCAGAGCTGGAGTAACCCCACCATGACCAATAGGGTCAGGGGGCCTAACTTGCTATTTGGCATGGGGTCAGACCACCATGCTAAGGATAGTGCAGCCATAAAGGCTAACACCCAGCAGAGGCCACTGACAGCTGTCAGTGCCCAGAACCACACCTTTAGCTCTTCACCTAAAAGGGAAGGGGCTAAGTTACAGGCTTCTTTGGGTTCAGGTTGCCTGTCTGCTGTATTGGAGTGGGGGGTTACCACATCTTGTAGTAAGCACCCTTCTTCCACTCTTTCTTCTGTTAGCTGAGGAGCCACCCACTCAGGTTTAACAGTTGCCTGACTAGCCAGGACTTCTTGTGGGTCAGGTTGGACTTTATCAGGGCCATTTTTGGAGTTCTCCCCTACTGGAGCAGAATCTCCTTGGCTTGCTGTAACCTTGGCTAAAGGTTGTCCACCCTTCCTACTCTGTTTTCTTTTCTTCTTCTTCTGGGGCCTGCTTGCATTTACTGCAGAGGCAGGACTTCCAGAATCCTTGGGAGAGGACTGGCACTGGACCAGTTCCTCTCTTGGGCTCTGACTAACCTCTGGGTAGTCATTTCCAAGGAGACAATCAAGGGGGAGGTCTGTACTGACTACTACCCTTCTCCAGCTAAGAGTGCCACCCACTTCTATGGGCACTAAAGCCACAGGCCTCTTAGTGACCCTGTCTAGGCTAACTCTTACCCTGGCAGTCTCACCTGGGATGTACTGGTTTGAGAGCACCAGCCTGTCATGCACAATAGTGTGACTGGCACAAGTGTCTCTCAGGGCAGTGGTTGGGATTCCATTCACCAGTAGGTGGTGGAAGTGTCTACTTCCCTCTGGAATCTCCAACTCACCTGTTGGGCCCTGTTTCCAGTTGAAGGCTAGGAAGACCTCCTCATCTGAGGAGTCATCTCCCATGGCTACACTGGTTACCCCTGGAATTTTGTTCTGGGGTTTGTTTTTGGGACAAGAAGTGTCCTTGGTGTGGTGCCCAGACTGTTTACAGTTGTGGCACCATGCCTTAGTGGCATCCCAGTTCTTACCCTGGTACCCACCTTTGTTTTGGGTTGTGTCTTGGGGCCCACCCACCTGTTCTGGTTTTTGGGGGCCTACAGAGGACTCTTTTTCTTTGTTTCTAGTGTCACCCACTTTCTCCTGGGGAGTTTTTGTAACCCCTTTCTTTTGGTCACCCCCAGTGGAAGTTTTGGTTACCCTAGTCTTGACCCAGTGGTCTGCCTTCTTTCCCAATTCTTGGGGAGAAATTGGACCTAGGTCTACCAGATACTGATGCAACTTTTCATTGAAGCAGTTACTTAAAATGTGTTCTTTCATAAACAAATTATAAAGCCCAACATAGTCACACACTTCATTTCCAGTTAACCAACCATCTAGTGTTTTTACTGAGTAGTCTACAAAATCAACCCAGGTCTGGCTCGAGGATTTTTGAGCCCCCCTGAATCTAATTCTATACTCCTCAGTGGAGAATCCAAAGCCCTCAATCAGGGTACCCTTCATGAGGTCATAAGATTCTGCATCTTTTCCAGAGAGTGTGAGGAGTCTATCCCTACACTTTCCAGTGAACATTTCCCAAAGGAGAGCACCCCAGTGAGATCTGTTCACTTTTCTGGTTACACAAGCCCTCTCAAAAGCTGTGAACCATTTGGTGATGTCATCACCATCTTCATACTGTATTTTGTTACAATCCCTTTGGGGATTTTTAGGATGTCAGGAGAATCTCTGACCCTATTTAAGTTGCTGCCACCATTGATGGGTCCTAGGCCCATCTCGTGTCTTTCCCTTTCTATGGCTAGGATCTGTCTTTCCAAAGCCAATCTTTTGGCCATCCTGGCTAACTGGATGTCCTCTTCACTGGGGCTATCCTCAGTGATTTCAGAGGTGTTGGTCTCTCCTGTGAGGGAACCAGCATCTCTGACTATTATTTTAGGAGTCAGGGTTTGAGGGACCCTGTTCTCCCTAGATAGGACTGGTAGGGGGGAATTGTCCTCCAAGTCACTATCCTCTTCCTCTGAGTTGCCACCCTCAGAGGGGTTGGCCTTTTCAAACTCTGCCAAAAGCTCCTGGAGCTGTATTTTGGTAGGTTTGGGGCCCATTGTTATTTTCTTTATTTTACAGAGTGACCTTAGCTCCCTCATCTTAAGATGGAGGTAAGGTGTGGTGTCGAGTTCCACCACAGTCACATCTGTGCTAGACATTTTGCTTCTAAAAGTTGGAATACTTTTTAAGAATCTACAACTGGTTCTAGAATCTAATTCAAACTTTTACAACTTTTTAAACTCTAAAAGAAATGCTAAACAGGATCTAACACAAGGCCCTAGCAGGACTTTTAAGAATTTAGAAAACTTTTCAAATTGCAAAAAATCAATTTCTAATGACAATTTTGGAATTTGTCGTGTGATCAGGTATTGGCTGAGTAGTCCAGCAAATGCAAAGTCTTGTACCCCACCGCTGATCCACCAATGTAGGAAGTTGGCTCTGTATGTGCTATTTCAAAGTAAGGAATAGCATGCACAGAGTCCAAGGGTTCCCCTTAGAGGTAAAATAGTGGTAAAAAGAGATAATACTAATGCTCTATTTTGTGGTAGTGTGGTCGAGCAGTAGGCTTATCCAAGGAGTAGTGTTAAGCATTTGTTGTACATACACATAGACAATAAATGAGGTACACACACTCAGAGACAAATCCAGCCAATAGGTTTTGTTATAGAAAAATATCTTTTCTTAGTTTATTTTAAGAACCACAGGTTCAAATTCTACATGTAATATCTCATTCGAAAGGTATTGCAGGTAAGTACTTTAGGAACTTCAAATCATCAAAATTGCATGTATACTTTTCAAGTTATTGACAAATAGCTGTTTTAAAAGTGGACACAGTGCAATTTTCACAGTTCCTAGGGGAGGTAAGTTTTTGTTAGTTTTACCAGGTAAGTAGGACACTTACAGGGTTCAGTTCTTGGTCCAAGGTAGCCCACCGTTGGGGGTTCAGAGCAACCCCAAAGTCACCACACCAGCAGCTCAGGGCCGGTCAGGTGCAGAGTTCAAAGTGGTGCCCAAAAACACATAGGCTAGAATGGAGAGAAGGGGGTGCCCCGGTTCCGGTCTGCTTGCAGGTAAGTACCCGCGTCTTCGGAGGGCAGACCAGGGGGGTTTTGTAGGGCACCGGGGGGGACACAAGTCCACACAGAAATTTCACCCTCAGCGGCGCGGGGGCGGCCGGGTGCAGTGTAGAAACAAGCGTCGGGTTCGCAATGTTAGTCTATGAGAGATCTCGGGATCTCTTCAGCGCTGCAGGCAGGCAAGGGGGGGATTCCTCGGGGAAACCTCCACTTGGGCAAGGGAGAGGGACTCCTGGGGGTCACTTCTCCGGTGAAAGTCCGGTCCTTCAGGTCCTGGGGGCTGCGGGGGCAGGGTCTCTCCCAGGCGTCGGGACTTTAGGTTCAAAGAGTCGCGGTCAGGGGAAGCCTCGGGATTCCCTCTGCAGGCGGCGCTGTGGGGGCTCAGGGGGGACAGGTTTTGGTACTCACAGTATCAGAGTAGTCCTGGGGTCCCTCCTGAGGTGTCGGATCTCCACCAGCCGAGTCGGGGTCGCCGGGTGCAGTGTTGCAAGTCTCACGCTTCTTGCGGGGAGCTTGCAGGGTTCTTTAAAGCTGCTGGAAACAAAGTTGCAGCTTTTCTTGGAGCAGGTCCGCTGTCCTCGGGAGTTTCTTGTCTTTTCGAAACAGGGGCAGTCCTCAGAGGATGTCGAGGTCGCTGGTCCCTTTGGAAGGCGTCGCTGGAGCAGGATCTTTGGAAGGCAGGAGACAGGCCGGTGAGTTTCTGGAGCCAAGGCAGTTGTCGTCTTCTGGTCTTCCGCTGCAGGGGTTTTCAGCTAGGCAGTCCTTCTTCTTGTAGTTGCAGGAATCTAATTTTCTAGGGTTCAGGGTAGCCCTTAAATACTAAATTTAAGGGCGTGTTTAGGTCTGGGGGGTTAGTAGCCAATGGCTACTAGCCCTGAGGGTGGGTACACCCTCTTTGTGCCTCCTCCCAAGGGGAGGGGGTCACAATCCTAACCCTATTGGGGGAATCCTCCATCTGCAAGATGGAGGATTTCTAAAAGTTAGAGTCACCTCAGCTCAGGACACCTTAGGGGCTGTCCTGACTGGCCAGTGACTCCTCCTTGTTATTCTCATTATTTTCTCCGGCCTTGCCGCCAAAAGTGGGGGCCCGGCCGGAGGGGGCGGGCAACTCCACTAGCTGGAGTGTCCTGCTGGGTTGGCACAAAGGAGGTGAGCCTTTGAGGCTCACCGCCAGGTGTGACAATTCCTGCCTGGGGGAGGTGTTAGCATCTCCACCCAGTGCAGGCTTTGTTACTGGCCTCAGAGTGACAAAGGCACTCTCCCCATGGGGCCAGCAACATGTCTCGGTTTGTGGCAGGCTGCTAAAACTAGTCAGCCTACACAGATAGTCGGTTAAGTTTCAGGGGGCACCTCTAAGGTGCCCTCTGGGGTGTAGTTTACAATAAAATGTACACTGGCATCAGTGTGCATTTATTGTGCTGAGAAGTTTGATACCAAACTTCCCAGTTTTCAGTGTAGCCATTATGGTGCTGTGGAGTTCGTGTTTGACAGACTCCCAGACCATATACTCTTATGGCTACCCTGCACTTACAATG
This sequence comes from Pleurodeles waltl, assembly GCF_031143425.1. Taxonomy (NCBI): domain Eukaryota; kingdom Metazoa; phylum Chordata; class Amphibia; order Caudata; family Salamandridae; genus Pleurodeles; species Pleurodeles waltl. The sequence continues at coordinate 919,672,728 of NC_090442.1, read as the reverse complement.
TCTAAGGTTTTGTTTAGACACTGTAGGGGTACCATGCTCATGCACTGGTACCCTCACCTATGGTATAGTGCACCCTGCCTTAGGGCTGGAAGGCCTGCTAGAGGGGTGTCTTACCTATACTGCATAGGCAGTGAGAGGCTGGCATGGCACCCTGAGGGGAGTGCCATGTCGACTTACTCATTTTGTTCTCACTAGCACACACAGGCTTGTAAGCAGTGTGTCTGTGCTGAGTGAGGGGTCTCTAGGGTGGCATAAGACATGCTGCAGCCCTTAGAGACCTTTCCTTGGCATCAGGGCCCTTGGTACTAGAAGTACCAGTTTACAAGGGACTTATCTGAATGCCAGGGTGTGCCAATTGTGGATACAATGGTACATTTTAGGTGAAGGAACACTGGTGCTGGGGCCTGGTTAGCAGGGTCCCAGCACACTTCTCAGTCAAGTCAGCATCAGTATCAGGCAAAAAGTGGGGGGGTAACTGCAACAGGGAGCCATTTCTTTACACCTACTGAAACATTCATCTCGCCAAACAAAGGTGCGCCAGGGAGTTTTGAGTGCATAATAGCACTCTTTGTAGCACCAGTATCCAACAGAAAAGGCTCCGACACACCTGATGTAATCACCTTAACATAAGGTCCATTCTGATCTACTGGAACTAAAAAACTCCCTCTCTTCGTCTATGGCTGTCCTAGCAATTATTACCTTCCAGGTTCTCATCTTCTGCATAGTAGTCGTCAGCATAGTACTGAGCCGTCCTACCAGACACGTTATGTTGCTGGTCAAAACTATTCATTGAGTTTTGAGACGGAAAGGAACGCGTGTTCTGGGGGAAACTTCCACGTCCTCTACCTCTAGGAGCTTGTTGAACACCTCGACCTCTTGCGCCAGAAGCACCATTCGTACGCTGTAACAAAATAGGACAACTATACTTGAAATGACCCTCTTCTTTACAATATGAACACTGATTGGGACCTACAGGAATACGTGGTTGAGAAAACTCGAACCTTTGCGAGTTTCTCTGGAACTGTTGAGGTTGCTGATAGTTACTCTGACCACCACGTGGCGGATACGCCTGTTGTAAAAGAACCTTCGTCTTTAATTCTTTAGTTTTCTTGTCTGCTCTATCCTTCTCATCTTTATCCCTATTTTCGTAGTACTGTGCAGTAGCCAATATTTGTGCTGAAGAGGAAACGGCCCAAGAACTCTCTGAATCCTTCAATTTCTTACACAGCTCGGCAAGCAAATTGTGCACAAACTTGTTGATGAACAACCGTTGACCACCTTCTGTACTCATATCTTGACCACTGTGGTCGATAAACGTTTCCTCAAACCTGGTGAAGAAATCAGACACTGTTTCATCTTTCTTCTGCTTACACACAGACAATTTATCCCAATTCACACGCATCACAGGCATTAAAGTCTTCATGTAAGTAATGATCCTAGCAGGCAGTTCTGCTACCAAAGGCTCAGGCTTGGCACCACCAACTTGTCTATCATTTGCAGCACTAATATTAGCCCATGAGTCACCTAACTCTTGTGCATGATCTGTATGGCGAATCAATCCCCACAAAGGCTGTGGAACAACATTCCCAAATAACATGTCTATGTCGGCTAAATTCATAATGCATGAGTCTGCAGTCTGTGATAATTCCTTATAATACCCTGCAGGGTTTTTACGGGGATGAGGCAAAGTCTGCTTAAGGGCTAAAACTTCAGCTCGCTTCCACGGAACATGTACCCAAACACGCTGAAAATGAGCTGGGACGCCATCAATTTGATTAGCAACATCAGCCGCAACGGCGTCCTTCCATACCGGAGGGACTTCTCTCATTGGGTACTGTCGCACCTTTTTTTAACAGAGGAGTCATGTTGGAACAATGACTGAGAAGGATCCTTATTCCTAAAGGACAACAACGTCGCAACTGCTTTCTCAACATCGGGACCCACAATCGTGCCCTTTTCAAACTCAAACCGTACACGGCACAAATCAGGCAGATTTGTTTCCAAATCATTATCCTCCAATTCCTCACAAAGGAAAGCACACATTTTCTCAAAAACGTATCTTTGTTTCGGTGCTTCCCATTGACGGAAGACATCCATAACAGACTCTACATCGTATCTTAAAGGGTAAACAACCCATTTACGCGCCATACGGTCAAACATTTCTCTCTCTCTCGAGAATTAGGCAGTTGACTACGCGACTGCTTACGCTCCGAATCTGGGGTCACACCAGACGACCCAAAGAGAGAAAATATAAGGCTGGCAACAGTATCTGTCATTCTCTGTCGAACAGAAGGAGAAGTTGATGAAAGAACAGGAGGAAAAACAGGGAGGCAAGGCAGACGCAGAAGCAGACGCAGAGGCAGTATCAGGAAGAACACCAGAAGAGGCAGTCGATGTAGTACATAAAGTCATAGGAGGTACAGATGGAGCAGGTAGCGAAGTCGGCGGCCCTTGAAAGGGCTGCGCCATAGTAGTAGGAGCCAACTGAAGAGGAGCTGGCGGCTGTGGAAGAACCTGAGGCACAATAACCGGAGGTTGCACAGCTAAAGGTTGCAGGGGTGCTGTAGCATTCTGCGCATAAGGGGGTGGCGAACTCAACAAGTGTGACATTAAAGGATCTTTCTCAAGTTCTTTTGCTGCATCTTGCTGAAGAAGCGGAAAAACTTGATAACATTTATCGGTCACCATTTTACGTTGCCTGTGCAACTGCTCATTCATCTGTTCTTCTTCATCATCTTTAAACTGCATGGCAACTTGCATTATCGAGATACCCTCTTCCCTCTTATTTCTCTTTGCTAATTTAATTTCCTTTTGTTTGGCTTCCTTACGCCATAGGCAGAAAGAGTCAAACATCACCGGCTGGGCTTTCTTCTTAAAAAGTTTAACCTCCAGATTATCCAGAATCTCTGTGTCAAAACTACCATATTGGGGCCATTTTAAAACACCATCTTTCCTGGTGTATCGGATCCATACTTCATTATATGTGAGGGGGCCTATGCCATGTTTCACATATAGTTCATAGGTAGGAGTTCCAATCGGAGGAACCGGACACGAGTCCTCCAATCGGGAATCCCTATTATAACCAAGACAAAACAAATTTCCATGTCTGCTAAGACCAGGCATCTTCGCTCTCCAGTCTAGCTTCAACCTTCAAAGGATTATCGAATACGATAGTCTCGTGAATACACGAATCCCTCGGCTTTGGTACTTGCAAGTTCCAAATCAAAGATCCCAAGGGGATACCAAACTAAGAACCAAACTAAGGACTGGGAGACGCTCCACTTATACTTAACTGAGGTATCGATGACGTCACCAGAAGACTCGTTTATCGTTTCGCTCTACCAAATCATCAAGGGTCCAAAACAGGGCGATAGTCAGGGCAGCAGTCCTTCGTAGCCGTCGGAAGCGGGGAACCTCGCAGCAAAGACTTTCGGACCACGTTGACATACAGGGGTCGATTAAGTGGCGGCCTCCCTCCAGAATTTTCACACGAAGCTCCTCACGAACCTCTGGCTTGGACTGGTACCGCTGAAATCGCCCCACGTTGGGCGCCAACTGAAGTACTGGGTTTTTCAGAGCCCAGTGGTGCCAGGGAACACACCCTAAGACTTCGAGTCCTTCCTGTTTCAGACTACAGAAACACAGAGTCTTCTTGGTGAAGTCAAAGATCTTGTTTATTGGCTGCAGCCAGTAACAGGTATCCTAGAAGTACAACACGGTGTATATTCTCAGGAGACTGCTCCCCTTGCAAAGCTAACCTTCTCTTTTATACAAACTATTATGCTTTAGGCAAACATCCCTTATTTTACAGTTGACCATTCACATATTTTCACTACAAAGAAATAGCAGGGTTATGATGACAAGCCCATATTTCAGTTTGTCCAGCCCTCAATCAATTACCCGGAAAGGCTCAGTACTTTCATCAGATATCGACGGACCCCCAGTATAAACAGGCACCTCCTCCTTGTAAAGCAAGTCATAAAGAAAGAAACAGGGACAGGTGCGTGTAAGATTAGGCATGGTTTGTGTGTGATGGAAGGTTTTATGATGTCTTGTGCCTTGATACTAATCTCATTCGGCCACTGGGAAAGAAACTGGCCGAACAGGTTTGGCTTCAGGCAGTGGAGTCAGCTTGCCCAGGTCACAGAGGAGTCAGCAAAGATGTACGTGTCCTTCAGACTCGTTTTCGGCATTAGTCATTGGCCTATGTGAGGGCAATCACAAAATGGCTGTCGTTTAAATGGAACCCGAGGGTTCAGGACGGAAACTCTGATATTCGGGTGATTTCGTCACCCGAATATGAATACAATGCTTGTGCATACTATTCTAATCATTCTCGGTCTGCTGATACCAAAATCGTTGTGATACGACGATGTTTATAACACGGGTCCAGAATTTTCAGTACCACAAGATCTGTCTTGACATTCAACATGATGCACTTACCATGTGTACTGTCTGATGTTCTCTAGGGCTATTCTAATTTTTTAAATCACATATTTGACAAGCTCATATCCGAAGCCTTGTTTGTATCTGTACACACTATTTTGCAGGTATGTAGTGTTTCCATATGCTACACAATAGATGACATTTGATAGTAGTGTATGTCTGTTAAGACTGCACAGTACCAGATAATTCTGGATCCACTTTTAGGTGTAGATTTATCAATTCTGACTGTTTCATATCCCCACTTGTAAAATTATATAATGGAACATAACTATGTTTCAATGACCAGAAACTCACATCACACTAATGCAGAAGGTAAGAGTTAGTAAATACTGAAGAGGATATAGAACAAACGTGAGACATATGTCATTGCATGTGTATTATCAAGGCATTACAGTGAAATTGCACATATCTTTGGGTTCCAAATTCATTACGTTGCCTAGTGAGATCAAAGGATTACAAAATCAGCACTTGCTTAATGTTATTGTGAGCTTCTTTATGATTGTACACCAACTACGTAATTGTTTGCCTTATATTTCAGTGGATCCAGCTGGCCAAGGGACAGCCACCCAGGACCCGGGGTAGGAGAGTGAAATCTCAGCTTGTGAGCAGGTACGACCTCTCAATATCACTAGTAAGGAGAAGGAGGGAGATGAAGATCAAGGCAGGTGAAGTGCACCCACCCAGACTGAAGCAACAGCAACAACACCATTAGCCTGGGCGGACGTTGCTGCTGACACTGAAGCGGGGGATGTTGAGAGGGATACCACCAGTTGTGGCGATGAGAATGTGGGTCTCCCCCTAGCCCTGAAAACTGGATCTTGATGTGGTGTCCCCAGGGCAGACACCATCGCCTTCTGTGCCTGACACCTGCCCCTTCCTAACTCCTGAGGCCTCCATTCCATCTGGGCCTCTAGCTGTACCGCCTGCCAGTACTCCCCCTCAATGTGCCTGCCCTGAAGAGCAGAGGAAGACACCTGCCCTCTACACCCCACATCCCTGTTGTTCAACCCAGACCCCTCCATGAACTATGCATCTGAGGAACTGGTGCTCGTATCTGAGGTTTTGTAGAATGTGTCCTCTCAGATCTTACAACAAATCAGAGATGAATTCAGTATGTTCTGAGAGGCACAATCCCAAGACATGGCTCACCTAAGTGCCTCTATCACTTCCTCAGGGGCCACCCTATTTTCTGTGGTGGCCCAACACCCCCCTAATCCACTACCAGTTAGGTTGTATCTGCCAGTGTGTCTACCTTCTCAGTTTCCCCTGATACCCTTCTTGTCCCATATGTTGCCTGCTCCCGTGTGGTGTTTAGTCCTGCACTGGCCAGCTAAGAGGAGTCCACGGGTGCACAGGATCTGCACATTGTCATCAAGGACAAGGAGGATGGCCAGTGACTGAACATTGTTTAGACTTGTGACTTTTTTTAACCCCTTATATACAGAGTGGTCCCCCTTACGCTTCCCAATGTATTACATTTATTTTGCCCACCTCCTCCAAGCGCCCTTACCCAATTTGACCTAAGATCCTCTCTTATTCGATTTATTTTCTTCCTTTCCGCTGGATAGTTTTGTTTTTAATAACTTCTCAGATAAAACTTTAAAAATCTACATCTCTGTGTTGTGTTTTTCATTATATTTGCTGTATTCGAACTATTGAAGTTACTTCGATAGGTGTTTAGCTATGCTTTCAACCTGATACAATTGCACAGAGAAGGTTCTACTAATATACATGTTGTCCACACATGAATCAACACATATATGGCCTACAACCAGATTAGCCAATCGACCATCATCAACTATTACTCACCTCAATTGAAATGTGGAACATATCTTTTATTTACAGTATAGTGAAAACATATATTACAGTGACCATGGGGCTATCCCTTGTGACTTCACAATTGTGATGGTGAGGACCTCTGTATGTAAAAATGTTAACGTGTTGGTGCTGATACGTAGGTGGGTGTGGTGCCTCTGCCTGTACAGATGGTGGAGGTGCATGTACTGGGGTTGAGGGTGGTTGTGCAGGTGGGGGGTGTCTGTACAGGGGTTGCGGGTGGCTCTACAGGTGGGGGAGTAGCCTGGACAGGGGGTGTGGGTGCCTGTACAGATGGGGGATGTGAATGGGCAGGATCAGGATGTGACAGTTTGGGGCAGGTGCAAGTGGGTGGTGTTGTCTGTGAAGGTTTGGGGTGTGCCTGTGCATGTTGTGGTACCAGTGGCTGGGTGTGATGTGATGTAGGTAGATGTGTTGGGTCCCCTTCATGCGTTGACCGTGAAGGGTGACTTTGGATCCGTTTCAGCATGCCCTCCGACATCTTCACGGCTGAGGCATGGTGTCTTGCACTCTCTTCCCTATGGATGAATATGATCTAATTTCTCTTCTTTGACATGTCTTGCCAAGATTCATCCATCCTGTCCAAGACCTGGGTCAGTCTGTGAACATCTGAGGGAATTGGCACATGTCCTGTAGTGAGTCTAAAATATCAGGAAGAGTAGCTCCTCTGGCAAGAATGTCCTGCCTCACATCAGCCTGATGCTTGAATAAATACTCCCCCCACTGGCCACCATGAACATCTGCCAGCACCCTCCCCATGGGGCAGCCTTGGATATCACTGTCAGGTCCCCCAGCAGGGGATAGGGGTGGCAGGTGGAAGGCTGAGGGCCAGAGTTTGGTGCATAGGAGATACCTGCTCCTCACTAGGTGTGGTAGGTCCCTCAGAGAGAAGGCCTGGGATGTACTGTCATGGGGTGTAGGAGAACCACCACTTCTCACCTGGATGTGAGGGCTGTGAGGGGCTGATGGTTGTGTAGGGGTATGTGTATGCTCTGACTAGTTGGTTGACTGCTGTGAATGGGCAATTCTCTGGAATGAAGTGGGAGGCACTATGGTGACGGGAGCAGGTGTGGGCTTACATATTTTGCCCAGTGGGCCAACAGTGGTGGGCAGGGGATCAGCCCCATCATCCTCTGCAAACAGTACCAGATCTTCTTCAACCTCTTCTACTTTGTCCTCCTCCTCCTCTGCTTCCCCCCTCCTGTGCATTACTGGCAGCTGACAGGGCTGCTTGGAAGAGGAGTGTGTTCTCCCCTTGGATTGGCCGTCACCTGTGTGAGAAAGTAGCCTCTTTCTAGCCTTGTTAACCCCACTTTTGGCCTGTTTGTGAGTGTATGTCAGGGTATTTTCACTGTCTCACTGGGATCCTGCTAGCCAGGGCCCAGTGCTCATAGTGAAAACCCCATGTTTTCAGTATGTTTGTTATGTGTCACTGGGACCCTGCTAGTCAGGACCCCAGTGCTCATAAGTTTGTGGCCTATATGTATGTGTTCCCTGTGTGGTGCCTAACTGTCTCACTGAGGCTCTGCTAACCAGAACCTCAGTGGTTATGCTCTCTCATTTATTTCAAATTGTCACTAACAGGCTAGTGACCAATTTTACCAATTTACATTGGCTTACTGGAACACCCTTATAATTCCCTAGTATATGGTACTGAGGTACCCAGGGTATTGGGGTTCCAGGAGATCCCTATGGGCTGCAGCATTTCTTTTGCCACCCATAGGGAGCTCTGACAATTCTTACACAGGCCTGCCACTGCAGCCTGAGTGAAATAACGTCCACGTTATTTCACAGCCATTTTACACTGCACTTAAGTAACTTATAAGTCACCTATATGTCTAACCTTTACCTGGTAAAGGTTAGGTGCAAAGTTACTTAGTGTGAGGGCACCCTGGCACTAGCCAAGGTGCCCCCACATTGTTCAGAGACAATTCCCTGAACTTTGTGAGTGCGGGGACACCATTACACGCGTGCACTACATATAGGTCACTACCTATATGTAGCTTCACAATGGTAACTCCGAATATGGCCATGTAACATGTCTATGATCATGGAATTGCCCCCTCTATGCCATCCTGGCATAGTTGGCACAATCCCATGGTCCCAGTGGTCTGTAGCACAGACCCTGGTACTGCCAAACTGCCCTTCCTGGGGTTTCACTGCAGCTGCTGCCAACCCCTCAGACAGGCATCTGCCCTCCTGGGGTCCAGCCAGGCCTGGCCCAGGATGGCAGAACAAAGAACTTCCTCTGAGAGAGGGTGTGACACCCTCTCCCTTTGGAAAATGGTGTGAAGGCAGGGGAGGAGTAGCCTCCCCCAACCTCTGGAAATGCTTTGTTGGGCACAGATGTGCCCAATTCTGCATAAGCCAGTCTACACCGGTTCAGGGGACCCCTTAGCCCTGCTCTGGCGCGAAACTGGACAAAGGAAAGGGGAGTGACCACTCCCCTGACCTGCACCTCCCCTGGGAGGTGTCCAGAGCTCCTCCAGTGTGCTCCAGACCTCTGCCATCTTGGAAACAGAGGTGCTGCTGGCACACTGGAGTGCTCTGAGTGGCCAGTGCCACCAGGTGACGTCAGAGACTCCTTGTGATAGGCTCCTTCAGGTGTTGCTAGCCTATCCTCTCTCCTAGGTAGCCAAACCCTCTTTTCTGGCTATTTAGGGTCTCTGTCTCTGGGGAAACTTTAGATAACGAATGCAAGAGCTCATCCGAGTTCCTCTGCATCTCTCTCTTCACCTTCTGCCAAGGAATCGACTGCTGACCGCGCTGGAAGCCTGCAAACCTGCAACATAGTAGCAAAGACGACTACTGCAACTCTGTAACGCTGATCCTGCTGCCTTCTCGACTGTTTTCCCACTTGTGCATGCTGTGGGGGTAGTCTGCCTCCTCTCTGCACCAGAAGCTCCGAAGAAATCTCCCGTGGGTCGACGGAATCTTCCCCCTGCAACCACAGGCACCAAAAAGCTGCATTACCGGTCCCTTGGGTCTCCTCTCAGCACGACAAGCGAGGTCCCTCGAATCCAGCGACTCTGTCCAAGTGACCCCCACAGTCCAGTGACTCTTCAGTCCAAGTTTGGTGGAGGTAAGTCCTTGCCTCACCTCGCTGGGCTGCATTGCTGGGAACCGCGACTTTTGCAGCTACTCCGGCCCCTGTGCACTTCCGGCGGAAATCCTTTGTGCACAGCCAAGCCTGGGTCCACGGCACTCTAACCTGCATTGCACGACTTTCTAAGTTGGTCTCCGGCGACGTGGGACTCCTTTGTGCGACTTTGGGTGAGCACCGTTTCACGCATCCTTGTAGTGCCTGTTTCTGGCACTTCTCCGGGTGCTACCTGCTGCTGAGAGGGCTCCTTGTCTTGCTCGATGTCTCCTCTCTCTCCTGGTCCAATTTGCGACCTCCTGGTCCCTCCAGGGCCACAGCAGCGTCCAAAAACGCTAACTGCACGATTTGCAGCTAGCAAGGCTTGTTGGCATTCTTTTGGCGGAAAAACACTTCTGCACGACTCTCCACGGCGAGAGGGATCCGTCCACCAAAGGGAAAGTCTCTAGCCCTTTTTGTTCCTGCAGAAACCTCAGCTTCTTCTGTCCAGTAGAAGCCTCTTTGCACCCGCAGCTGGCATTTCCTGGGCATCTGCCCATCTCCGACTTGCTTGTGACTTTTGGACTTGGTCCCCTTGTTCCACAGGTACCCTAGATTGGAAATCCACAGTTGTTGCATTGTTGGTTTGTGTCTTTCCTGCATTATTCCTCTAACACGACTTCTTTGTCCTTAGGGGAACTTTAGTGCACTTTGCACTCACTTTTCAGGGTCTTGGGGAGGGTTATTTTTCTAACTCTCACTATTTTCTAATAGTCCCAGCGACCCTCTACAAGGTCACATAGGTTTGGGGTCCATTCGTGGTTCGCATTCCACTTTTGGAGTATATGGTTTGTGTTGCCCCTATCCCTATGTTTCCCCTTTGCATCCTATTGTAACTATACATTGTTTGCACTGTTTTCTAAGACTATACTGCATATTTTTGCTATTGTGTATATATATCTTGTGTATATTTCCTATCCTCTCACTGAGGGTACACTCTAAGATACTTTGGCATATTGTCATAAAAAATAAAGTACCTTTATTTTTAGTATAACTGTGTATTGTGTTTTCTTATGATATTGTGCATATGACACTAAGTGGTACTGTAGTAGCTTCACACGTCTCCTAGTTCAGCCTAAGCTGCTCTGCTAAGCTACCATTATCTATCAGCCTAAGCTGCTAGACACCCTATACACTAATAAGGGATAACTGGGCCTGGTGCAAGGTGCAAGTACCCCTTGGTACTCACTACAAGCCAGTCCAGCCTCCTACATTGGTTGTGCAGCGGTGGGATAAGTGCTTTGAGACTACTTACCACTCTTGTCATTGTACTTTTCATAAGAGAAAAATATACAAAACAAGGTCAGTGTATATACACATAGCCAAAAAGTTTTGCAATTCCTCTTTTCACTCTTTTCTAAGTGCTGAAAAGTTCTAACTTTCTAAAAAGTTCTAAAAAGTTTAAAAAGTTTAAAAAGTTTTTTTTCTCTGTCTTTCTAAAAGCTCTGACAAACTTTTTATCTTTTACTATCACTTTAACTCTCTCTAAAAATGTCTGGCACAGGCCAAAATGTTGATCTGTCCAAACTTGCATATGACCACCTTAGCTGGAAAGGAGCAAGGAGTCTCTGTATAGAGAGAGGTTTGAGTGTAGGGAAGAATCCTTCCTTGGAACTGTTAATTAACATGCTTAGAGAACAAGATAAGGCTATAGGTGCCCCATCTGTTGAACAAGTACCTAATAGTTCCCAATCTGATTCAGGGACTCCCCCAGGAAAAGATTCAGGAAAGAAACTTCCTAGCCTGCCCATTACTAGACAGTCTAGCATAGTTGGTAATGATGATGAGCCACACCATACAAATAGTGTGGTCTCACATCATAGCAAAAGCATTTATTCTCACCATACTGGTAGTAATGTTTCTGTTAGCCAAGCTGTTAGGGTGGCTTCTGTAAGGGACAGGTCTCCTTCTGTTCATTCTTCTGTGTCTAAGAATGTCCCTCCCACCAACCCTGATGACAGAATGTTAGAGAGGGAACTCAATAAGTTGAGAGTGAAACAAACCAGACTGAAGCTTAAAAAGCAACAGCTGGATTTGGATAGACAGTCTTTTGAACTAGAGAAGGAAAGACAGAAGTTGGGGTTAGAAACCCATGGTGGCAGCAGCAGTATTCCCCATAGTCATCCTGTAAAAGAGCATGATTCCAGGAATCTGCACAAGATAGTTCCCCCTTATAAGGAGGGGGATGACATTAACAAGTGGTTTGCTGCACTTGAGAGGGCCTGTGTTGTACAGGATGTCCCTCAAAGGCAGTGGGCTGCTATCCTACGGCTATCATTTAGTGGAAAAGGTAGGGATAGGCTCCTTACTGTGAAAGAAAGTGATGCCAATTATTTTACAGTTCTTAAGAATGCACTCCTGGATGGTTATGGCTTAACCACTGAACAGTACAGGATAAAGTTCAGAGAGACCAAAAAGGAGTCTTCACAAGACTGGGTTGATTTCATTGACTATTCAGTGAAGGCCTTGGAGGGGTGGTTACATGGCAGTAAAGTTACTGATTATGAAAGCCTGTATAACACAATCCTGAGAGAGCATATACTTAATAATTGTGTGTCTGATTTGTTGCACCAGTACCTGGTAGACTCTGATCTGACCTCTCCCCAAGAATTGGGAAAGAAGGCAGACAAATGGGTCAGAACAAGGGTGAACAGAAAAGTTCATACAGGGGGTGACAAAGATGGCAATAAGAAGAAAGATGGTGAAAAATCTCAAGATAAGCATGGGGATAAGGGTAAAACCAAAGATCCCACTTCAAATCTTAAACACTCTTCAGAGGGTGGGGATAAAACTAATTCTTCCTCTTCTTTTCAACCTACACAATTTAAAAAGCCTTGGTGCTTTGTGTGTAAAAACAGAGGCCATAGGCCAGGGGATAAGTCCTGTCCAGGTAAACCCCCTGAGCCTACCACCACTAATACATCAAGCTCTAGTGCCCCTAGCAGTAGTGGTACTAGTGGTGGGACTGCTGGCAACAGTCAAGCAAAGGGTGTAGTTGGGTTCACTTATGGGTCCATCATAGAAACTGGGGTAGTCAGTCCCAAGACAGTTTCTGTCACACCTAGTGGCATTGGCCTTGCCACACTGGCTGCTTGTCCCCTTACAATGGATAAGTACAGGCAGACAGTTTCAATAAATGGTGTTGAGGCCTTGGCCTACAGGGACACAGGTGCCAGTATCACTTTGGTGACTGAAAACCTAGTGCCTCCTGAACAACACATCATTGGACAACAGTATAAAATTATTGATGTCCATAACTCCACTAAGTTTCTTCCCTTAGCTATGATTCAGTTTAGTTGGGGTGGAGTTACTGGCCCTAAGCAGGTGGTGGTATCACCTAGCTTACCTGTAGACTGTCTCTTAGGTAATGACCTAGAGGCCTCAGGTTGGGCTGATGTAGAGTTTTATGCCCATGCAGCCATGCTGGGCATCCCTGAGGAATTGTTCCCTCTCATTTCTACTGAAATGAAAAAGCAAAGGAGAGAAGGCCTGAAAACTCAGGATCCCTCTCCATCAACAGGTAAAAAGGGTATCACAGTATCCCCTAACCACCCTACCATTCAGGATACCATTCCTGTGGTGGGAGAAACCTCTCCTGGGGTGGCACCTGTTCCAAGGGAATCATCAGTTGGCAAAACTGTACTCCCTGAGGTAGAAGTACCTCTCTGTGGGATAACTAACATTGGTGAGAAAAAGAGCACCATTTTAGTTAACATGGAGCATCCCTCCAACCCTCCCAGAGAAACTTTAGTGCAGAAACCCTGCACTGCCTCACAACACTTAGGACAGCATCCCTGCCCTAGTGTGGAGCTCATAGGACAGCATCCCTGCCCTGCTCCAAATCAAGAGAAACAGCATCCCTGTTCTCTCTTCCAGCCATATGGACAAAGTTTTTGCCCAGCTATGGCTTTTCTGAGACAGCATCCCTGTCTGGCATTTCCATCACTACAAATAGGTTCAGTGGACAATTCCCACTGCTCTAAACTAAAACTTACTGATAGAAACTCTGAAAATACATCTTCACATTGTTGCTTAGCTAAAAAAATTCAAACAGGGTGGTTTACATCCCCACAGGGAAGTAACCATATAGTGGATGATAAAGGGAGTAACCAGTCTATTGCCGAGCTACTCTCTACTTATCACCACTTAGACAATAAAGTCTTAACTGGCCAAGGATAGCCTTATTGTCCTTCGTTTGGGGGGGGGGGGGGTTGTGTGAGAAAGTAGCCTCTTTCTAGCCTTGTTACCCCCACTTTTGGCCTGTTTGTGAGTGTATGTCAGGGTATTTTCACTGTCTCACTGGGATCCTGCTAGCCAGGGCCCAGTGCTCATAGTGAAAACCCCATGTTTTCAGTATGTTTGTTATGTGTCACTGGGACCCTGCTAGTCAGGACCCCAGTGCTCATAAGTTTGTGGCCTATATGTATGTGTTCCCTGTGTGGTGCCTAACTGTCTCACTGATGCTCTGCTAACCAGAACCTCAGTGGTTATGCTCTCTCATTTATTTCAAATTGTCACTAACAGGCTAGTGACCAATTTTACCAATTTACATTGGCTTACTGGAACACCCTTATAATTCCCTAGTATATGGTACTGAGGTACCCAGGGTATTGGGGTTCCAGGAGATCCCTATGGGCTGCAGCATTTCTTTTGCCACCCATAGGGAGCTCTGACAATTCTTACACAGGCCTGCCACTGCAGCCTGAGTGAAATAACGTCCACGTTATTTCACAGCCATTTTACACTGCACTTAAGTAACTTATAAGTCACCTATATGTCTAACCTTTACCTGGTAAAGGTTAGGTGCAAAGTTACTTAGTGTGAGGGCACCCTGGCACTAGCCAAGGTGCCCCCACATTGTTCAGAGCCAATTCCCTGAACTTTGTGAGTGCGGGGACACCATTACACGCGTGCACTACATATAGGTCACTATAGTCATCCTTTCATTAGGCAACATGTTATGGCAAGCTATACTGCCAAAAGTCTAAGTTTACCTTTGTGAATCGGGCCCTAGATGTCCCAGAATTCCTAATAGTGAGATAACAACATTCTGGACCTGGAACTAATACTTTTGAAGTAAACTGCAACTCCCAGGGGCAATAGCACCTTGATGTTATTAGAAACACTATATAATACCTACTTAAACACTGAATAAAAATGACCCCCCACTCATTGAGTGAAAACTCCTAGGGTGTGGAGTAAGTAACTTCTGCTTTAGGAAAAAGAAACAATAAATACTCTGAAAAGGTTTATTGTACTGCCATCGAACTGATGATACCTGTCCACCAAACTTTATATCTTGAAAAGGAACTGCCATATTGGTGGTTTCTGTCAATGTACAGAGATGACTGCTGGCCTGGCAGTCTTCTCCAAATGTGTCAGACAGTAGACCCTCAGGGTGGTGGCGGTAATGTGCTCCGTCACCATGAAGTACTGCACCCCATAGCCAAACACTAAATCAGGCACAAAAGTTTCGGAGAACAGCTACCGGGTAGGTGGATTTTTGACAAAGCCCTATTAGCTAATTCAGAGATTGTGGCTAAACCTAAAAGTTGGATCATGTTGTTTTTTAAAGAGAATAAGGACGCTCTTCCCCAGATATTATGTGATGTGCTATTGGGGCAACCTTAAGAGAAGACGTGATAGCACACCAAAGCCAATTATTAAAGACAACAAAGTAGTTGTTAGTAGTTCAGCTCTTTGCAGTGAGTTTTAAATGAAGCAAACACTGATTTGAAGAGACAGAATACCAGTTCGAAATTTCAACACTGGGAGAAGGCCCAGGAAACATTTTAGATAATCATTCTGGAAACAGAGCTAGTAAATAAACACACAATATATTGAAAAATCTTGGAGAAGGGAGAGATTGCAGGTAAAATTCTCACAAAAAAGACGCAACTGCTCAAATTAACAACTCTGACTTCTCCATTAAAAATCCAAGTATCAGCTCCCTAACTCCAGATCGTCAAGACATAGGACAAGACCTTGTTGAACATATTCAAAAGACATATCAAACTCTAAATCAAGCATTTCAAGAAACCATTAGGGACTAGTCATATAAATAAGAAATTCCCACTTCATCTCTAGAGAAGCAAATATGTTAACACAACAGTTTTACGATGACAAAACAGCTGAAACAATAAGTAAACAGTCCAATGGTAAAACAGATAGGAGGACAGTTTTTTAGCCGAGTTGTACAAAGATTTTTTAGACTGAATTTCAAGATTCACTATATACCCAAGCAGGTGATAATATCCCACTTTTTCCACAAAATTATAGGCACATGTTTTCTGACAATAGGTAAATGCCCTGCAAATCCTAGTGCTTTTCACTCAATTACATTACTGAACTGGGATTAGAAAACTCGGACCAAAATACTTGCTTTGTGAATAATTTCTCATGCCCCCACTCTGGTCCATTTAATCAGAAGGCCGTTTCCCTCCTACCAACTGTATGTGAATACCCATTTTGTTGAAGTAACCGAATTATCATTCTACTACTGGTAAACGAGCAGCAATTATAATATTTGGTGCAGAGAACAACTTTGACTTTGAGAGTTAGGATTTTATATTAATGTTTCTACAAGTAGTGTTTTTCCAGCTCACTCACAGGGTTGATCGCTGTTCTGTATAATAGAGCATTGTCATCCCTCATATTGAATAATAAACATTTTAAAGATTTTCCAATCACTCACGGTAGTAAATGTATATGTCCTATGTCCCCTATTCTCTTCACGCTTTGTATAGCATCAATAGCAACACATGTAAGAGCTAATCCATTTATTTAATCAATATTGCCTCAGTCCCCTAAACTCTAGTGCTATGCCAGCAATATGGCATTATTTTCACACACAGAACAACAAAACAATTGCATCTTATATAATCAACGTTTACACAGCTCTTGGCGGATACGAAACAAATACTTCAAAACTAGGGTTCTGTTTTTTTTAATGAGGAACCACAAGTACTCACTTCATTTCATTGAAATGACTGTAACAAGTAATCTGAAAGCTAATTAGGAATATTGATGAAATCAGAACTCTTGGACCTCAACTAATGAACATTGAGGGGGACAATTGTGAAACAATACAATTATTTGCCCAGTGGGTAGATTATTAAACATCAGCCTATTTTCCATATGCAATCAGTTTTTCCTCTTCTGAATGTGATCACTGGTCTCTATGATTGGTATTGTGATACTCTCTAATCAAGCCAAAAGTGATGCCATTGTCTAGAAAAGGCACGATCAGTGATGTTTGTATCTCACTACTAAGGTGGTCTGTCGTAGTTGTATCCATAACCTTTGGGAAGTGCCTTGTGGTATTGTAATAACTTCCTTATCAAGATCACTATCATAAACAGCAGGGCTAAGTTGCACATATTTTAATGTTTTACCCTTGAACTAGATTTCGCCACATTCGAAGGCTAAAAACCCGTAGAGTTTGGCTCATCTTCTGAAAGCCATGTGTATTACCAGTATGGCCTACACTATAAAAGACACAGCATTTATGGCAGCCAATTAGTGATAAAACTGATGCTGGATTGATATGAGTTGTATTGCTCTTTTACAACTGTATTAATTTTGTGTAGCTTAGGTAAGTTTCCCTCTTGCTACTTCTATAGTTCCGTAAATATATGTATGAATATATATATTTTCATACATATATTTAGGAAACTATAGAAGTAGCAAGAGGGAAACTTGCCTAAGCTACACAAATAAATATATATATTATATATACACACATATTATCTATCTATCTAACTATCTATCTATCTTTATATATATATATATATATATATATATATATATATATATATATATATATATATATATATATATATATATATATATATATATATTTTTCACACACAAGAGCAAACTTTGCAAGGGGACCACTGGCACTGCACAGCGGCCTCAGCTCCAAGGGCGAAGTATCCAGTTCAACATTAAATAGCATAAAATGCTGAGACACTTCAGTTCAAAACCATCCAAGCATTTATTTACAATGTAAAAAGCAGCTCCAACAAAGTCCTCCTGTGGCGTTTCGGCTGGAATGCCCTAATCATAGGAGAGTTTCAGGTGTCAAGCATTCTATTGTTCTCATTAATCAAAGTATCACCTCATCTCTTATTGTTGTCTCCGGTGAATCACGCTTCACAATTGGTCAAGCCAAAGTTAAAAACCCATTCCATGGCCAATTAAGTTTTGCAAGCACCCAGCCATCTTCTTAAACAATGTACACCTTAGAAACTTTACAGCTCCACTCAAAACTCCCAGAACTATATTTTTAGATCCCACCGATGTACATTACCCAGCCATGGGAAATATACAAAGAACAAAAGCTCACCCTCATCAATCACCTGTGCCATGACACTGCAACTGCCCAGGACAAGAAGCCAAGCACCATGAGTCAGCATCGCTAATGATAAAGACTTTGTCCTGCTTAGTCAATAACATGCATAGATCGCCTCTTTGACAGATTCATCTGAAGTTAAGTTGCACGCCCAGTCTGCCCCAATCTTAAAAGTGCTCATATCACCACTACCTTTCTTGTCGAAGCACGCCTCCATCGTGCCTCCAGTGGGATTTATGGGACATGTTGTCCCAACAATTCTCTATTCCATTTGTGGTGTGCAACATTCTTCCTATTTCATTTATTATAATTAGCATATAATATAATAGGCAGAAAGCCCCCATGATTGGCACCTATTCTTCTGGAAAGTCTCTTGCAAAGGGAAGAGCCTTTTCATTTCTATCAACCTACTTGGATGATAATATAAAAAGAAAGAAAAACATGAAGGGCCATGGCCATGGCAAAAAAGGGGTGTTTCAGAGGCCATACTAAGATTGTTAGCCTACAAAACTAACTGATCAACCTTATTAACACTCTACTTTGCACCCATGGAAACCTAAGAGCATGAAAATCGTGCCTGGTGCAAAAACAGTATCAAAGGGGCACTGTTAGCCAACACTTCTCTCATTCAAGGCTAGTACAAAGTATCTCATCATTCAGGCCCATTGTGTGGGTTTTCAACCTAAAAACCCACCACTGTTCTCTGTCAAGAAGCCTGGTCTTGATATCTCATACAAGAGTGGATCTTCATTTTATTAATCAAAGTTCAAAAGAAATTTCTGTCTCCATAATTTTTCTCTAAATGACCATCTTGGAGCCATAATTATCTTTATGGCTACTGGCATACTGGGAACAAATGCTCAAGCTACAAACAGAAGATGACATGGAAAAATGAGGGAAGTCAAAAAGTCCCATTATTTGATTGTAAAAATGATCATTTACAAGCATGTGGTACGTCTCTCTTGAGGATGCCAGTCAGAAAGAATAGTCCATGAAACTAACATGCCGCTTGTGAGAAAAACCCTACTTTTACTGGTAATGCTCATTTTTGAACTCTGCAAACTTGGGTACTTCTGTCCAGTCTCCAGTGTATGCACTGTGGCTCTTATACATGGTAAAAGTTGCTAATCTCTAATTGCCATATTTAGCTTTCCAACAAAGCCATAGTTATGGTGTGGAAAAATACATCAACAGCATGGAAAAGTTAAATGTCACCTGTGGGTGGCAGCACCTTCTGTGCAATCCACAAGGCTGAGAAGTAAAACTATAACTTCAAGCCTACATGTGTAGCCCCACTACTCTGTCAAAATAACTCTTTTTGACTGGAAATAACCTTATTTTTAAATTATAAATGTCACTCCTAGAAGGCCTTTCAGCCCAGAGGTAGAGTAGCTAGTATTTTAAAGCGGCAGATCAAAGATATTAGCTGTACATGTACATACAGTGACTAGCCCCTAAAAGCTTTTTGACTGTAAAAGGGCTGTAGCTGCTCAGAAGAGAAACCTAAAGTTCAGATGAAACAATAGTTTTGCTATCTTTGATTTGGGACAAACTAGTAGAATGATTCATCCTCTATTTTTTCATATTTAATAAAAATCACATTCACTGGTGAAGTTGGAATTTTTTATCAACATTTTTTAACAGAATCATTTAAAAGTTACATGTTGTTTGCCTGAACCGTCAGTGTGCTAATCTACATTAGCTGGCAAACAGCTGAGCCCCGTCAGGACTTCCACTTAATCTGGTATGAGAACTGCTACTAGAGCAGAAACAATGGCTTAGACGTTTTGTACAGGATAACCTGGGTGTGATGTATGTGACTCCTCTCAGCTGAGAAAGAGCAGCTGGGTAGGGTTTTGTAATTCCATTACCTTAGAAGGGAAAAGGGTGAAACCTGCCCATTTATGGCTAAGTGTAAAGGGAGACCTGGAAAGAGAAGCCTTTGTTGCTTTGGCCATCTGACGCTAGCTTGGCACTCCTCAGTGGAAGTGAGAGTCACCCAAACTTATCAGAATACTTTATGGACCTGTAAAAGAACAGAAGAGGACTGGGCCTGCTGTCTATGACCTGGTGGAGATCTAAATGACTGGACCTGCTCCAACTTGTACCAGGACTGCGAAGTAGACTTCAAGGATCTGTTGGCTGGTATCCTGTCTGGCTACAGAAAGACAACAAGCTGCAAGATGCCTTTTCCTTGGAGTAACATCCTGTACCACCTGGACCAGGACAGGCAACTGTTTATAGACTCTGCTGCGGGTGAATCTGGACCTTGGAATGCTGTCCTTGAAGATCAGGAAGCATTAGAAGTGACCATGAGGAGCTGCTCTAGAAAGTCTGAAAAGTTGGGAAATTCTTGACTTTGAAGACCTTCATGGAAAAGGTGCCTTACTTCAACAGGACTTTGATACAGTTTCCAGGTAGCTTGCTATAGGATATTCATCTTCAAAATATAGAGTAATTCTGAAGATAGAAATCTTGACCAGGCAAAGGTGCAAAAAGTGTGTGCCTGATAAGAGGCCATAAAATTGGAAGTTTCCTGCTCTGAGCTTTTCCCACCAAAACCAATGGCTTTAGTGGGACCTTAACCGATAGCTATGTGACTTCTAGAAGACTTCACTGGATTCTGAATGCAGCCTTGCCCCATTTGAGAATTTTGTCCATTTCAGAGGCTAAGTCAGAAGGTAAAATATTTGACCAGGATAATCTGCTTGGAGAATCTGGCCTCTGCTCTATTGTGGTCACCCTGAAATCATGTCTAGGTTCCACTAAATCGCGAATAGTGACTTTTGATCAGTGCTTTACTTTTTCTTAGTGTTTTGGGCCTAAAACTTTTAAAAATCATATCTCTGGTTTCCCTTCTTGGATTTTAATTGTTTTGGTGTCATTGTTCTTATTAACCTTTCCTCTGTGTGTAAACGTTCATTGTGGGAGTTTGTTCTGTTTTAATTTGGCTTTCTTACTGCTTTGGTATTACTAAATACTTTACACATTTGTCCTTCATTCAAGCCTGCCTGCTCTATGACCTAGCTACCAGGGGTTGCGTCCTAGTGTATTTATTAAACTTGCGTGTTGGACCTGAAGTAATTTTGGACCTCTAACTTTGGTGGACTCAAATCCTCCCCAACGAATAATCTATTATCTTACATCCTTTATTCACATTAGTTATAGGATATAAGGAACAGTAAACCTACTATTATGAGTATCAAACCTTTTAAGGTAAAGTGCATGGAGCCTCAGGTCATATCTTTAGACAGCAGAATGGCAACATAAGATAAAGGTAGGTAAGAAAAAAAGGTGCTACCAGTGCAATGGTAAAATAGTGAAAAACAACAAAGTACTTATTTTTCCACTCTCTCATCTATGATCAATATAGGAGTATCTGAATGAATCTATGGTGGATGCTACATGTTTGAGGCTGAGAGATCTGTCTGCCTTGGGAGCAAAAACATTTAGGGGGTCATTCTAACCCTGGCGGTCCAAGACCGCCAGGGCTAAAATGACGGGGGCACCGCCAACAGGCTGGCGGTGCCCCGCTGGGCATTCTGACAGCCCAATGGCATGGGCACTGCAGGGGCCCCCGTAAGAGGGCCCCACAAAGAATTTCACTGTCTGCATTGCAGACAGTGAAATTCGTGACGGGTGCCACTGCACCCGTCGCACCTTCCCACTCCGCCGGCTCTGAATCCTCGTGGGAAGGTAGTTTTGCACTGGGCTGGCGGGCGGCCTTTTGGCGGTCGCCCGTCAGCCCAGTGCAAAACCCAGAATACCCTCAGCGGTCTTCCGACCGCGGAGCGGTATTTTGGAGGGGGAAGTCTGGCGGGCGGCCTCCGCCGCCCGCCAGACTTAGAATCACCCCCTTAATTTTGAATAGGAGACATTCGCTCAGATACGGTGGGCCATGGGGGACGTGCCTTGTGGGAAAATGTTCTGCTATTTTGAGATGCACCTTGCTGCATGATCTGCAAACAAATGCCGGTGTTGCATGGAACGGCAATACACTAAACTGCCAAAATGTATGTGCCTTAAGAATCAGAAGAGACTAGCAGTATGTGTGGAGTGTAGGTGTGACCTGGACAGAGACTTTGTGTCTCTGAATGATTGGCTATGTGAGACACCTCAGTGAAGTCAAGGAAGACTACAAGGAAGACTACATATCCGATGGGGCCATACAACTCTTTCACAACTTTTTAAATGATGGCAGTATCCACGAAATGTTTGTTTAGAAGTTCTTTGCAGTCCAGAGCATAGTTGATAGATAGGTAACTGGCATACACAGTTGCTGCAGCTGCAACTTTCTTTCGAGAGATTTTTTACTTTGCAGACTATTTTCTTTGGAAGTCAATGAAAGAGTGAACTGCATAAAAAGATGTATTGAAGGGCAATAATTATGTCTACAGATTTAAAATATTTTCAGAAATCATCCTTTGAATATTAATTATGAACTTTTGCATTTGCATTTGTTTGTTGCCACAAGAGTAGTGAGAAGGATCATCATCTTGCACAGACATCTATAACCTCCTGTTTGAGCCACATACTGAGATTGAGAAGTTATTGCTTGTCATTAGGTTAACTTTATAAAACTACTGTAGATTTATTATGTTGCTGTTAATGAACCTGTCAAGTTGAAAGTTATTTGAACTGTAAAATGTATTTATACAGCATTGAAAGTAGTTGTCTGTAGGAACAAATGCATAATAGCTCAGAATATTCTTGTTATATATTTTACAGATTCTAGTTGTTGTTCAGCTGTAGGAAGACACAGAGTTTCACAAGTCCACAGAGAATTGCTAAAACATATATTTTATGCATGATCATAGTTCAGAATTACGTGCTGGAGTCAGCACAATAAATTCACTAAAGGCTTAATTTTGTCTTCAGAGATGAATGCTTCTGCTGTACAGATTGTGAACAGCTGTGCGTCTGGCAGAGTGACAAAAGTCCTGTATCTCTGGGTCTGATTTAGACATTGGCAGAAAGGGTATTGCATTGTAACAGCAAAGTTATACCCTCCAGGCCAAAGCAAAGATCTGCCCGCTTCATTTAGAGAGTAGAACTTCAGTATGCAGATGGCAGATACTACTCCATCTATGCTGCCAACATACACCGCCAAAGGCTGTAGAAGGAAGGTCTTCTGGAGATTTGGCCATGCGTGCACCTGCCTTATTTAGACTCAGTGAACACCTGGACAGTTTTTACTGTCCATCACCCCCAGGTGATATCTGGAGGTAAGAGCCAGTGAAAATTGCAAAATTACCCACATGTCATGGGAGAAAACTCCCTTGGAGAGGGAGGTCATTGTTTTTTTTAATTTTCAAACACAAAATCCCGCATTGGAGTATTGTTTTTGAAAATAAAAAAGTTGAAAGTTTGACATACTTCTCTGTCATTTTGCTGGAGCAGTCTGTCAACATGTCAAAGCATTTACAGGAACGCCATGATGACTATGACAGGGGTAAAGTACCTTGCCATGGCGACGGTACTTAACCCATCCGCCAAAGTTAAAATTAGGCACCCTGTTTCTCTCTCTTATGCAATTCCCTTTTACACAGGTCAACTTGTAATCAACATATTATCAATGCTTTTTTGATAATGGGTTTGGTGACTGTGCAGAAGCTCACTTTGCACCTGTTGGATCCGGATTGGAAAGTTAATATCTTCGGACAATATGTAATGCTTTGAAATTGTACAACCGTTGCATGTGCCGTTTCCTGAGAATAATCATTAATCCCACCAAAGTCAACCATGCACAGATACCTGCAATATCTTCCTAGTTATGGAAACAATTCCAAAAATACAAAAACAAGCTATCTGTCTACAAAGTCAGTGACACATTCTGAGACAACAGAATGATGAACTCTCATCCACCTAATGAGGCATGCTTCATTATGCGGTATCCCATCTAGCATTTGGAAGCATACTGGAGTGGTCTTATCTTTGAATGGACTTTCTATTTGGTATGCTTTGTCATCGGGAGGTGTCTAGGGGTTGTGTAGCAAATTAAAATTGTGTGGAGTAGTTGACTACACACTTGTACCTACAAAGGTGAAAAAGCAAGGTGGTCTGGCTCTCAGGCAATGCACATCATTAGAGCTGACATTTTTCACTATATCATGCTTTCATCAGGATCTGTTTCCAAATAATACACACTGAAGAATACATTTACCAGATTGTCTTGTGTTATAACTGCTATTACAAACAAAACATTGACCTATTAAAGTACATGTACAAAATGAGGGAAAAGGGCTGAATTTGATCCTGAAACGACCTAAAAAAAAGAGCACCTCCAATCCGGTACTCTATAGTTTAATTTAGAAGGACTGGTTGTTGAGGTCAAGTGGATTTAATTGAGAGAATTCAAATTATCTTCATGTTTAAAAGTGGATGTACTTTATTCAAAATTTAAAGGAACGGATATCCAAACTTTTTTGTCCAAAATATGTTTTATGACTAAAAAATCAGTTACAATTTGACACTTCTTCAGTGCCAACATATAATTAATTTCATCCTGGCAAACAAGTCTATAATATAAACACAGTGACCTAACATTTACACTACCAAGGCATGGTTTTATAAACAGGGACACTGGAATTATGCAGCCGGGGAGACCCAGATTATGCAGCAGGGTACTCAAAAGTAAGTGGCGGGAAAAGGCAAATTATTTAGTGTAATGTGGCACATTCTATGGTAGTATCACATTATTATTTTGTCATTTTTACACATATTAACACTGTCTGGGCAAGGTGTGTGCCTCGCTATTACCAGTTAAACATACAAATACAACAATAAGCAACAAAAAGGTGACCAGTTCACCTTTAGGATTGGCCTTCCACTTCACAGCAGAATCTGTCTCCGCATTTTGATCTCTTTGAGCTAGAAATAATTGTTTTTGCTAATATTTGCATCTGCAGATTATACAACAGAAAGAGTGACCCATAATTAAGCAGAAAATCCATAATTATATTGAAAGCGCTGTGGCAGCAAACTTACATAATTCCATGGACCTTTGCGATAAATAGGACACTAAACCATTTTAGAACATAACACAAACACAATATACATTTGCAAGATACAACATAATGAAATGAGTTATGAAACAAACAAATAAGATTTAGAACAGAATAAAACACACACTAGGGGCCAGATGCAGGAAACGTTTAGAGACTCGCAAATGGCAAAAATTGCTGTTTGCGAGTCGCTAAACGTGTTTCCCTATGCAGAAATGCATATTGCGAGTCGGTACCGACTCGCAATATGCATTTCAGAATCGCAAATAGGAAGGGGTGTTCCCTTCCTATTTGCGATTCGGAGTGGAATGCAATACCATTTGCGACCGCATATGCGGTCGCAAAGGGTATCGCAGTTACCATCCACTTCAAGTGGATGGTAACCCACTCGCAAATTGGAAGGGGTCCCCACGGGACCCCTTCCAGTTTGTGAATGGACCCAAAAAATGTTTTTCATTGCAGGTAGTGGTCCAAGGGACCACTGCCTGCCCTGAAAAAAAACCAAAACTAAAGGTTTCGTTTTTTTTTTAAGTGCAGCTCGTTTTCCTTTAAGGAAAACGGGCTACACTTAAAAAAAAAAAAAACTGCTTTATTGAAAGCAGTCACGAACATGGAGGTCTGCTGACAACAGCAGGCCTCCATGTTTGCGAGTGCCTAGACTCGCTATGGGGCCGCAATTAGCGATTCACCTCATTAATATTAATGAGGTGGGTCATTGCGACCCCATAGCGAGTTGCAGACGGTGTTTGAGTCACCGTTCTGCATACCAATTTGCGAGTTGCAAATTGCGAGTCGGAATGACTCGCAATTTGCAACTCGCAAATTGGATTTTTCCTACATCTGGCCTTAGGCTCTTAGTAGGAAGGGACTATAGAGAATAAATAAAAGAAAATGGTAGACTTCATTATTAACGTGTACAACTCATATTGTGCACTTTAGAACGTAGAAGCAGTTAGAATATATGTGATAATGTATTTTTAAGCCATTTATTATCAAATTAAATAAATTGACAAGGCGATATCTGGCATAAACATGTATATTGGAATTTGTCGGAAAACAATAAAAAAGATTATAGCCTTCAACCTGAGAAATCAGCGTTTCAGTAATTGTGAGTTCTTAGTTGTGCTGTTAATGAGATGACTTGCAGGGCACATGTATTGACTAATCAATAAATTATGTCTAAGTCAAAATAAATAAAGAATCATACCTAACTGCTTGAACATTTTTTGAGTAACCAGGGGCCAGATGTAGCAAGATACGATTTTGCGACTCAGAAATTGCGAGTAAGTGCGACTCGCAATTTACGAGTCGCAAAATCGTATGCAGAATGGTGTCTCAGACACCTTCTGCGAATCGCAAGGGGGTCGCAAAGACCCACCTCATTAATATTAATGAGGTGGGTCGTAATTTGCGACCCCCTTGAGACTCGTGGCACTCACAGGGATGGTGGCCTGCTGGAGACAGCAGATCACCATGCCTGTGACTGCTTTTAAATAAAGTAGTTTTTTTTTTTGTAATGCAGCCCGTTTTCCTTAAAGGAAAACGAGATGCATTACAAAACTAAAAAATAAAACTTTTTAGTTTCATTTTTATAGAGCACGCAGTGGTCCATAGGACCACTGCCTGCTATGAAAGAAAAATATCAATGCCATTCACAAAGGGGAAGGGGTCCCCTGGGGACTCCTTCCCTTTTGCGAATGGCTAGCACCCATTTGAAATGGGTGCTAACTGAGATTGTTTTGCGACGACGATCGTGGTCACAAAACAATACAGCATCGCACTGCGACTCGCAAATAGGAAGGGGACTCCCCTTCCTAATTGTGACTTGCAAACCCGTTTTGCGAATCAGTAACCAGGTTACCGACTCGCAAAACGGGGATTGGGCATCGCAATGTGCATTTTGCACATCGCAAACAGCAAAATTTGCTGTTTGCGACATGCAAAAAGTTTTTAACATCTGGCCCTTTGTCTTCTAAATTAAATGCATCTTATTAAGGTCTTGTCCATCTTTTGGGGAGTATAGGCCAATGTTGAAATGCAAGTCAAAATTAATAATCCCAGATGATGTGATCCCATAAATAACCAGTTGTGACATTGTCCCTGCGCTGTAAGGGTTAACCAATATGCACATAAAATTCCTCATCCTGGTTCAATCCCCATGGATGTCTGCTATTTAATCGAATTATATACTCTGACTCCATTCTTCTGAGAATCCGCTCGCTATCATCCCTCCCTCTGGGTTCGTAGCACCCTATCAATTCCAAAAAATGAAATTTTTTCAATTTTCCCTTCATGTAACAAATTACAATGGCAGGCCACCGGTTAAGTTACATCATTGTTCTTGATGGCACGCCAATGTTCCAAAATTCGTTTCATCATCGGAAAAATTGTACTGTCCACATATCGAAGCCCACATGGACAAGTGATGACATAAATAACAAAATCAGAGTTACAATTCAAGAATTTTTTTATTTTAACTTCCTTTCCTGTGGGTAAAATGTATGTTTTGCAGCTCACACTGTTCCTCCAGGCTTTAAATTTTGCGCATTTATAAAAGCCTTGTTGCTTACCTAAAAAGGTCTCCCTACTTTTAGTCTGATAACTATCCACTAATATATCCTGTAAGGAGCTACTTTTTCTACATGTTATTTTTGGATTCGGACTAACAATGAGAATACTCTGAGATTTATTACTACTTATAATGCTTATTCTTTCCAAGTGAGGAAGATTGTGGCCCAATAATGGCATTTGGTGAGGACAAGGTGGTTGGCCAGTTTGTACTCCCCAAAAGCTGGACAAGACCTTAAGTAGATGCATTTAATTTAAAAGACAATGGCCCTCATTCTGACCTTGGCGGTCTTTTCGCAAGACCGCCGAGTTACCGCCGTGGTGAAGACCGCCGACCGCGGCGGTATGCCGCTGTGCGCATTCTGACCGCTGGGAGCGTTCCGCCGGAAAACCGCCAGCAGCCACACTGGCGGTCGGCGGGAAAGTGGAGACTGGTCAACCTCCACCGCCACGCCAGCAGAACACCGCCCACAGAATTACGACCCACATTTCTGTGTGGCGGTCTTCTGTTGGCGGTCTTCTGTTGGCGGTCACCTCCCCATGGCTCCCGTCGCCTCCCGGAGGACCAACGCACAAGGTAAGTTGACCGTCCGTGAGGGGAGGGGGTGGGGGTGTGTTGTGTGATGTGGGCGTGCATGGGGGTGTGCGTGTGAGTGTGTAGAGGGGGTGTGTGAGTGCGTGTATGCGGGCGGGGGGTGCTGCTGTGTCTATGGGTAATGTGTGCTGTTCGGCAGGTGCGCATGTCTGCATGTATGTGTGCGGGTATGTGTCCCCGTTGTGTATGTGTGTGTAGGGGGTGTGTATATGTGCATGTTGGGGGTGTGTGCATGTCGGGGTGCATGTATGTGCATGTCGGGGTGGGGGTGGGGAGGGGGTTCGTACCACCTCTGGGGGGTGGCAGGGGGGTGGAGGGTGTGGGGGGAGGACTCGGGTGGGTAGTGTGGGGTGGGGGTGACCCCTATCAGTGCCAGGGAAGGAATTCCCTGGCCCCGATAGTGCTTACCGCCATGGTTCGCACGGCGGTTCCCGCCCGCAAGAAACCGCGGCGGTAGGCAGGGTCATAATACCCTTGGCGGTCTTGGGACGACCGCCGGGCCGGAGTGCGCAAACTCCAGCCCCGCGGTCATGACCGCCGTGGCGGTCGGAGTGGAGAAGTGGCGGTCGGTCGCGGCGGGGACCGCCGCGGTCAGAATGCCATTTTTAATACCGCCGGTCTGTTCGCGGTCCGACCGCCGTCTCTCCGCCGACCGCCAGGGTCAGAATGAGGGCCAAAGTGTGGGTTAAATGTCAGGTGATCATTATTGGTGGGTTAATATTATTAACAGGTCACCAATGGGTGTGTTGAGCCATCACATTTATGTTGAAATTGTTTTGGGGAAATGGAATGTTTTAATTCAGAATATTTCAGTTCAGATATTATTATCCCACACATTATCTTGGTGTATTCAGATTTATATGCTGGGTTTATCTAGTAATTTCTCTATATATTACTCTGTCTTTTATGTTTAGTATAGCCAATGGTATATTTTCTACAGGATAGGGGGCCTCTGTAATGATTTGGGCCAATGAAGAAGACCGTAATGGTTGAAACGCGTTGCCATTGCAAGTCGATACTTTGTTATTCTTTGAAAGACTTTGCAAGCATTAAGTAAACTTTGGAGTTGTTTGGAGTGCCGGTTTAATATTAAGTTAGTTGGGTCCTGCGCCCGTAGCGGTGCACCGACTTTGTGTGATAAAATCAGGAAGAACGGCAGGAATTATTTGGTTGGTATATCTTTATATATATGTATATGTATATCTATCTATCTATTTATATAGATATATGTCGCCAGAGGGTAGTTAAAGTTAGGACCAACTATTCCCATAAACTGAGTGTTTTTTTGTTTTGCAAATAACTTTGGCGCCGTTTGACGAATCTTCAGGAAGTTTTAAAAACTTATTTGCCACTCACTTCAACTGCTGTGTGGAAAGGTTTGGGGTGATTCATCAAGCAAGGGCTGAGAAAACACAGGGGCAAAATGCTTTTTCCCCATGCAAAGTCTATGGGGATTTTGCATTTATTTAACATGCCTGCAAACCAAACTGCTGAATGAATTTACACCAAATTTGGCAGAGAGCTAGATCTTGGTGTAGAAATAGTGCTTTTTGTAATTTGGTGTAAATCTGTTAAGTAGCTTCAGAATAATAAATAAAACATAGATATCTAGGGAGGTGAATCCTTTGCAGACCCACAGGTAGTTTCAGGTGTCCACAAAGCCAGTGCTTTTAACTCGTGACCCATGTGACTTGTTAACCATCAACTACGCCTCCCCTATTTCTCCACCTTTATTCTGGCAATGTTCACTTACTCACTAATGGCCAGAATGCTTCTCTTAACTGAATATTTGTGGTCTGAAGAAAAAAAAACTACATGGCTCATGTTGTGTCCTTTTCTCGTCCTAATTTCTCACTGTCTGAGGAATTGCAAGTTGAGGCCACGAACCCGACGTTTGCGGGTAAGATGGAACATACATATTGGTGAGGCTTTGTGATTCATGATTTGAACAAAACACCATATGCATGTGGAGCACGGTCATTGATGGAATGGTTCTCACATATCTGCATTATATGGTTGAAGATCTGACAATAGATCAAAGGTTTTTTTTCTCCAATAACTGAGTTTTGTTTTCTTTTTAGGTGACATAGAAGTACGGTGTAAGATTGGCAGAAACATGTTGCCCCTAGTATCCTGGTTGCGTTGAAGTATTATTGCTTTTGGTTTTTATATATATATCCCTTGGGAAGAATTATTAAAAAGGTCTTTTTTTTACTCCACCAGGCGGTATTTTTTTATTTCCACATTTGATCACATCACACTCTGCTATCCCCTCCCACACTTGATAGCTCAGATAGGGTAAAAAATTGAAGAGCTCCTCTCTGAGTGGAATTTGTAATCACCACCCCAAACCATTAGGTAAGGGGTATGAGGAGGGACCCTATGATAAAGCACGCCACCATATGGTGGGTGAAGGATCTTGTCCTTAAAACAAAAGTTTTCTTTCAGGATTAGGAGATTTGTGTTTGGGGTCTGGTGAATGTACTGAAGTACCAAATTGGTTTACCCCCAGACTAGACACATTTTTGTTGTGTTTCTATGAGTTTTTGGGGGCAGTGCAGCAAGGTCTTTAAATACTCCAGTGAGATCCTTGTTTGTGTGCACATTAGCATTTCATACCAGGGCCCCAATATTTCCATACATCTTTGCAGTCTGAGAATGTATTTTAGATAGCCATTGCCAAAAATCTAGGGACAATTATCTCCCCCTCTTCCACCCTCAATTTAGCTGCATGGTTGGTGATTCCCGAACCATCCCATGGAATGCTTTAATTACTGCAAACTGAGACAGCCCACAGGGTAATTGTGCGTGATTTATTACTTTTACAGCAATGTCTTATAAACCCCTGAGAGTTGGTTCCATTAGACTCCCTCATGATTGGGTTCAGTGATATCTGCAGCACATTCACTAACTTATGAAATAGGAGCAATAGTGTTTGTGCTGTGGACAGTATATGTCTTTGAGCAATCTAATTTCCAAATAGTTGATACGGGATACAAACTGCCCCTCATGTATTTGTTATCAAAAATATTTTGGGGACATTTCTGAACAAGTGATTATCGTGATTACGTTATGCTTCAAAGGCCCAGGATAGATTTTCCAGCACCACCTCCAATTTGGCCAGAATCATTCATTTTCAGCGAATAAGACTTCAGGAAAGTGGGGTGATATTTCTTGCCAACCATTAAGTTTGCATTTTCAAAAGTGAGCAATTCACATTACTAGCAAAATCTTTAAACAGAATTAGAAACAGCACACAGCCTTGCTTGATTTGCACTAATTTCTCACCTTCTGAGTTATTTGGAACTCACTGCATATGTATTCTCAGTTTAAAACTCATTTGGGACTGCACACCAGACTACATTCCCACATTCTATTCGAAGGTGAAAACTGTCTCTTTATTATTAAAGTTCAAACTAGCCTTAATTTTCTGACAAATATATTATATTTATTCATTATGAAACTTGTCAATAGTGCCTGGTGCTGATTTTTTGTTATCATTTTGCCTGAATTAGAAAAAAAAGTCAAATTCCCTCCATTCAACTTATAAGGCAATTATAAGTCAATTCAGAAGCAGTTTTTCAAAGGTTGGCCAGCTGTGTCCAATAATTCTTTGCAGGGTAAGTAGCAGAAACTGTGGTATGAGCCTTAGTAAAATGATGTCATATGAGATGTGGTCAGTGATGTCATCAATTATGCCATTGAATATGTCATGAGTGATGTAATATGTGAGTTCATAAGATGTGCATGGTGGGGTTGCAAGTTATAGTTAGCTCACTAAACTATAAGTGGCGAATTTCAGTTGTTTCTTTAGTTTAAAATGGCATTTTCAACAAACCTATTCATCTAACTGTAACATCACTTTAACCTTTGTTTGATTCAGTGATTTTCTTTTTAAGATAGAGTACAATGTTATTACTAGACTTAACTATAACATCACTTTAACCTTTGTTTTCTTCACAAATTTTGGGTTTTCTTTAAAGTAAAATAAAATCGTATTACTCTACCTAACAATGTCATCACTTTAACCTTTGGTTTTTTTCAGTGAATTTCTAGGGTTTAAAAGGCAAGCCTATTGGCTTTGTCTAGGTGTCATCATATTATTATATGATGTCATGTCTACTGACTTTGTCAAGTAATTACCACTTCAGTATAGAAGGCAAGCCTATTGGCTTCATCCAAGGGTGACCACATCGTTATAGAAGACACACTTATTGGCTTTGTCAAGGTGGACCATATCAATATACAAGGTAAGCTTATGGCTTTGTCAAGAGGTCACCTCATCATTATATGAAAACAAGCCGATAGGCTTTGTCAAGGCATCACCACATTATTATATGAAGGCAAGCCTAATGGCTAAAGGACACATCATTATATAAGACACGACTTTTGGTCTTGTCAAGGAGCCACTACATCAATCCATTAAGCAAGCCTAGGGGCTTTGTCAACAATCTGAAACATGTGACATGGTCTTTCTTTTACATTCCGGAGGCAACACAAAAATATTGCAGCCTTAAAACCAACCACAAGAGGTCCCTGCAAGCATCAGCTGAAAAGCAAATGATGCAGCTATGTGAATGTTTAGAAACACCATCAACTTTTTCTAGGGCCTTGCTGTATACAATCCTGGAAAATATGTTTATTTTCAAAAATGATTTCTGGGGGTGGGGGGCTGATGCTTTCCCTACAGCACCACTCACAGCACTTTGGTAATAGCTTGGTAATGCCCCTGTCCAGATTGGGGCACCACAAAGCAGGAAACAATATATGAATTAGTCCACAAATGGTATTATGGGGTGCCCCTTTCAGGGAGCAGGGAAAAACACATTCTCGTGTATTACTACTTTTTTCCCACTTCATTTTGCTTTTGGGTGCCCAGTCCCATCTGGGTCATCCACTATTTGTTTTATTGCTAGGGGACACGAGAGGCGTTCCGCGACCAGTGGGGCCCCGCCGGCATCCTGCATGCTACCCGTGTCCCACGGTGCAGCACAGTAGTGAGCAACATTTCCTATTTCCAGCCTTGATTTTCCTGTATCCCGCTGGCAGGAGCAAAGCACTCTTTCCCATGTCCACCTGAACTAGCAAGTCACCCTGTCCTAAGACCTGGTGGTCCCTGTGACTGAACATTGGCTCAGGGGGAGGGGTCCCATGCACGCACCCGTCCAAATTATCAAATAAATCTGTAGATGCTCTGACCCCAGGGCCCTGGCCCTCCCTGGGGGGTATTAAAAAACAAAAAGCAGGCAAGTTAAAAAAGAAAGAAAGGAAGGAAAAGAAAGAAGGAAGGGAAGAAAGAAAGAAAGAAAGAAAGAAAGAAAGAAAGAAAGAAAGAAAGAAAGAAAGAAAGAAAGAAAGAAAGAAAGAAAGAAAGAAAGAAAGAAAGAAAGAAAGAGGGAACGTTAGACGGTTAGGGTTGCAGAGGCCAACCTCTTGGGCCTATATTCATGGGAGCTGCTGGGATGATGTGAAAAAGCAGCAGATAAATGCCTAGTGAGTTCACAATACTGTGCATGGATGCATAAGTTATATCAAGTATTGGGTGATGCGCAAATTATAACTCTTACATACAATTATAAATTTTGAATTTCCAATGTCTGTGCAGTTTAAGTTGATTTTGTATACATACAAATAATTGCATTTTCCTAACTATCACTTCTTGTATTTCTAAGTATTTTAAGTGGTTTTTAAACCCATAACGTTCTTTGTTTTGGCATTAATTCATTCATTTGTGTTTTTTCTACATCTCAGTGATATCACAGAACTTTCTCAATAATTTCTCATGGAGTGAGAGTGGATTGGCATGGAGTAGAGTGGTGTGGAGTGGCATAGAGTGAACTAGAGAAGACTGGAGTAGAGTGCAGTGGAGTAGAGTGATGCACAGTAGAGCAGAGTAGCGTGGAGTTCAGTGGCATAGAGGAAAGTGGTGTAAGTGCAGTGGCATAGCATGCAGTTTCATACCGTAATATGGCATAGAGTAGTGCAGAGTAGAGTGTCCCAGAGTGCTGTCTGAGGCTGGCCAAACACACATGCGCACTTAGGTTTCTCCAGCTTGGCTGTGTTCAACTGCACAGACCCCAGGGCTGTGTCAGAGCGGGAGTCACTGCCGCTCAGACCAATCCTGGTGCTGCTTTCATGCAAGGTTTTGCATGAGAGCAGCACTAGGATTGCTGGGGAGCCTGTGCTGGTGTCCCACTGCTGGCACACCAGAAGAAGAGGAGCGCAGGCGGGCAGGGACAGAGGCAAGGTATGTTTTTTTTTAAATCTCGTCCCGCCCCAGCCCTCCCACACCTTCCCTTGAGTTATGCGACAGCTGCCGCTGGTATAGTGGCATTGTGTGTAGTGGGTAGAGTGGCATAGAGTGGCAAAGAGTGGCACTGTGTGGAGTGGAGTGGCATTCAGTAGTGGCGTACAATAGTGTAAAGTGGATTCGTGTGAAGTGCAGTTGCTTTAACTGCAGTGTCATAGAGTGGTGCAGAGAACAGGAGAGTAGAAGATAGTGCACTGGGCTAGAGTGCAGTGCAGTACAGTGGTGCAGGGTAGAGTAGTGTGGTGCACAGTGCAGTGGCATAGAGTAGAGCGGTGTAGAGTGCAGTGATGTAGAGTGCAGTGCCATGAAGTGCCATCACACAGAGTGAAGTGGCGTACAGTGCAGTGACGATGCTAGAGTGGTGTAGAGTGCAGTGGTGCAGAGAAGAGCAGAGTACTTTAGAGTGCCATGGAGTAGAGTGCAGTGGCATCTGAACAAAATGTTTGTCTTTATATTTAGTAAGGGATTTCATTAACCAATAGTATTGTGTTTTGTCACTGCCATGCAGAGACGTTTTAAGGCACAGGCAGAGAGGGCCTCGACCCAGGGTCCCAGCCTTTCACGGGTCTCCCTGATAGAGCTAGCTCTGTTCTGCAGATAATCTTGTCCTGATGACCTAGAATAATTCTAAATTGTTTTAAATACTGTTTTCCTTTCATTTATTTTTTTATGTGGGTAATGTCTGACAAACATTTTGCAGATAATGTTTGTTTTTCAACACCATGCAAAAGCCATAAAAAAGGTTCCTTTTAGATTAAACCAGAACCTCACATAGGAGAAATGGGAGGGTGTCACAAATATTATTTCCAATAATATTAGTGAGCTGCTACTGCATTATAATATTGAAAATACATCAGTATCCCAGAATTTTCAGTATAAATGCATTTACAGTTTGGACCATTGTGGCTGTGCAATGTCAGTGACCTGTCCAAAGAGAGCAAAAAGAGCTGTTGCAGACAAGGGCCCCCAAAATGTGTTTTGCACAGGTCCCCTGATATCCTTAAGATGTCCCTGTCAGCATGTAATGAGGTATACCCAAAATGTACCGCGGTATACTGTGGCCTAATATATAACAACGTTTTTGTCCCTTTTAGTTTAAAAACTGCTGAACCAACTCTGAAACAAATAACAAAAAGGGCCCTTTTCACACCGCAATCTATATACATGTCAAATTTCATAAAAATCAGTTCAGCCATTTTTCCGCTATGTCTGTTTAAAACACTATGGACAATGCGTTGGTGAAAAATTGTTTTGGGTCCCCCCTCTTTTCTTGCCACCCCCTTAAATAATCACCACAAAACTCTGCATCATCAGCAAATGTAGAAAAATGAATAGGTCTGCAAAGTTTCATGGATATTCATCAAACAGCGGCAAAGTTATCATCAGGTGTCATTCTATTTTACATATATATATGGGAATAGGGAGTCCATAAGTCCACCTCCCCAGGCTATTGAGGGGCATGGGGACCCCATCCCTGGGGGCTGGTATATTTAAGGGAAGGATGGTGTGCAGTTCCCATCCCTGAGCTATTTTCAGCCCCAGAGCCCTCATCTCCCAGGGCCCAATGTATTAAGGAGAGGGGACACTCAACTCTGAGCCTTTTTTGACTCCTGAGACCCCATCCCCTGGGGCTCAATTTTATTTTTAGGGGAGGGTCTCTTCCCTGAGCCTTAACCAGGCCCTGAGGACCCCATCTCCCAGGGATGGAACTCAACCTGGCCCCCTTTCCTGAGCCTTTAATGGCCCCCGGGCTGGCTCACTTACTGTGTCCTGGGGAGTCTACCCCTGGGACACAATAGTTTCCCTGTCCACACTACTGCAGGCAGGGAAGCATCTGTCACTCCCTTCTGGTGGAAGCATTTTGAAATATCCAGCTAAATGGGAACAAATGCTAAATCTGCTCCCAGATGGCAGGCAGCCCTTCTTCCTCTTTTAAACAAAAAGAGGCTCCAGGCGATGGGATACCTGGGGGCTACGAAGGCTTGTGGAAGGGGGATTCTTTTTACTGGAACTGCCCTGGGGTAGTGAGGCTAATTACGGGTTGGGGATAGGGCAGCACTGACCCTCTCCTTAATATATATGTTGGAAACAAGATGCCCAGGGTGTCAAGTCCAACCCTATGCTGTGCATGCCTAAGGCTGTGCACGGTGTGGGATTGGCAGCCTGCTGGGGGTTTGGCCACAGGGCCTTGAGGCAGGCCAAGCCCTGTGACCAAAGACACTCTGTGCAAGGCCAAACACTGTGTGCAGCAGGGCTTGGCTGCCTGCAGGGAGTTGAAAGCAGGGCCCGGCTGCAAGACAGGCCCTGCAGCTAACCCCATGCCAAGCACTACCAAAGGCTATTCACAGGTTGGGTTTGGCTGCCTCTTGGGGGCTGCCTGTAGCCAACCCCATGCTGTGCGCAACAAAAGGCCATGCACAACGTGGGGTTGGCTGCCTGTGGGTGGGTTTGCTGCTTCCACCTGGGCTGACCACGGAGCAGGCCAGTTCCTGCGGCCAAACTCCTGCTATGCAAGGCCAACGGCTGTGGGGGTTTGGCTGCCTTTAGTGGGTTTGCCATGGTGCCTGGCTGAAGGAAAGGCCCTGCAGACAATCCCCGCCATGAATAGTGTATGACAAATAAATTTGGGTGGAGTGGATTTGGAGTGGTGATGAACCCTGGGGGGTAATATGTCAAAGTACAATAAAGGGGGTCACAACCTTCTTTCCTTGGCAAATGTGTGTATGTCCAAGATAAATTCTTAAAGGTACATTTTTAAAATGCACAATGGGAAACACATGAAGGGTATAAAGCTCCTAGGAATGAAGGAATGTATGAAGGGTATGAAGCTCCTAGGAGTTGATTTTAATTTAAAGTGGGATGCCAAAAGCCAGGCTCTGCAGACAATCCCCCACTGCGCATGGTGTGCGACAAATAAAATTTGGGTGGGGTGAATGTGGAGTGGTGAGGGACCCTGAGGGGTAATATGTCAAGGTACAATAAAGGGGCTCACACCTCTCTTTCCTTGGAAAATGTGTGTGTGTGCCCAAGATAAATTCTTAAAGATAAATTCTTAAAATTCACAATGGAAATCTAATGAACGGTATGGAGCTCCTAAGAATGAAGGAATGAAGGACCGTATGAATCGTATGAAGCTCCTAGGAGTGGATTTTTATTAGCTTAATTTAATTTAATTTAATGTAATTTAATTTTAATTTTTATTTAATTAATCCTAGGAATGAAGGAACATACAAAAGGTATGAAGCTCCTAGGAGTGGATTTTAATTTAGCATGGGATGCCAATGGCCAGGCCCTGCAGACAGTCCCCCACCATGCTTGGGGCGCGACAAATAAAATTTGGGTGGGATGGATTTGGAATGGTGAGGGGCCCTGCAGGGTAGTATGTCAAGGAATAATAAAGGGGATGGCATGCCTCTTTCCTTAGTAAATGTGTGTGTGCCCAAGGTAAATTCTGAAAGATAAATTCTTAAAATGAACTGGAATCTAATAAAGGGTATGGGTCCTAGGAATGAAGGAAAGTATGAAGGGTATGAAGCTTCTAGGAGTGGATTTTAATTTAGCTTAATTTAATCTAATTTAATTAATTTAATTTAATGCAATTTAATTTTAATTTTAATTTAATTATTCCTAGGAATGAAGGAACAGATGAAGGATATGAAGCTCCTCGAAGTGTATTTTAATATAGCGTGGGACGCCAAAGGCCAGGCCCTGCAGACAGTTCCCACCGTGCATGGTGCGCGACAAATACAATTCAGGTGGGTGGATTTGGAGCAGTGAAGGACCCTGAGGGGTAGAATGTCAAGGAATAACAAATGGGCTCACACACCTCTTTCCTTGGTAAATATGTGTGTGCCCAACATAAATTCTTAAAGATAAATTTCTAAAATGCACAATAGGAAACTCATGAAGGGTATGAAGCTCCTAGGAATGAAGGAATGAAGGAACAAATGAAGTCTAGGAAGCCCCTAGGAGTGGATTATAATTTAGCCTAATTTAATTAACTTAATGTAATTTTTAATTTAATTAATCCTAGGAATGAGGGAATGAAGGAACATATGAAGGGTATGAAGCTTGTAGAAGTGGATTTTAGTTTAGCGTGGGATGCCCAATTGTACAGAACTGTGATGGGGGAGGCAATAACATGTGACAAATGGCACATATAGTAGAAAAGCTCACCCATGAACAAATCCCGACAATATTATTGAGTTTAAATGCTGACAGTTTATGTGATTAGTTTAGCTGAGGTACGTGGAAGCCATCTTATGGGCGACTGGATTGGGTCCCAGGACAAGAAGGTGGATTTTGTTAAACTATAGAGCCCCAGAGGGCTGTGTATGAGTGAATGGCTTGACCACGTACCTGTGTCCAACAGAGAGCAGGGAAGCTCCTTTTCTGCATTCTTTTTTGCCTTGACAGTTGAACTGCTAGTGATCAAAATACACTGATATACAGCATTACAGGGAATACATTTCAGAGGAGAGCAGCTCAAAACTTGCCTCTTTGAAGACGGCATGCTGCTGGCAGGGACCTGCTCTGCAATGTAGCTCTCAACAACCCTGGATCTCCTGGAGAGACTCAAACAGGTTTTAAAGTGAACAACAAACGTTTTAAATGCTGAATGTATCTGATGCTGTTGGGTAATGAGATGCTGTGAATCAGCTCAATCCACCCCTTTTGCTGGGCAAAGACCTCAGGTATATAGCTGGGCATCAAACTGGCTGGACTGGAGGAGGCACCTA
The DNA here is from genome assembly GCF_031143425.1 of Pleurodeles waltl. Taxonomy (NCBI): domain Eukaryota; kingdom Metazoa; phylum Chordata; class Amphibia; order Caudata; family Salamandridae; genus Pleurodeles; species Pleurodeles waltl. The sequence continues at coordinate 919,633,738 of NC_090442.1, read as the reverse complement.
AAAAGAGACATCACTATATGGAGATCATTATTTGTTTCATGGCTTGGCCGTAGTCTTATTCTTAACATGAATGTCACTCTCCTCCTCTTATGCCTTTTTTCAGGTGCTTCCTGACGAGCTCCAGGAGAGAACTCAATGATATCCAGAGGGACCTTATGGGTAACTTGCAAGCCCAGGATTAGCACAAAAATGGTCAAGGCAGCGCGAAAGATCAGAGGACTAAGATGCCCTGATATCCTCACACATTATAGAGATGCCCAACTAAAGATGATTGGAGAGTGGACTATGAGGAAAAAGCAGAAGAGATTCATTCCTATAGATAGCGTGGTTATGAGGCCCTCATTGTGGGATCTCCAAAGGCTCGTGAGGCTCCACCAACAACGCAATGCATACATAGCCTCCCCAGTGAAATAGTGTTGTAGATCTGGGACAGTTCAATGGCAAGGGGAGAGACTGAGGCCCTTTCTGTCATCTAACACTCTGATTCACACCAATTTGTCCTTCACCCCGGCACTTCCGGGGGAGAATTTTAAGAAATGGGTGAAGGGTGAGTGTTTGGCACGTTCAGACAGGGAGAGATTAAATCCATTGAGGATTGTAAGAAATATTTGAGGGTTAAGGGGATAGGTAAACAGCAGTAGTGCAAACTGGGACACTTGCTTTCACACCCCAGTTCAGAACAGCAGCACCAATGGACTTAACACTTATGGAGAAATGCACAAGAATGCACCTGGGCTCCAAAGGAATGATAGGCATTTATCCTGAGTGTCAGCAGGACCACATGGGGTAACCAAAATAAATGGGAGCAAATATTAACTAGGGAGTTCCCTGGTGAAGACTAGGAGGGCATGGGGCATGACATCTCTATAATGCACAAAAGTATCCCCTGTAAGGAATCAGTAAATAAGATCGGATTTCATTGGTATATGACTCCTGAGAGGATACACCAGATATGCACATTGACCTCAGATAAATGCTGGCTATGCATGGAAGGTAAAGCTCCTATCAGGAGGGGCTTTAGCTCTGGTGGTGCTGGTGTGAGCTCCTTTTCCACTGCCACTCTCCAACAGTGCCCCACAATTGTCCATAGCCCCTTTCTCACATGCATTTTATTTGTTTTTTTGTGTTACCCATGTAGGGTCTCGGAGCACATTACATCACACACACATTGTACAGAGACAATGGATCATACATGTCTAAACCAGTCTATATGAAATGTTACATAAGACACTGAGGATTACCAGGTGTAGGAATCACGTGAACCAATGAAATACGATCTTATTTTTCAGTTGGAGGAGTCCCATTGGATAACTCCTTCCAGTAAATTGTGAGGGACGTGATGAGGGCAGTCCTGTTGTCCCTTCGCAAGCACAGTCTGTGCAACAGGGCAATAGTGGGTTAGCCCAACCCAGAGAGCAGGTGAATGCAGGGGCAAACACAGAGAGAGTGCTCTCTTGGGAGCTCCCCAATTTAGTTCAGCCCCGAATTCCACTGCCCAAATTGTATTGTGGAGACATCAAAATTATCTATCACAAAACAAACTGGTTTTGTAAGGCAGGCACCTGTGTTTTTGGTCCTGGGTTCGGCGGCTATATAGGAAAACATACTAAACCCAAACATTTCTGGAAACTTGACATCCGGGGGAGTCCACAGAGGTGTGACTTGTGTGGATTCCCCAAAGTTTTCTTACCCATAATCCCCTGCAAAGCTGAAATGTTGAATAAAAACTCTATTTTCCTTGCATTTCTGTCACACAAACTACAGGAATATGTTGTGATCCACAAAATTCCCACCACCCAGTGATTCCTCAACTGTCCTGATAAAAACGCTACCCCACTTGAGTGCCTATACCTAGTGCCTGCGTGAGGAATGGATCACCCCAGGGTCACCAGTTGCCTCATGCAAGTACCAACATTGACTGTTGTGTGATCTATTCCTGCCGTGGGCACTAGGCCTACCCACACAAGTGAGGTACCATTTTTATCGGGTGACTTGGGGGAATGCTGGGTGGAAGGACATTTGTGGCTCCTCTCAGATTCCAGAACTTTCTGTCACCGAAATGTGAGGAAAAAGTGTTTTTTTGGCCACATTTTGAGGTTTGCAAAGGATTCTGGGTAACAGAACCTGATCAGAGCCCCACAAGTTACCCCATCTTGGATTCCCCTTTGTGTCTAGTTTTCAAAACTGTGCAGGTTTGCTAAGTTTTCCTAGGTGCCTGCTGAGCAAGAAGCCAAAATCCACAGCTAGGCACTTTGCAAAAAACAGCTCTGTTTTCTTTGTCAAAATGTGATGTGTCCATGTTGTGTTTAGGGGCATTTCCTGTCGCGGGCACTAGGCCTACCCCCTCAAGTGAGGTATTATTTTTATCAGGCGACTTGGGGGAATGCTGGGTGGAGGGAAATTTGTGGTTACTCTCAGATTCCAAAACTTTCTGTCACTGAAATGTGAGGAAAAAGGGTTTTTTGGCCACATTTTGAGGTTTGCAAAGGATTCTGGGTAACAGAACCTGATCAGAGCCCTCCAAGTCACCCCATCTTGAATTCCCCTAGGTGTCTAGTTTTCAAAACTGTGCAGGTTTGCTAGGTTTCCCTAGGTGCCTGCTGAGCTAGAGGCCAAAATCCACAGCTAGGCACTTTGCAAAAAGCAGCTCTGTTTTCTTTGTCAAAATGTGATGCGTCCATGTTGTGTTTTAGGGCATTTCCTGTCGCGGGTACTAGGCCTACCCCCACAAGTGAGGTATCATTTTTATCGGGAGACTTGGGGGAACGCTGGGTGGAAGGAAATTTGTGGCTCCTCTCAGATTCCAGAACTTTCTGTCACCAAAATGTGAGGAAAAAGTGTTTTTTTGGCCACATTTTGAGGTTTGCAAAGGATTCTGGGTAACAGAACCTGATCAGAGCCCCACAAGTCAGCCCATCCTGGATTCCCGTAGGTGTCTAGTTTTAAAAAATGTGCAGGTTTTGTAGGTTTCCCTAGGTCCCGGCTGAGCTAGAGGCCAAAATCTACCGCTAGGCACTTTGCAAAAAACACATCAGATTTCTATGTAAAAATGTGATGAGTCCATGTTGCCTTTCCTGTCGCTTCCATTAGGCCTACCCACGCAAGTGAGGTACCATTTTTATAGGGAGACTTGGGGGAACACAGAATAGCACAACAAGTGTTATTGCCCCTTGTCTTTCTCTACATTTTTTCCTTCCAAATGTAAGACAGTGTATAAAAATGACGTCTATTTGAGAAATGGCCTGTAATTCACATGCTGGTATGGGCACCCCGGAATTCAGAGATGGGCAAATAACCACTGATGCTCAATACCTTATCCTATGCCCATTTTGGAAATACGAAGGTTTTCTTGATACCTATTTTTCACTCTTTATATTTCAGCAAATTAATTGCTGTATACCTGGTATAGAATGAAAACCCATTACAAGATGCAGCTCATTTATTGGGTACCTATGGATCTTGATGAACCTACAATCCATATATATCCCTGCAACCAGAAGAGTCCAGCACACCTAACGGTATATTGCTTTAAAAAATCTGACATTGCAGGAAAAGGTTACAGAGTAAAACGCTGAAAAAAATGGCTGTTTTTTTCAGCTCAATTTCAATATTATTTTTTTCAGCTGTTATTTTCTGTAGGAAAACCTTGTAGGATCTACACAAATGACCCCTTGCTGAATTCAGAATTTTGTCTACTTTTCAGAAATGCTTAGCTTTCCGGGATCCAGTATTGGTTTCATACCCATTCCTGTCACTAACTGGAAGGAGGCTGAAAGCACCAAAAATAGTAAAAATGGAGTATGTCCCAGTAAAATGCCAAAATTGTGTTGAAAAATTTGGTTTTCTGATTCAAGTCTACCTGTTCCTGAAAGCTGGGAAGATGGTGATTTTAGCACCACAAACCTTTTGTTGATGCCATTTTCAGGGAAAAAAACACAAGCCTTCTTCGGCAGCCCTTTTTTCTCATTTAAAAAATAAATAAAAAATGTATGTGTATTTTGGCTAATTTCTGGTCTCCTCCAGGGGAACCCAGAAACTCTGGGTACCTTTAGAATCCCTAGGATGTTGGAAATGTTGAATGTTGGAAAAAAAGGATGCAAATTTGGCGTGGATAGCTTATGTGGACAAAAAGTTATGAAGGTCTAAGCGCAAACTACCCCAAATAGCCAAAAAAGGGCTCAGCACTGGGGAGGGAAAGGCCTAGCAGCTAAGAGGTTAAACTAAGAATGTATCAGGTAACGATGTCTTTGATCGTAAGAGATTAAGAACACATACCCTGGGAGAATCAGGCATTCAGATGAGACGTGAGCCGAGTTAAATCGTTATAAGGTGCTCATTTATTCTTAAAATCAAGTTATGTTTTCTCTCCGTTGTGCATGCCTAAAGTATGAACACTGCTGTTAGAGCGCGAAGGCAAGACTATTAATCAGGTAATCAAGCCGCCGTCTGCTCCTTCCGCATGGAAATGTAGACAGGCCTAGATAGGTTGTGACGCCAGACACCATAAGGAAGGAGGTAAAAAGATCTGCCTGGTTTATATTGTTGTATGCTCTGGAATAGTACACACGCCCTTCAAATTCTGCAATATTTTGAATTATTTGGATTTTATCGATGCCATGTTACGATTGCAATGTACATGACAGTGCTCTTGGGATTTTTGCATATTCCTTTTGACTGACAAATGTGCAAGACACAAAGGCGCAGATATGCTCACATAACACAATAAGCACAATGTGTTTTCATACGTAATTTTTAATCATCAGTGCTTTAAATTGGCCGGTATTTTTAGAGGGAAGAATACCTGCACTTCTCAAGAAAAACGTAATACGTTTAATTGGAGACTACCCGCACTTCTCAGAAATAAGCAGGTAGTCTGGTGCAGAGTACCTGCACTTCTATTTTTCCATTTAATGCACTGATAATGATGTAGGCATTCGACGCACAGATGTATGTGCAGGTTCAAAAAAGGTGTCCAAAGTGCCTGTGCTGCGTGAGAGGGGACAGAACGCTGAGGTATGGCACTGTCCTGCTTCCTCCCTCTAGCGCGGTCACACAATCAGGCTGCGTAGCATCACACACCCTGGCACCATTGTGCTAAGGTGCCTGCATCATGTCTAGCACAGGTTTTTTACTGAAAAACGACCCTTCCAGGATAGAATACCATGCCTGGGCAAACCTTAAAAAATGTCCCCACTTTGGATAATTGCTGTAGAATGCAGAGCACATGCAAAGTTGGAAAAGTTTGGAGAAATTAAAGCATGTCTCCAAGTTAACACCAGTGTCAAAGGGATGTTATGTTGGTGCAAAACCCTGACTACAGTGGTTAATAGATAGGGCTTTGTGTCAAAAACCAGTGGTGCTTCACTGTGAACCTCTCCGTAACACCCATGTAATGCCCCTCTCACCCGCACAAAGTAATATTTCAGTATGCTAATGCACACCAGCACAGGCTCGCACAAAAGTACACTTAGCAAACTGTGGGGCATATTTATAACGCCCTAGCATCATCTTGTGCCACATTAACAGAATTGTTTCTGACATTAATGTGGCTCAACAAGGCCGAAATCCCCACGCCTTATTTACAGGATGGTGCAATGCATGCGTTGCACCACCCTGTAACCCTTTGGTCTACATTATGCCTGCGCAAGGCATAATGGATGCAAAGGGGGCATTCCCCCGTTAGGGGAGCCGGAAAAATGGTGTAAGGAAATATATGAGATTTCCTTGCACCATTTTTTACGGCACTTTTAACACCTGCTCAGAAGCAGGTGTTAAAAGGGGGCTTCCATTCTTTAGAATGGGAACCTATGTACTCTGCAGGAGTAGCGCCAATATTTTGGAGCTACTCCTGCAGAGTACATCAAAAGCGTCATGAGAAATTATGCTATTGCTCCTACCCTGCGCCATGGTGCATCATATTTTAAATACGGCGCAAACATGGTGGCGGTAGGGGGCTGCTAAGGGGCACAGGTAAAGTGGCACTGCACTCAGTGCAGCGCCACTTTTCATAAATCTGCTGCTGTGTTTGCACGTATTAGAACATTAAAGCCAGACATATTTGCATTGGTAACGTTTGTGTTACACAATACTTTCCCCCACAGCTTTTCCTAAACTTTAAATAACTGTTGTTGCTTTCTCTTACAATAATGATTCTCACCAATACCAGACTTCGTTACACTCAGTTTAATTACATACATCACTCTTACTTATCCCCGTCCCGCATGAAACGGATATATCCCAGTTCAGACCTGGCGTGCCCCAGATGCGCGTTGCTAGCAGCAGACTTTTACCATATGGTGTGGAGCTGCCCCTCACTGAACACGGCTTGGCAGCGTATCACCGACACTATAGCAGACATCACTGACCACACTCTGCACTTACCACCAGAATCTTGCTTGCGCCGACGCGCCAAAGAGGACAAACATTTACATAAATGTATTGATCTAGCCTTCACAGTGTTTAAACGCTTGATAGCCACGCATTGGAAGGCTCCACACGCCCCAGAATACACTAATTGGCTGCCCGTCTTATTACAGTGCTCTCACGCGGAGGCTCACACACAATGCCAGTTACAGTACAGAGGGCTGACTCAGGGTGGTGCCGTGATATGGGATGCTTTTATTGTTGCAATGGAAGCTAAGAGTGATGCATGCCCACCTTGAACCTCTATGCATACTCTGCGACACCGGATTTACCATGCTTCTCTATCTAGCGAACGCACATACGTCATAGTAGATAACTTATGTACTTCATTCACTTCGCCTTATAGGGTTCACGCATATTGGACCCATGGGCATTGCTTTAGGTGTTCTCTATCAGTAAACAGAATGCCCACTTCGTGCTGACCCGTTCCTGGTGTAAAGGTCGGCCCCACATACCAGACTATCCGTAGGTATATATATCCGATGGCAAAACCTCCTCCACCCACAAGCACAAGTTACTTATCGTGTCTCCATTCCATACGTGGGTAAATTAATTCGCCTCAAGAACCCTACAATCCACATATTGGATGTTAATGTGACGCAGTTCAACAGTTTATCATTATGCAGTATTTCACAATACAATAATATACGCACTGCATTATATACACTTATATATGTGTGTACATGTAATTCTTGTTTTTTTTTTATTGCTTATTCACTGGAAAAGTGTATTGCTGTTCATTAACATGTTTAATAAACAGATTAAAAAAAAAAAAAACAATAATGATTCTCACTCTATCCACTCAGAATACTACGACTAAGCAATGGCAGAGCGTGGCTGCCCTGGGCCCTAATACAAGCATGCAAGCTATGAAATGGACACACCAATCCGTTGGTTTGGTACTAAAGATCAAATATAATTGGGGTGCAATGGGCCCTCGCATGGCTGGACCCCAGTGCCACTGCACCTGCTGCACTACTGATGGCTACACCTCTGATGCCGAGTCTGCCAGATCAGAGCCTGTTCCCTATAACACAGACATTTCAGATGCTTTTAATTGAATGTGTTTATGTTACCAGCTTTTCAAAACTGCTGCTTTTCAGGTATGAGGACTTGTGGAGCTTAAGAGAAGTAACATTTTGCGGCTGTCTTCCCTGTTAATGGCTCCATGATGTATGCAGCAGAAGTTGATGTGGCATGCTTGCTAGTAATGCACAAGGCAGCCGCCCATTGTGTACTTGCTGCAGCACCCGAAATAGCACGCAAGGCCCTCTTTATCTTCAACCTTAGCAACACAGTTCCTTCAACTACAAAAGGTTCCTTAGCATAAGAGGAAATGGCTCACTGCTCCAAGGGCCTGGTGTACTTTTCTCCAGTCGAGATAAATACCGTCATTCATCCACTCTAATGGGATACTCATCAGAGTACCACTCTATAAAAAAGAGCTAGGTTCTTTACTTTTTCGACCTCTGCCATTTGTGTTGCCAGTGTTGTGCTACACCGCTAATATTGTGGAAAACAAAAATCCAGTACAAAAGAAATATGGCTGCATTGACTGTTGCACATGGACAACATCCATCGCCGTGAAGACCCCGCAGAGGATTGGGGCAGGCACGCTTTCTAAGCGATGTTTTGTAGTTCTGCTGAAACAGCTGTTTAATAACATTGGGACCTGCCAGCAAAGCATTAATCTTATTTTTAATCTAGAGCTTGGTGCTAGTATAATAATTGAAAAGTTTACTCCATCGAAAAGATGGACTTGTTGTCTTTCTTTTCAAGCGTTAGAAAAAACTAGTAACTTTTTCTGTGAAACAGTAGGAAGAAATCGATTTTATAAAATACCGGAGCAAAGCAGAAACAAATGACAGCGTTGTAACCTACTTTGCTGGGAGGTGGGTTTCTCCAGTTGAGACTGATTCAGGATTTACAATTTAAGTGACGCTGCTGTCTACCCAGTGCATTAATCGATGTTACTGCCCCCTGCTGAGGGAGTTAACAGCTGTCAGTTTCCCTTTCTTTATAAGTATGGAGCCAAAGGAATGGGTCCTGTGGAGGGGATAGGTGTTTTTTTACTCTCTGTAAACCACTGCGAAACCCAAACCGCGGGGAAGTTTTCATGGTTGTTCCAACGACCTAGCCTACATTTTGTTTCTTAAAAAAAAAAACAGAATGCAGGTGGAATACCATGAAGCACAATTAATTCGGATTCCCACAGCGAGGAATGTGAGGAACGGAGCAGCACTTGTACAGTCCACCACTGTGTGTGGTGATTTCCTCAACGGTAATTACATTGAGATAAACACACTACCCAAATCCTGACAGGCTTGACAGCAAGTTCCCCAGCAAGAGAGAATGTATCCGTCTGCGAGAGCACCAGGAGGACCCTGCCAGTAGGCGCTGCAAACAGGCTTCCCCGCTGGGGGAGTTGCTTTAAGGAGCACCGTCAGAGGCCCAGACAACATGGTTACTTTACTACAATACCAGTGCTTGAAATGGAAAAATAGAAGTGCAGGTACTCTGTCCCAGAGTACTGCTTGTTTCTGAGACGTGTCGGTCCTCTCCAATTAAAAGTATTACGTTTTTCTGAGAAGTGCGGGTACTCAACCTCTCAAAATAAAAAAGTGCCGGTCCTCAGTACCGGACAGTACCAGCCCATTTAAAGCACTGGACAATATCATTATGGTAATTACACTGCTCATCCCCCGAAAGCGCACCTAAAAGTAATTTTCTTGGGATTCGTGATTAGGTTTATTTGTCTTCCACAGAACAATGCTAAGAGAAGGGGGAGCGTCACACTGCCTGGTATACCAGCACAGACTTTACCCAGATAGTTTGTGCCATGTGCTGGCAATGCTGCTCATAGTCTTCTTCGGTTTCTGTGCCACCTCCAGAGTGCAGGTGCATCCCATCGAGATTATCAACCCATTAACTCAACAAGGAGCCAATCACAAAAGGTGGGGCAGTAGCACACTGCCTGGCATACAAGCACACAATTCATTTGCCTCAACATGCGAAAATAAAATGGGCAAAATCATCCAGTTAGGAAATTTGCTCAACATTCTTTAAAGGTTCAGCTACAGGCATTAAATATGATGGATTCAAGCCTGTGTTGCATCTTCGTAAACAGTCAATGTTACGATATTCTACCAAAATATTGAAGAAAAAATATAGTGATAGAAAAATATTGTATCAAAAATATTGTCAACTCAAAAATATCATGGGATAGAATACAGAAGGCTAGAATTTCTTTTATGTATATAATATCATTTTTTTAAAAATATTGTTGTATATGATTGTTTTCTTTAATAAATTTGTATGCAATGCAGTTTAATTTTACATATAAATATATTACCGATTTTACTATTATTAGGTATTAGTGCTATGATATTTCTTTTATATAATATATAATGTATAATTTGTACTTTTAATGTGAAATGTATTTTTTTAATTAACTAGCAATTTTTAATTTCGTAGCAGGTTGTTTATAGAGGATTAAGTTGGAAGTTACTTAAAAGAAAAATGATTGCTTTTTATTTTTGATTAAGGTTTTATGTTGATTAAATAATTGTTAATTGAGTATGTCAATTACTTATTGAATGATTTTTGTTTTAGCAACTGGTATTTTAACATTCCCTATTATCTAGTTCTTTGAAATGTCTGGCTACCTGATATCTTCGATTGTTCCTTGTGATTGTTCTGCTCCCCTATACCATTTCCCACATGTGCATTCTAATATATAAAATAAATACAATATTGTACATATAATGAATTTTATGATGTTTCGTGTCCACGATGTTATATGTGTTCCTGACAGAACTATTTGCACAGTCTTTACGTTTAAAACATTGGAAGAAAAGAGATTCAGTAAAAAGATGGAGATCTTGTTACAAGATAAATAACTTCTGACCAATTCATCTCGTAATTATTTCGTTTTTTGAAAGTAAATGTAGGTGCTCGACCAATTACTGTGTCAGTTTAGAATCATTGCTTTATATTTTTCAATGTCTCTTTAATATTTTCCTTACTTGTGCAGCTTGTGTGGTGCAGATATTAATAATACATTTGGTATTTGTGGTGGTATCTCTCCCTTTTGGTGTCAATAACAGTTCCTTGTCAATCTTATTGATCAAATTATATTGATATTTGTATTTTGATATAATTAGCTTTTTTAAGATAATCTCTTCCACTCTATGGGCCCGATTACAACTTTGGAAGAGGGTGTTAATCCGTCCCAAAAGTGACGGATATACCACCTGCCGTATTACGAGTCCATTATATCCTATGGAACTCGTAATACGGTGGGTAGGATATCCGTCACATTTGGGACAGATGAACACCCTCCTCCAAAGTTGTAATCAGGCCCTATATTTTTTAATATTTTGGTAGTTTATATACAAGGTATGTAAATTCTATGTTTTTGTGGATGATATTGTTGACATGATATTCCTGTGCACAATGTTTAGGCAGACAATATTTTGTCATACAACCATCAGCAAGCATATGAATGCCTCACTCCTTGAAGTAGATAGGCGTGAACCTGTTGTCAGATATATACCAAAAGCCAGGACTAAGTTTAGAGTCACAAAAGATGTACAAGCTTATTTGAGACACATAGTGCATGCATGATCTGTCTCATTGGCAACTTGATCCAAGTTGTCCTAGTACAATTCTTGCTTATGGAAGCATTGATATAAAGGGCAGTAACATTAAGTTAAGTTAAGTTGCTTCTTATGTGCCACTCCACCTGTGACCTGTCAATCAGTAACCTAAGGTCTAGGTCTCAGAGCCTGCCTGACCATGTATTTCTGAGTCGGGGTTGATGGAGACCTCATGACTGGTGAATATGAGAATAGTGATGCGATTTTGTTAATATATGAATGTATCAGCGTACACATCGACATTGGCTTTTTCAATATTAACATTCCCCCTTTGAGTTGAATTTTCAACTATACTATTTAACCCATCTTTCATGATAGTCACATTATTGGGGGCTTGTTCTTTTTCAGTTTTGACTATTACTACTTCCCTAGTAACTTGCATTCTACCCAACTTGAGGACTGCATTTTTACAGCAGGACATACAAAAAGAATAATATTATGAAAACAGGCAACAATGACGTGCACAGACAGGTCAGCCACCGGGAGAGCCAGGATAACCAGTTCCAGAACCACTCCTGCTCAGATGCCCCTCCCTCCTCATGCACGTCTCTGCAAATGGTGCAATGCTTGGATGGCAAGAATCAGAGTCATGTTGCCCATGTAAATTTCTGGGATAAATGTGCAGCAGGAAGCACCAATCTTGGCACACACCCCTCCCTCCATTGCGGTCATTAAGTCCTACATATATTGATTTTGCATCACCACGAGGCGAATGGCTCTCAGTTCTTGCTTTATCAAATTAAGGCCAAACTCAGTGCTGTTCATAATCTTGAACACTTTCCACCTGGTTATTTGCAGCCAGTGGCTCTTCACTTTCATCTGCACAGTGAAGAAGGGTATGGGCCCTCATGCAGATATTTGTGCATCAGAGAACAGTCTGCATTCTCCTGGAATATCCTTGTACTGAGCCCAGCCATAATAAATAGCAGATCTTTTTTCTCAAATCTGATGCAACAGAGCCATCTTCTTCTTTTGTGACTGTTGGTACAACTCTGACAGATTTTCTCTGGGAATGATCAGGCTCGGGTGTGTCTGGCGATGGAGGAGCAGAGGCCATGCCATCTGGGGATGAGCTAAGTGTAGGCAACTCACCACATTGCCAGTACGTATCCATCAGCATGGGGGTGCCCCATTGCATGTCTGGAATGTGTAAGATTGTGCCACAGTTTTCATTTGTTTCCAGTAATATTGTTCCTTTACCTTTGAAACAGAAGGAATACAGTGTAAGTTTTCCCTTCTAACCACATATATCTATCCACCACAGTATCCCAGATTTCCTGACATGAGGTATTTATGCTGGTATTCAACCCTCTCCTACGAGACTCATTTCTCTTTGTATCATCGAGGTGGATGGCCCTACACTGGAATTTCAAGTCTGGGATCCATTTATTATTAAAGGAGACAACACAAGATACGCTAAGGGCCACTCTGGGACCACAGATGGAAGCAGGAACGGACATGTTTGTGCATTGGTTTTATGGTGCTGCTACCTTTAGGAATCTCTTTTCTGGAAAGTCTTGGTCCAAAGAGTGTCCTCCGCTATGGTGCCCATCCTGCTCATCCCATCTAGCTCAGTTTGAATATCACTAGGGTCGGTGAAAAGGTACAGTAATGTGGGATATTTCTCATGTTGGGATAGATTCAATACTACTCTTTGGGATCCTACTCTGTTGGGTTGTATCTTGGCCCTAATCCTACATATATTTATATTTGGAGAAGGTATTTTGCTTTTTCAGGGGCTACTTCTTGGGACAAGTAAAGCCTCTCAGGGCTACTACATGTGGTATCAGTGAACAGACGAGACATGACTTGGCTGATGGCTTTGAACCCAAGGCGGCCATATGCTGATACCATCTGTTGTATGAGAAGGCACTATATAGCACTTGTGGAATGCTGGTGTTTGGTTTGGTGTAATTATAAGTGACATGGGAGAGATCCCTATGCAGGCTCTGTGTCAATTTCTGGGTGGACTCCATTTGACTAGGCAGTTCTTGGGCAATGAATGGATGCAGCGGCACCCATAGTAAACAGAGGGTATACAAATGTGCACCAATACATATCTTATTGAGCATTGCAGTTCTAAGGATGAATCCAGGGGAGATGTCGGTAGTCCTCTAGAAATGGGGGGTTCCTTAGTTTTGACAGTTTGAAAAGTTTGCAGTGCGGCTCATGAGGTTTTGCTGTGGAAAGTTTCATCTGCAAGTCAGAGATGGTGGACCCGTGCATCTTTTTCCTCCTCCTCGAGGGCGGTAGGTGTTGTGAAGGCCACTCAGTTGTGTCTTTCAAATTTGAGATGCATCCATTTCCTTACAAAATTTCAAATGTAGGCTTCCTGTCCAGGTTGAGCTGTTTGATATGGTAGCTTGGAGTCTTGCATTTCGAGGCTCATTTGAAGCCCTATTGGATAAGATCTAGGTTCGGTTTGTTCATGTTGAAAACACTGCATCCTTGCATGTGTCATCTCAAATCATTTCTTTGGGGTTCTTGTGCTTTTCTTTGGGGGGTGTTTCTTCCACACTTCATTCATGCAATTTTAGTGAGGCACTGGAAGGTGACCCCAATCTGGGTATCTATTTTGAAAAAGTAGGTATTGTTCATGGACGCATTCATTTTTATGGGGTATTGGGCCTCCCCCTTCTCCGTGACTCTGTGGGTTTATAGCAGTAAACATTATTTTTTACTAGGGTGATCTCGTGTGCATGTGGGCGATTTCAGTCCTTAACTACCACTCTGTGGGCATCGCCAACCCCCTAGTATCATATCCCTCCATGTGTGAGCATGGGGATGCCGTCAGTGCAGGCAGTGTATTTCGATCTGCATGTTTGCGGGGCAATGTATATAGAGGAGCGTGTTGCAACAGAATGTTGTTTGGTGATCGCAACGTGCCCTGAGGTCATGTGTATACCCCTCCAGTCTTGGCATGTGGCATGCAACATGACTCTCCCTAGTAGCACCAGGTGTCTTGACTATGCCCTTTTCCTGGAGACTTCGTTTGGGCTAACTTTGGGCTTCTTTTTATTGGTCTTTGGGCACTTCCCTACATCTTCACATGATCTCTTATCTCAATTGTCATGAACCAGAGGGGGACGGAGAGTTGTTTTGCAGTCCCCATGTGCCTCTGATATTGCAGTGTCCAAGATTGAGATTATTGCTTCCTCCAGACAGTGTGTGTAAGGTCTTGTGTGTTGGCTGAGTGCAAGACCTAATACTTGGGTGAGCATATGTCTGCATTCTATTCTCACTCAGAGCTGTGATGGATCTTTTCTGTCTCCCTTTCCCCAGCACCCTCTCTTCCTTGGCCCCCATCTTTAACAGAATATTTGGCCCTGCTGTTTCCAGCTGTAACAAGGGAATACTAACCGGTGACATGCTTCCTTTGGTATTTTGGAGGGGTATGACCTGGTGAGCAGGCGTAGTTTACTTGGAAAATTTTGAAGGAAAGGAGGAAGCAAAATACCTCTGCATGGAGAGTCCAGTGAAAGGCCAAGATCTCGTCAAAATATGCTCAAGTGATAATAATGGACTGGGATGCTTGGTTGTGAAGTCCCTCTACTGGCTCAAAGCAAACAGGAAACCTGGCTACGACACTGGAGGACAGCTTAGTTTTGGAACTAAAGGGTGCCTCCATTTGGCTGGAGGATGCTAGCTTTCTGGGGGCGATATTGGGACCACACACCATGAAGGAATTTTGGTCCCGAGCTGGGTGCCCGAGAATGGGACCTTCTGGCCTGGCAATCTGAACCTGTTCAAATTGACTTGTGGGTGTGGGGGACCTGAGTTCCTGCTTTTAAGCACTGGTTGGGAAGCAGCCCCTTCCCCCTCATCAGACTGCCCTCCCCCTGAGGTGAGGCCAGCACACCCTCCCTTGGGGGATTAGCAGCAGAGTGGTGCCTCGGCTCTCTCCTAGTAAAGGCTTGAATCCCTAATGTTGTCTCGTTGGTCTTTCATTTGAGTTTTGGTTCAGCAAATTTTGAGGTGTGTGTGAAATGGATGCATCGCATTGGGGGTTTTAACTTACTGCACGTTTGCGTTCTGTGTTTGTGTGAAGGCATTACTTCCCCAAACAGTTACCCCTCCCTGCCATGGTTGTGGCCCTAGTTTTTGTTGGGCTGGGTTCCCTATCTGTGGTTGTTCTTTGCCACATGTTTGTCCAACTACCTGGCCCCTGTTGAAGTGGTGCAGCGGAAGACTGACTTCCCTGCGGCTGAGTGTAAGGCGCATTTGAGTTTCCCTGGGCTTGGTTTTGTGGATGGAGGTTGTGGGGAGTACTGGGCCCTGCTTATCGACCTCTGTTTGTGATATGCCTTTTGTACCATCTGTTAGCCATGTGGTCTTTCTGTGGCCTAGTAACATTCTCTAAGTTTTAGCTGCTGCCAACCTCCCTCGTTTCCATCATTGTGGCTATGTTGAAATCCTCTGGGGTTTTGCGGTGGAGCTCTTTTCAGAACAGATGTCATTTTCTCGTTCGTGGCCAACGCAGCCCCCTCGAGGGCGGCCTTTTTCAATTTGTGTTGTGCCAACGTAGCTGTGTCTTTCTGGGTTTGATCCTTCCCTGTCCTTTTCTTGTTTCTGTTGAGCTTCTGTCTCCCACCAGGGTTTGGTGTCTAGTCCTAGTCTCTTGATCTGTCATAGAGGAACCGTTGATGAACAGTGCTTCACTATTTAGCCTTGCTGATCCCCTCCGGGGTGTATGTTACGCAGACATGGATCTTCTCCCTCTCTTGAAGATTGTGGGCTAGGAAGGTGGCTAGGTTTACTAAATGGCACCATACTATTTTTAGTGATGGCCTGGAGAGCATCAGTTCATAATCCAAAACCTGTTTTGTAGTCAGTGTGCTCTTGCTCTTATGTATGATCGTAGACACTGAATGTTCTGCATACAGTGTCAGTGGTGCCCCATCACGATGGAGGTGCTTTTGTGGACAACAAAGGCCACTACTGCTCGTGCCTGCTCACATGGGAAATGATGCTGCATGACTGATTCTGAGAGCCCGCTGTAGTACACAAGAGGTTTGTTCCTCAGGGTATCCTTTTGTGTCAGGACTGCTCACATGACTCACCTGTCACTGTGGCTGAATAAGAAGAATTCCTTCTCACAGTCAGGTGTTCCTTATATGGGGGAGTGTGTCATATTTGTCTTGAGCATTGTGCATCTCTGGCATCCATGCTAGTTCCTCGTGGCCAGCTTTTGCCTTTTTTATGCCTCGAGTAAGGGGGCAACGATCGTGCTGTAGTCAAAGACCCACTGCCGGACGTAGTTGCATAGTCCTAAAAACTTTTGCATGCCCTTTTTAATTTTCAGTGATGGCGTAGCCCTGATAGAATCTGTGCATTCCGACATGATCAGCCGACCACCCGCTGAGATCGGCTAACCCAGATAACCGACCTCCTGTTGTACATGCTGCATCTTCCTCTTCTCTATTTTGTACCCTCTCTCGGCAAGTGCAGTCAGGAGGGCTATTGTGTACTGACGGCATCGGTCCTCAGAGGACTGCATATCAAGATGTCATCAGAATACTGTATCAGGTTGCTATTCGATCAGAAGTTAGAGAGGTCCTTCCTTACTATTTGATTGAAGATACGTGGGGACTCACAGTACCCTAGGAGTGATATAGCAGCTGTCTCTTCACGCAGCTGCCTCCCAAATCTAACTTGAGAGGTTTTGTGAATGGGAATCCTCTTAATTGTGCCCGAGAACCCCTCCGTTGCCATGGAGTCTTTGGATAAGGGTACGATCACTTCCTTTAAACATGATTTTGTTGCCCCTGTGTCAATTAGGAAGCTGCAGTGTGTTTTTTACCAGCACTGTCATGGTGGATTCGTCCTCGGACTGTCAAGTCACTGGCAGCACAGGACATGTGAAAGTGAGTGTGTGTGTCATCCACTAGGCACAGGACTGACCTATGTTGGCCCCTGCAGCTTATTTGGTTTTGGGAGCGGAGGGGGGGATTGTGCCATGGTCCCGGCTTTGGGAGTCACCTTGTACTACTTCCTCGAATCCTGCTGCTACGTGCTTTATACTTCTGAACCTCTGCAGCTGCACCCTCACTGGTGCTGCCAACTTCTGAGCCATTGCAGTCATAGCTGTTCTGACCAGGACCACCTGCTCACAGCTCAGGGATTTTGCAGTAACATCCTGGTTCTGTCCCAACCAAATCATGTTCTCTCTCTCTTTCCTTTTTCCCTTGACTTGCTTTCTTTCCCACTCTATGAGGCATTGTTGCATGCATGTGAAATTCCAGTCGGGAGATTTGCCCTCCTTTATCTGATGCAATCCTCTGCCATAGCCATGTCATCTGGCTCAAATGACCCTTCCCTAGGCCAGGGCCAGTCAAATTGGTTCCCGTCCTTAGTCCAGTCTGCTAGAAGGTCACAGAATGGACATGAAAAGATTTCTTCTTTGTCTCTCACTGCTATCTTCTTTGGGATCAGCTTATAATTGTTACGCGCTTAGTCCCAGCAGTGCCCACTCTTGTTGTTGGGACCCGGAGCACTGGGACCGCTTTCCCCACCCCCACTAGTTGTTTCCCTGTCCAGAACCTGTCACTTGAATGTGTTCACCAGAACCAGTAGGAGTGTATGTTCTCCATGCCGCTGGGGCTTAACGGGCCAAACCTGATGGATGGAAGGGACGAACTTCAGGAAGCTCTAGTGTTTGTCTGGGGTGGTGCTGGGATTACTAGGGCTTGCTGCTTAGATGTCTGTGTGTGTGTGTGCCCTTTGTGGCAAAACTTGTTACGTTTTTTAGCCTATGTGGGGATCTTGGTTTGCATGTGTTTTAGTGGCGACTTCATAATAACTTGGGCAGGTTTTAGGGGACAAATACATCTCTAGCGTTTCTGCTTTTAGGGAATCTTACGTTCTACTCTAATTGTGGGGAAATATATACACAGGGATAGCTAGTTATAACTTCTTTACTATGAGCTCAGCATTATTTGCAGGTGCATCAACATGAACATTTCACAACCACAAATAGTAATGCATGTGAATGGTCACAATCTAGAAGAAAGTGCAATTGTTAATTCAAACGACATGACATTTGGCATCAAATAGCAAACTTTACTTTACTTTGGTATTAAATAGTGATTGTAAAAAATAGCAACACCTTGTTATAGCACATTGGGTCAATGTCAAAACACAATATTCAAGACAAAATACAGCTGCATTAATTTCTCAGCATTACAACATACAAGATACATAATTTTGAACTATAACAAAGAAGCAACTGACAGAGAAAAAATGTTGACTTTGTGAAATATACCTTAACCTGCTCATAGTGCATTCTGTCCTGTGACCAGGGGAAGCTCTGTGTGTTACACAGGACTAAGTGAGCCTGATAGTCTGTCAATATCGGCTCTGGGACAAAAATGATAGCAATTTATGCAGAGAAACGAAATAACTCAACAACCACAGTCCCTTCTTGGTTGAATACAAGCTACACCTACTCTCCCAGATTTAAATCTTTTTCCCTAACATTCGAATCACAGCCTATATCACACCCACAGGTCAGGTGTACCCTCTGTGTGATGCCCAGCGTCCAATCGAACAACACTGCTCACTTCTTTCAGGCGACAACAGTATTAAGAAACTGGTAGCACTGAGAAAACTATTTTAGACTAAAAAATAAGATAGAGGTGCCGGCCTTATATCACATCCTGGACCCATGCGTTCCAACTGTTATGCCCAGCAGTTCAAGTGGTGAGGCCTCAACCCTGTATTACACCCAAGTATACCATCTGTGTCATGGCCAGCAGTCCAAGCAACAAACAGCATTCACCTTTCCCCACATACTGACTATTGAAAAAGGTGATCATTGATGAATCAGGTGGGTGGCTGCTGAACAGAGTTTTCTGGCCTTCTCAATTATATCTGTCTGCTCAAGCTTCTGGAGCCCCTCTTCCACCTTTGGTCACAGATGGAACGTCACTGTGTGGTGTTTTAATGCTACTGACTGTATAGATTTATGAATATGTAACTGTAGCAAACGGTCCTTCAGGCACCCAATCCCTTCAAAAAGCTGGCCAAACTCTGCTAGGAGACTCTCCACAGTTCCAAGGTGCACACTGAAAGCAAACAATAATAGGTTAAGTTGCTCAGCCGTTCTGCAGCATAGTAGCATGTCAGACCCAGTCTTTTTCACAAACACTCTGGTGCGCACTGAAGTCTCCTCATGAGATAATGTGGTGGTAAAATCCCCCGCCAGCGGCAGCAGTTACGACAAGCCAAATGAATACACTTGAGTCGATGTAGGTTGTAGCTTAGGTTGGATGGGAAGAGTTGTCAACAGCGGCTGCACCAGTACGTTAATGGAGGCCCCAGTGTTAATCAAAGCCTGAATCTTGTGACCTGCAAGAGAAACAGAACATCGTGGTATTCGCTTTCGAGAATGCCCTCCCGGCTGAAGAGCATGTATCACATGGACAGCCCCTTCTTCCTCCTCATCGTCATCCAGATTGTCACCTTCCCCTGTGACAACAGATGGCTGCACTACATTGATAGTCTTGGATTTCTGCGATTTTGAACTCGCCGAAGAGCGACACACCTTGGCGAAATGATTCATTTTATTGCAGCTTGAACATGAGGAAATGGACCGCCACACAAAAAACAAGTACATGAGCCCATTGTACCCTTTTGCCGACCTTTTTTCTTCTCCGTTACTGCTGTGGTGATGGCATTCACAGGTTTTGTCTTCACCTGCGTCTGCAATGCTGCTTCCATATGGGCCGAACGTACTTTTGCCAGTTCTTTGGCTCGGCCCATCGTGAGAATATTTGCTATTGACATACCAGGTACCTGTAGTATGTTTTCTCACAACTTCACAGACGCACAACCCTCTATGAACTGCGCACAAACCTCATCTTCGACATCCAACAGGGTACAAGTGCGTGCTAACTCTTTCAGCCTGGCATAAAATGTGTTGACTGACTCATTTGGAAGTTGTATAGTTTTCCTTAACAAAAAGCACTCATAGTCCAGATTCGCTAGTAGTTCAAAATGAGCGGTTAAGCCTCATTTTAATGACTGGTAAGTGAAAGGAAGTCCCTCTTCTACCACAGACATTCCCAGTTTATGAATAGCTGCACCACCCAAATGCAAGAGCATGGGACTTCGTCTCTCATTTTTCAGTGCCGTGGCTGCAAAATAAATTTCTAACCTATCCACCCATTCCTTCCACCTAGCTGCTTGGGCAGACGGAGGACCCTCCTCAAGAAAAGGTTCTAACACTGGAACTGACGACATAGCTGTCTTGTTGTCTTTTCATGCAATAACTGAAGTTCACTCACACCTGTGACACTCGCCGTAAGGTGGGGGGCAAATGATGGCTCCTCTATTGGACAGGCTCTAAACTTGCACGTCACCGTACAGGTGGCCTAACATAGATGTCCATGTATGGAAAGCCTCACTGCCACCTCTTGACCTGTATAGTACACAGTCTTAGGAATGATAAACGTCAGTGGCCCAACATGTGCCCTTGGTGTCACTCAATGTAACTGCTCCTTAAACACAGTGCATGGAGAAATAGGGGTTCTTCCTTCACAGTCTGTGTGGCACATGTGCTTAATAATGCCCTTTTAGTGTGCACTCAGTTTTGAACTGTTTATGTCCTTTTGAGGATTTGTAATTTATTTATATTTCTTTGTTTTTCTGCAAATTACTGACCACCCTGAAGACTATGGGCGTGGGTCTCGTTGTTCCCAAACACCCCCGCTCTCCCAGCTCACGGAGTCTTCACTGGTTCAGATTACACTGGTGGGGTTGTCTGTTGCCCCAGTGACGGTCAGTTCCCCAGAAACTGCCTGGGCTCGCCCAGCCAATCACAGGGAGGTCCCGCCTCCCTCAGCTCACCTCGACGGGCCTCCCAAGGCTGCTCCAATGACCAGACACCACCTGACTCTTCCGGGCCGAGGACGGCAACCACGTCTCTGCGGCCGCTGCGCACCAAAATACTGCAGCCACAAGCCCTCAAAAGACAGCGCCCACTGCGCGATCGTGGTACAAGCCGCATTGCTGGAGACACTACGCTGCCTCCCATGCCACAGACAGCAGGTAGAGACACGAGGGGATAGACGCCCTTCGCTGCCAAATGTTACATTGAGTGATGTGGTATAAGGTTGATTAGGCCCAACACCGCGAGTTCCAACAGTACGTGCACGTACAAAGCACAAGACACAGAATGCTGGCTAATGGCCACGAGGGAAAATTCCCCTGGCCTTTTATTAACACTGGTTAACGTCACCGGTTCATACTATTCTTCAAACACACTTTAGGGGAGCCTCACGCAATTCCCCTCCACTAGTGGAGCTGGCCCATGACGAACACAACACAATATGTGCTTTTGCATGCTGCACTCGCAGTCTTTGTTGGCAGCACCATGTTCTCAGTGAGTTTTAAACTCCGAATAGCAGGCAGCAAACGCGCAGGGAAGCACCATAGGATCATTGGCAGGAACCTTCAACTTGCTGTTGATTTGCTTGCACTGTTTGTTGTTCTTGCGCACAACCATGTGTGCTGGTCATCCGAGTGACGAGTCTTTGTTGCACATGCTCTTATTTCCTAATGTGAAGTGCTCTATTATGCCCAGGTTGCCTGTCCATATCATTGGGAAAAGGACATGTTGTGTCGTTTGAGTCCACGTTAAAAAAAATATACAAGAAGCCTAGTCATTTATGCTGCAAAGGACAGAATGACAATAACAGCAACATGAGTTACGAGAAAAAGTGCTGGAAGTAACCGAATATATTACTATCGTAATTAATTCTAATGTATGCAAGGCAAATAATGCTGTGTTTGAAATGCAAACCAGATGCTAAAAGCTCCTAGATGTACTTTCTGTATTCCCTTTCTACATTGCTAGGATATGCCCGAACATTCGCATTAAAGCATCACAGTCTTGTCGAAAACTGCTAAGATAATAGTATTATAAGCACTCCTGAAATGTATTCTACTGTTAAAATAGCTAATGCTTACCCCCAACAGTGTAAAACCATCAATTCGAAAGAAAAACAAGATATAGCCTTGTTGAGAAGTGCTGGAGGTTTGCTACCTGTAGACCTAGGGCCTGATATAGACACTGGGGGGCAATCCATCGCACATCAGGGTGGCAGAGGTCATTTCCCGCCTCACCAGCTAGAGTACCGCCTGTCCTATTATGAGATGAGCTCCACCCCAGCAGTGATCTCTCTGCCTTCAGACAGAGGATGCGCCGCCACCACAGCTTCTCTGAATGCACCGAAACTTTAAAACTTTTGTGTGCACTGTGCCCCCCCCCCCTCCATCCCCTGAAACAGGTCAGTGAAGTTTGACCCCTCCCACGTAAGGTACCCCAGGCCAATACATCAATACTAGCTAAACCCCTGTGAAAATATACTGTTTTGGGCGTTTATTGGAAGATTTGGATGAGTGCAGTGTGCCTAAGGCCAGGGCTATATTAGTAATTGCCTAGTTCCATGCCACATCTATTTAGCGGAGTGAGTGATGCTCACATTGTTGCTGCGTAATTTGTACTCCTCTTGGCTTTTTGTGATTGAAACATACATTGGGCTGCCTGTACATTGTTTTCTGGATGAGGAAAGCCTTCGAGGCTGGTTATTACCTGTTCTGTGTACAGCGAAGAAGGTGATACTGCAGCCATCCTGCAGATGTTCTGCATATAAGTGAAGCTTTCACCAATGTTCCATGTGCTTTACATGCTTTCTACTTGATTAAAGCTTACCTTTCACTTCTGTTGACCATGCTGTTCCTTTACTCTGTATGAAAGCAGCTTATACTCTTGCTTTCCGTTGCTTCACCTGCTCAATGTGTGAGAGAAAGTTCTCCATTGTTGCTGTTTTTTCTGTTTGAGAGATGCTAATGTGGATACTGTCTGTTTTCCGTGTGCACTGTTGATTCCCGGTGGCCTACCTGCTCGATGTGAGTGAGCAAAATTTGCACTGATATGAAAGTGGATGCAGTGCTTAGAAAAAGTATGAGAACTATGACCCCGAGTGCAATCGGACAGGTCAGCGAGTGTGGGGAAAAGCACAGATAGGTGGCTAAAAAGAAAAAAGTCTCTATTTTGTTTATCTTTCACCTCTAGATAAAGGCGTAAAAAATGAAGCACACATAATAAATAAAAAAATGAAAGTTAAACTTTTGAGAAAGTTACTATTTTTATGAGAGACTTTGGATTTCTCTGAGAGAGAACGGTTGTCTGAGAGTCTGAGATTGTTAAGACAGGCCTGTCAGGCCTGGTGAAAACGCTAGGAGCCACTTGAAAGAGACAGTTATAAGTCCACTCAGGCAGAATATAAAGAGAAATCGCTCTACGGTTCCAACAAGCTGGCAACAGTTAAATCGTCTAGCGATCTCTTTGAGTTAGTCAATCTGTTATCCACACCCTCAGTGCACTCCAACATAGAGGGATCTCAGGATTTCTGTAATCAAATGTCGAGTTTCTTTCACATAAAAAATAACATCCTTAATATTTATTAAAAAAACTTGACCTCTTTAAATTAGAGTCCTTCTACTCCTTTACAAGTGGACTTCAATGCAGATTCAAGTATATCAGAAACTAAGATAATCAGAGAGAACCTAGCAGCTCCCCTCTCCTGTTTTAACCCTTTATACATGAACTGGCAGAGTCTTATCTCATTGGTACGAAGTCAGGTGGTCCTTCTGAACTTTGTCTTGCCAAACGTTTGCAGATGGGAGCTAATACCATTGCTCCACATCTGATAGCAACTCTGAACAAAGCTATCACTTCAGACTGTTACCCACAACTATGGAAAAAAGCTGCCAACAAGCCTCTCCTCAAAAACCCTAATCTGGATCACTCTCCCCACGATTTAAAAAACTATCTGCCTATTTCCCTTCTGCCTGTACCTATTGAAATCCTGGAAAAGCACCTGAACTCCCAGTTGATGGCTCATTTGGAACAACATGAACTACTGGGTGTCTCACAGTTTTAGGTTCAGGAGTAACTATGGGATTGGTATCAGCAGTTGACAAGATTCAATCCATAGTTGATTAAGGGCAGACTGCATCCAAGATCCTTTTGGTTCTGTCCACAGCCTTTGACATCATCTCTCCCACCCTGATTGAGGGTCAGCTGCAGGGGATCACAGGTTCAGCACTGAAGCTTTTAACATCCTTTTTGAGTGCTAGGTCACAGACGGTAATTGTGGATCAATTCTTTCTGGGGTAAATCACCTTCCATGTGGGGCTCCTCAGGGCTCCTCCTTGAGACCTACATTATTTCATTTGTAAGTTTTCCCACTGGCAAAGTTTATAAGGTCTTTTTGGTTCCAGGCTCTCTCTTATGCTGATGACCCACAAATAATTGTGTCAATCACCAAAGTTATATAGAAGCAATTGCCACCAATTTCAAAAACCACATGCAGGCAGTAGCCATTTGGATGGGCAAAAACGATCTTAGACTTAATGGAGGCAAGACGGAGGTCTTGATCTTTGGTAGTCAACCATCCACATGGACCAATTTGAGGTGGCTAGATATCCTGGGTACATTACCCACTCCAACAAAGAACCTTGGAGTACTGGTAAACAAAAACCTGCTATTTGATCTTCTGGTCAATCGAATGGTTTCGACCTGCTTCTGGATGATCAGGATTCTTAGGAAGGTGTTTCCTTACATTCCCCTCCCGGCACACAAGCAAGTGGCTTTGGCACTGATCTCATCTAGGTTGGTCTATTGTAATGCATTGTACCTGGATATTAACAAGACTGCAATAGCCAAACTTCAGTTGGTTCAAAATGTGGCGGCAAGACTAATTCTTGATGTGCCTAAATGTCAATCAGTCTCGGCAGGGATTCGGAAGCCCCATTGGCTACCAGTGAACAAACGTACTATTTTCAAAGCTGTATGTATTGTTCACAAGGCTTTGCATAGCATCGAACCTGAAGGAATCAAAGCCATGTTTCAATTGTATACTCTCTCCAGACAGCTTCAATCTTCAAGCCAAATCTTTTAATTGTCCCCAAATATCGAATGGTAAGGTGAGGAGGCAGTGCCTTTTAGATGGCCACATCCAAGCTATGGAACTTCCTCCATTGTTCCATCTCCAGTCTTCAGTCTCATACCCCATTCCGTAAGATCTTAAAAATCTGGCTTTATACTCTTTCACGGATGTTTTTGGTACCTAGATCAGATTATGTTTATTTCTACCTTCTTTTCCTTCTTTAGGGCTAACTGCTATTAGCGCCTTGACTTCTTTTGGCATTTATTTGCGCTGCATAATTTTGTTTTCTTTTCATTTAATGTTATGAAACCAAAAGTGGTTAATGCGTCTGCAGCAGAAACCTGTACATGTAGCCAGACAGTCACAGAAAAGTGGAGAATCGTTAATTTATAATGCTGCAAACTGCCAGACTGCGACAGAAAGAATTGTGAATATATATGTGATGATTTTAAAATTGTATTACACAAATATAAGGTAGTCTGCTACAAAATGTGCAAAATGTTTAGGACCTAATTTAACAGCGACAGAATAATTTAGTCCTTCACCCTGGCAGAGGTGGTGACGGCCAAATTCAGAAATGTCACCCGGCCCAGCAGACATGTCTAGCACTGGCAGGAACCGTTTTCGTGGCTCCCGTCAACGGAAGTGACCACACAGAAACAGCTTGTTGCCTATTAACTTAATCAGCAGGGCTCGCAATTTGGAGAGGGGACATTTTCTGAACCACACTTTCAGTTACAAATGAATAACTGACAAATTCGTATTTTCCAGGGTTTCTTTTGGTTCTTTTCACAAAGGAGTTAAATAATTCGAAACCCATTGCCATGTGCTTTGTTTTCTTTTTTATAAACTTCACATTTCGTAAGTGACGTGGAACCAGCCTGCCATTTGTTGTGAACGGTCGAGCAGTTTGACGTCAAGGGGTGAATGCCAATTATTTCCTACAAAGATTGCCTATTCACAAAAGATGAATGACAACACTGACACATGTACAAATGTCAAATGAGGGTTGAAACTTAAACCTGCCTTTCGTTATATTGCATAACAGTCACATCTTTTCGGGGTACTCCTAGGTCATCTTTTCAGGGTGCTCCTAGGTGAGGCAGTTCTATGGGAAATGGTTGCACTGCCAGAACAAAATGCACTAGAACACAATTGACCATATTCCGCTCTCCACATTATTGAAAATAAGTAGTTTATAGATTTATGTTTTGCCTTTTGCTAGCAATAGATGGGTTTAAATATTTTTCTATGACACCACTGTTGGGTGTAGCTATTATATAGGAGAAGCTTGAAGGCAGCAGAAAAGAAAACACCTAAAAATACATTAGTGTAGAGATTACTGGAACAACAAAAGCACAGAATGTAAACAAAGGGGTGAAGCAAGCATGTTAGGCAATCCTCTTGCGCATCTAAACGAAGCAAGTCGGAATATAGTCAAAGACCTCATGGAAGGGGAAAGTTCTGATCTTCTTTTGGAATTTTAGAGACCTTCTTTGTTCTTCATTAATTAGTTTAATAGAATTCCAAGTACCCTTGTGAAGGAGGTCATTCCCTGATCATTAGGTGTTTCTTTGACACCTGCTTGATTTGAACAAGAACTACAGTAAAGTAAGCTGAAAAAAATGACATCCAGAACACGAGATCCGATGAGAACTATTTATTTGATATTTGTATAATCCATAAATCACCCCAGCGCAGCGCAGACCCGGACGTCGCTCCCCTGCCTCCAACTGCCACTCCTCCGACGTTCGGCTTTTCTCGAGCACACAGAAAACCGAACACTGAAAGCCAGCCTTGTGCAAGGGGCTCCAAACTACTACGTTTAGTTTTCCCTTTAAAACATTTTTTTTCCTCTTTTTATTACAGCAAACAAATAAAACAGGAGATGTAAAAAAAAAAAACAACATCAATCCTCTTACTTTACAAAATTGTACTGGTAAATGAAAAAAACCTAGTATATATATTATGTTTTCGTTTTTCCATAACATTTTAAACTTAAGCAACACGAAGATTCTCACTTAACGGTATCTCAGAGGTAAATTGTGCATCCTACAACTTTTCCTAACAGGCAAAAGTTCAGAGCATGTGTCCACCACTTTAGGACACAATGGTTTAACATCATCAGATTTATGTACCTTCAAGGATTTCTTCACATTTGTATTCTGTCCTCCATCAATCAGAGGATCGCAAGGTGGCAAGGAAGTATCCTTTGCTAAAACGTTTACCACTTTTCCCACATTCCACCAATTACGTCCACCAACATAAACAGCATTACCACACACTTTGTCAATCATTAGAGGTTCGGAAAACTTTGAGTCACCTAAGCTGACAAAACCAGGCATCTTGACCCGTACACAAACACCAACCGTGAATCGTAACTCCTTCACACTTCTATTCTTGTCATAGTATGTTTTTTGTTTTGCTTGGGTTTTTCCCATATTCGAATGAACCTTAAAGTCAATATCTTCCTTACACGTAGAATGTTTCAAAAATTTGGACAACCAAGCTGGTCTAAATAGAGTGGCAGGCTTCCTCCCTCTAAGCGATTCAAACGGAGACACCCCCGTGCTTGAATGTAGAACCAGAGCATACTCTTTACAGCCGCGTCAACCACACACCCATTAGCTAAAGCCCACTGGACACATTCACCAATCACTCTATTAAAGCCTTGCAACCAAACCATTAGCTTGCAGTTGGCAAAGTGAACTCTTCAAATGTTTGATTGCACATTCATTCAGAAAATGCTCAACCTCACTTGAAACAAATTGCACCCCATTATCAGAAACAAGTTCCTTGGGAAACCCTTCCTCCAAAAATACATCTTTTAGAAAAGACACAACTGACTTGGAATCAGCATGTCCTACAAACTTCACATGATTCCACTTGGAAAAGTAATCAACTACAACATAAGCATACCGTAATTTAGGTGGAAGCTAATTAAATGGTCCTAATAAATCAATGCCAATCTTTTCGCACGGACCTGATGGACATTCAATAGGCTTAAGTGGAGGAGTTGACGTCTTCAGCATCTTATCACTGGTCGAACAGATGTGACAATATTTGACTAGTGCTTCAACGTCTTTGTCCATTTGCAGCCACCAATAGTATTCTCTCACCCTTTTCTTGGTAAGTGTAGAACCCAAATAACCCTCACGTGCTTTTTCCAGAATGATAGATCTAATAACTTCAGGAGGCACAATCTTATCATTTCTCAATAGAATACCATCTCCAATAGACAGCTCATCTGACACCTTGAAAAAAGGTTGAGTACTCAAATTCAAACTTTTCTCATGAGGCCATCCTTCCTTGACGTACGTCAAGACTTTAGAGAGTACGGGATCATTTGTTGAGGCTTCTTTCCAGTACACCTCAGAAAATGACCCAGTACGTTCCAATTCGATAGCCGCAATTAAACAATTTTCATCCTGAATGTCATCTTTCCCACCAATTTCTCCAGTAATGGGATTCCTAGAGAGATGATCTGCTCTCACATTCTTTCCCCCAGAAATGTGCCCAACCGTGAAATCAAATTGCAATAACCTGGCCACAAATCTTGCGATTCTTGGTGTGCTACTTTTGACTTTAGTACCATTTAAAATGGAAACCAATGGTTTATAGTCTGTTTGGAGCAAAAAATGTCTTCCCCACAGGTAAGATTTAAATTTTTCAATAGCCCACCAACATGCTAATGATTCTTTTTCTATTACACAATAGTGTATTTCATTTGGTCTGAGCACTCTTGACGCAAAACCAATGGTATGTTCCTGTTTCCCACTGATTTGCATCAAAACAGCCCCAACACCGAACTTGCTGGCATCAACAGTCAAACAACACTTTAAATCATGATCATAAGATTGTAATAAACTCACACTACCCAACCTTTGTATAATGGTGTCGAAAGCTT
Organism: Pleurodeles waltl; assembly: GCF_031143425.1. Taxonomy (NCBI): domain Eukaryota; kingdom Metazoa; phylum Chordata; class Amphibia; order Caudata; family Salamandridae; genus Pleurodeles; species Pleurodeles waltl. The sequence continues at coordinate 919,604,795 of NC_090442.1, read as the reverse complement.
CCGCACACTCAACATCCCACACAAAATCTGTTTTTATTTTCAGTAGTTTTGAAATGGGTCCGGCTAAAGTCACAAAATGTTCAATAAACCTAGAACAGAACTCACAAAGACCCAAAAAAGATTTGACACCCACTTTGACCTGAGGTGCAGGTGGTCCTACAATCGCTTCTACAAGACCCGGTCTGGGATAAACACCATCTGCTGTCATGACATGCCCCAAAAATTCTACAGACGTTTGCAAAAACTGACACTTTTCTCTTTTTAATACAACACCAGCACTATTAAACCTTTCCAGGACTTGCCTCAAAATCTCATCATGTTCATGACGATCACTTGCATGGATTAATACATCATCTTGAAAAACACACACTTTATTTAACCAGCGTAGACATTATTCTTTGAAACACCGACGCTGCCGACACCAGTCCAAACAGCATACGACAATATTGATAAGTCCCCCACGGGGTCACAAAAGCAGTGAAGTGACGAGAATCCGGTGTCAATTTTACCTGGTGGAAAGCAGCGGCTAATTCAAGTTTCGTAAACAGCTTCACTCTAGTTATGCAAGAGAGCATCTCACCAATCTTTGGCAGTGGATGAGAGTCCACCCAAATCTCTCTGTTAAGTCCCCTCAAGTCAACACATATCCTCAGTTCTCAATTTGTTTTCTTTGCCACAACCAAAGGTGATAACCATAAAGAAGGTTCAAGTGATTCCCTTCATTCGTAAACTCTCCAATTCTTTTCTAAATCATCTCTGACACTAAATGGTACACCTCTCAACTTATGCTTTATAGGAATTGCATTGTCTTTGACTTTTATTTTATGTGTAAAGCCTCTTATCTTGTCTAGTTCTCCCGAAAACACCCCAGGAAACTCATTAAGCAAATTTTCTATATCAGAGGAATCCCTTATAACTGTTACCTGATCACCTGTACCTGGACGCAAAACCATGCCAAACAACCCTTGATGAAACCAACCCAAAATGTTCAATCCTTTGAAAGCCAACTAGACCTTACCAAAAATCCGTCGCCCTTTGAAAACAAGGACATCTTCAAAGAAACCCACTAAATCAATCCTCCTTCCCACGTATGAAACTGGTGACCTGTCTGGTGGGTTCAATTTTCGTGTACCCCAATTTTGCTCAAATAACTCCTGAGTAATCATAGTGATCCTGGAACCAGAATCAGTTAACAACCTTAAATGTTTGACACCTACCTGAACTAAAATGTAAGGATCAATGCAGTGATCAGGATTACCACTTCTTATGTCATGTTCACCCACGGCCAGAATCATTTCCTGCATTTCACTCATCAATTCAACCATTCTGTCATCACTTTCATCAATGACAGCATTGACCTTAGTGTTACCACTTTTGTTACTTTGACAAACTTTTGCAAAATGTCCAGTTTTGTCACATAATCTGCATTGAAAACTTTTTGCTGGATAATTCTTCCCTCCTTTCAGATGTGGTGGATAACCACATCCGAAACATATGTTAGTATGTTTGAAAAAACTATTATGCTTGGCCACTTCTCCTTTGCTGCATGAAGGATTGTTTATCTTGCATCTGTCGTCTGATCTCTGAACCACATTAATTTGTTCCACCTGTGCATGTTCCAACTCTTTAGCTGATTTAATTGCAGTTTCAATACTTTTGGCAATTCTAATTGAATCCGGTAAAGATGGATCTCCCAAGGACAATAACTTTTGCTTGATGGACTTATCCGAACAGTGACACATGAATTGGTTACGTATTAACTGATCAGCAAATGCTTCAAAACGACAGTCTGAAGAAATTTTCCTTAAAGCAGATATGTAAGTATTGACATCTTCCCCACCTTTCTGTTCCCTCCTAAAAAAACTTATGTCTTGCTATAACCAAACTTGGTGGGGCATCAAATCTGGTAATCAGTTTCTTAAGAGCTTCTTCAAATTCGCCAAGTTCTTCGCTGTCCTCCAACTGAATATCAGGTAAATGTTTAAACACAGATCTTCCCTCGAATCCTAAGGAATGCAGCAACAAATATTTTTTTCCTTTCAGGTCTAAACCTTGATGCACCAATAGCACCTAAATACGTCTCAAAGGCATTATACCACTGTTTCCATGGCATAGCTGGCTCCCCGGGTGTTTCCAAAAATGGCGGAGGTGGGTTAACAGATTGCATGACAGCTAGATGAAGTGACAATGTCACTTAGAACAATGCAAAAATATAAATTTCAATCTCTTTACCAATTTACAAATCTCATAGCAAGTATTAGCCTGTAAAAAGTCATTGAATCCTTAGTAAGATTTATTGTTTAAAGATAGCTGCCACATTTCCGTAAGAACAAAGTCTTCCTGTAGACACACCTTCTGACTAGAGAGTCATGGGAAGAACAGCATGCAGTTAAGAGTTTTGCCTCACCGTGAATAGCACTGTCCAGAGACTCCTCAGGGATTGGAGGTGAAAGGTACGATCAGCACGTGTGGGCCTCGTAAAGAAAAGGTGAACGCTTGGGGTGATTTAGCTCCACAGCTCGTCGCCACATAAAGTAAGCTAAAGAAAATGACATCCAGAACGCGGGATCCGATGAGAACTATTTATTTGATATTTGTATAATTCATAAATCATCCCAGCACAGCACAGACCCGGCCGTCGCTCCTCTGCCTCCAGCTGCCGCTCCTCCGACGTTCGGCTTTTCTCGTGCACACACACGCAACAGAAAACTGAACACCGAAAGTCAACCTCGTGCGAGCGGCTCTGTTGCGCGTGCATAAAAGCATCACTATTTGACTGCACGCGCAACAGGGCTCCAAACTACTACATACAGTCTTCTGTAATCAAAATTGATTAGTTCTGTTTAAATTACAATGGCATGTACATTCTGTTCCAATAATGGGCAAAAGCCCATCCGTACAGACCAGGTAATTGGGTAAATTGAAAAAAAAAATTCATTAGAGACAAGCAGGTGCCATGGTGCTACTTGAAAACAGCGCATAAAAATAACCCAAAGCCCACATGCCTCTTTCAAAAGTCACTCACCATCATCATTTTTTTTCCCACTGCCCCCACACAACCAAAGCCAGCCTTAAAATGGTTCCAGAGAAGTAGATTACTATGCAAGCTTGAAGATTTATGAAGCAACTTCGATGGCCAGAACAGATTAAATTAGATCAGTGTGAGATAATCTAGAAGCAGCATGGAGCGTGAAAATTAGTAGACTATTAGAATTTTGGGAAATTGTAAACCGGCCTTTCTTTACAGAGAGCTCTGTCCCGAAAGTTGAATGCTTAACTGCAGCGGACATTTGGGTCTCTTATTTATAGCAGGTATTTAAATCCGATACATTTTCCACATGCTATTAGAAGATGAGAGAGACTTGGGGGTCACATGGACAAAATTTAGAAATTGCAATTTCCTAATAGGGATTCTTACCAATTCACAATTGGTTCTTACCAAGTCGCAATTCATAAAGAAAAAAACGTAAAAGTTTTCAATAGCGAGTCCTAATGGTTCGCAAATTGACCTACCTCATTAATATCAATGAGGTAGGTTGCAATTTGCGACCCATTAGGCATAAAAGCCATCACGGACATGGAGGCCTGCTGGGGTCAGCAGGCTACCATGTCTGTGACTGCCTTTTAATAAATCCTTCTTTTAAAAAAAGAAAAAATGCAGCACGTTTTCTTTAAAGGAAAACTTAATGTGTTTTAAAAAAAAATGAAACTTTGAAGTTCCATTTTTTAAGTGTAGGCAGGGCTCTGTGGGACCTCTGCCTGATTTTAAAAATGTATTGTTTGCCATTCTCAAGGGTCCCTTGGGGAACCATTTCCATTTGCGAATTGGTTCCAACCTTTTCCACGGAGTCAGTAAAATATTAACGTTTTGCGACTGTAAGTCAGTCGCAAAACATTCATACATCCCATTCAGATTCGGTATTTGGAAGGGACACCCTAAGCACGCCCCCTCCAAATACCGAATCACAAACACAAATTGCTATTCGGTATTGTGTTACTGAAAGGCAATTTGTGTTTTTTAATTATGTAAAACCATTTTTGTAGTTAGAAACTGGTTCTGAATGCAAAAATGGTTTGTACATATTTCCCCAAATGGCTATCCTTGAGGCTGTCTTGGAATTAAGTGATTCTATTGGTGTTAATAAGCTCGTACAAAACATCAAGAAAAGCCAATGTGGAAAGGCTCCGGGACCTGACAGCATCCCTGTGGACATTTTCAAAGAAGATGTTGAGTTGTGGGCCCCTTTACTCATAAATTTGATTCAGGCAGTGATCGTGGGCCCACTAATTTCTTATTGGCAAGAGGCAACTATTTTTCCTATCTTTAAGAAGGAGGGTGGGAACTAGCCAAATTGTTATCATCCAATATCATTTTTGGATTCTATCATGAAAATACTGGATTCTGCTCTCGAGACTAGAGGAATAGGCAGATATTAATAATATTCTGTCAAAAATCTAATTAGATTTTACATCACTCATTGGAACAATGTTTACATTTTCCCTTTCTAAGTGGAAAGTATGTCCAAGTAATGAAAAGCACACTGAATTTAAAGTTTATGGATCTCTCAAGAGCATTCAGCACTGTAAATGACTTCTAGCTATGATCCAGACTGGAAAATTGTGGGGTAGAAAAGGCATTTATCACTTTATTGAGATGCCTGAATTGGGATACCATGGCTAGGATTTGATACAGCCAGAAGGGAGAGTGTAGCCCACTGATAAGTTGTAACCAGGGAGGTCCAACAGGGTTGTAGTTTGACCCCATTTTGATTTTGATCTAAATTAATGGGCTGGATGGATATATATTGCAAAATGGGAAGGATGTTCCAAAAATGGATTATCGCCATATACCTACTGTGTCATATGTGGATAACGCAGTTCTGATTGCGAGGACTGAAAATGGTTTGCAAGCCCTGACGGATGCCTTCTCTGGTTTCATGAGAAAGCTTAATTTGAAGGTAAATCGCATTAAGACTTATTATGATTAGTGGTCCTAAACACACTAGAACTAGAATTCATTCAGTTGAAGGCGTACGAGTAGCTACAGTGACAAATGTTAACTACTTAGGGATCCCCTTTGATTCAGATCATATTTGGGGCTCACTATTGACTCTTTGATCACAGCAGTTTTCCAGAGAATTGGAAACGCTCTTTCATTTTGCTTCAAAGTTGTGCCAGGAGCCCATGATGGAAGTGTTGCTCCTTTTTATGTCTAAACCTATCCCGGTTGGTCTCTTTGGAGCCAATGTCTGAGAATATTTGAATTCTCAAATTCTTCAAAAAGCAGAAAACAGCTTCTTACCCAGACTTCTAGTTGTTGTCTCAGGCACGGCGATATGCAATTGCCAATCAGAGACAGGACTGAATTAGCTGGAGGATTTGATAAGTCTGGCTTCTTTGTTACTATTTGGCCATCCCCAGAGGCAGGTTTTACAAAGATAAACTATATAAGATTTCCTGATCCTGGATAATATGGCCCACATTCCTTGGCTGGCTTATGTTAGAGATGTCTTTGCAGGTCTGGGTATTTTGGAGTTGTTTACCAATCCTGATTCAGTTGAAGGAATCCCCAAAGCCTGAATCAGTTTTTTATTTTTTTTATAATATCACACTGAACGCCTTTCCCACCCTTTGCAATCAGTGGCTAATTGTTTAGCGCTGCCCCCAAATATACTCCGGAATACTATTTCACATTTCCAGAGAATCTGCAATATAGACTATTTTTTATGTTGTTTGTGCCTTCTTACATTATATTTTCTCCTAGCTTTCTCAAAACAGGGTGCATGGTCTTCATGTCTTCCAAGTTGCCTGTATGAGAACCACTGTAAATAAAGCACTGCTAAAAGAAGGTAGTCAGGTGGTCACCTTGTGGTTTGGGTCCTTTGTCTTTTTATCTGGCACTTCTTGTTTTATCGTTTAGACCGAGGATTTTGGTCTTACGTTCTTAGGTCAGATAATATTAAATGCTCTTTAAGTTCTTGTTTTAGACTTTCTTAAATATTTAAAAATGCTTGTGGATTTACTGATGCTGGTTAGTTTATTGCATTTTTCACCATGATAGACTGTCAGTAGCGTAATTGATCCTGTGCATGAAATGTGCAGATTAATATTTTAACTATATAAAATAACTTTTTTACCTCTGTTTGTAAATTGTGATTGCATTTATTTTCACTTGATCCGATATTGTAACATGTATGTACTTTTATGGTAAACAAACGAATAATAACTGACTGAGTGGCATTGTGTCTGGGCAGAGGGATTAGTGCGTCCTTTATGGAAAGACAACCCCACAGGACACTATGCCCTCTTCTCTGCAAAGATGTGTCTCTGATTTTGAACTAGACGATGTGAATGAAACAACTTTCATCTCAGTTTTAAATGTTAGGCTTACGGCATGGACATCTATTAGGGGCCTCAGAAGCAACTACGACCCCTGGTATGACTTTGGCGACCCCTGTACTGTCCTTGCAGGCCTAGCATCAGAGGGACCACAGGGCTAAAATGGGAAAGCATGCCTGGCGTATTCCTTCGGAAACTATGGGCTCGCTGTGCACGCACGTACGCACGTGATGATGCAGAAACAAAGGTTTTACATTTATTAGCGCATAAACGTAGTGCCGCAATAATCAAGTGTGACTTTAACCGAACTAATAAAGATTGTACGGGGACAAATGTGCCCTCAGAGTAGTTCGCCAACATTTATAAGCGTGCTTTATATAACGTGATGTATTAGAATTGTACTAATCTGACATAACCGTAAACGTGTGCCATGATTTGCTTGTTTGAAATGTTTTAACTTAGCATAACTTTAGTGGAGGCTTCGGCCTAGTTGCCTTGTCTCACGGTTTAGATGCTCGTGTTTTTCTAATGTACTAATAAAACGTGTATTCTTGCTTGAAGCTGTACTTTTCCAGTGAGATCGGTTCACATGCTTATCTTTAAGGTTTCGTGCCAGCCTGGCATCTTCTTCTTTGCTCCAAGGTCAATCTGCAGGTGCAGACAATGGAAGCTCTGAAAGTGAGTTAATTGGTAAAATATGTTGCAACTTACGTTCCCGACTCCAAGGATAATGTATGCCTAGGTAGAAGCTTGTGAATTGTTGTTTTCGATTGGACAATTTGAAGCCAACCTATGAACCCTCCAATGGAAGACCCTACTGGATTTGAACTGTTGTTTATTTAAACCTGGTGCACAAGAAGAAAGCAGCCATTAGCCATTCGCCATTACCCATTGCACCCATTGAGGACATCATTGCCCATTGCAGCCATTATGGCCCATCTTGCCGACCTCGTCATTTTGCCATCTTCTACGATGCCAATTGATGTTCAACGCCATTTTGAATGAGACTTTGATGCTTTCTCTAATCGAGAGAAAGAGACTTTAAGTAATTCTCGCCCTAGAGACTTTAACTTCGATTTGCCCCTTTGCATAAAGTAGTTTTGTCCTTTTATCTTGCCGCTGTGAGGCAATTGCCCCGTCCACCCTGCCCCTTTGCCCCCGTCCCATGCTGATCGAAACCGGTACCTGTGAGACGAAGACTTCCTTAAATGCTGATTGAATTTGGTAAATATGAAGGGAAAATGTACAATTGCATTGTGTTTCTTTTTAGGTAACCAACTGCTGATTTTTGATAAGAGCCCTAGTTAGGAGTTTTCCAAATCAATGTTGCTAAATTGTTTTTGCATGAAATCCCACATGCAGATGCTAATTTGAGGTTAGATGAGGATTCATTTGTTGCACGATGCAATTTGAGACCTTGTTATGCTGACTAATGTATGCAATTAGCCCATTACAGATTATAGTTTTAGTGGTTTGCGTTGCTATTATCGAATGCATTGTTATTCAAATGCTGCATAGATTGCATCTTTTTCGCCGTTATGGACAGCTATTAATGTTCATTTACATATATCATTTGGTGTTGAGACACATTTATATCGTGCTAGCTTTGTTAATATAGGGAAATAAATTCATTAACTTTGAATGAACTGGTGTGGTTATTCATGGCCGAAAGGTCATGGTTCGCCGAAATGTTTTCTGGATTAATTGTGAAGTGTTATGTTGATCAGGGCATTGCTTTGCTTATGTTCGTTATTGATTATTGATTTGATTAAATTGACTAATCTCGGGTGAAGAGAGCCCCACTTGGTCAAAAGATTCATCGACCCAAGAGCGTCCAAATACAGGTAATTTATTAGGACGGAACGCTCTATCAGTAGATGGTAGCAGAGGATGGTTTCGCCTTTTGGGACCCCACTCGAGAGGTAACGGTTTCGCCCTTTGGGACCCCACTCGAGAGGTAACGGTTTCGCCCTTTGGGACCCCACTCGAGAGGTAACGGTTTCGCCCTTTGAGACCCCACTCGAGAGGTATATGGTGTTGAATTAGATTTTTCTTGGGTAAAACAGATTGAGAGAATGATGATGCCCTAAGTCCCCCGCGACTTTCCCGGGATCTCGGAGCTTGCGAATGGAGAGAATGGAGGTGTGAAATCGGCGTTGGCGGTACTAGTGACGGTATGAGTGAAGTCAGGGTTTTGCGCTTGCACAGCTTATTGCCGCAGATTGTTTGAAAAGGTTGCGAGGATTTTAGAGAATAGCGGAGGTGCGACTCCGAGTGTGAGAGTAGGGAAGTCGTCGAACTTCATGTGCATGTGGCGCTTTGTGCAGAAAAAGGTCCACGTGGTTGTTGTTGTTGAGACGGGCCTTGCGAGGTCAAGAGACTCCGGAGTATGTTGAAAAGTGTATGAGACACTTGTTTTATGTTGTGGTCTAGTCGGTTTAATAGGTTGACCGGGCGTGGTCAAAGAGTCGGTACGTGTGTTAAGGGAGTGAAAGAAAACTTCGACTTCGGGCTTTGACAAATTCTAAGTGCACTAGAATAGATCACTGACAAGTTGAGAGCAGAATCTGCGGGTCAGATTTGCTTGCGAAAGTGGGGACCGAGAAAGATGGAATAACTGCCGAGGCTAGTGAAAAATCCCTAAGGTCCTGAAGCGATTGTGGTACCCTTCCTGTAGTAAACCGACAGATCTGTTTTATTATTATTTGGTTGCTCGCGATACATGCCAGAAGTTGTTACGAGAGGAGCTGAGTGAAGGAGGACAAGCCGCGAGGCTTTGTCAGCCGCAGAGTGTGTGAGTGTGACGTCACTAGGAGCCGCGCTGGGATAGGTTGGTTGCAGAGAAGGGTCGCGCACGGATTGGACGCAGTCCGTGGGGCTCGATTGGAAGGGGAAAGGCAAGCGAAGAGTATTCCGGGAATTAAAGTCACTTATTGATTACAAACTTTGTGAAATAAAAGACGAGAAAATGAAATTTTTTAAAGCATTAAAGAGTGCGATGAAGGGGGAGTCTTACATTAAAGCGAGCGTAGGAGAGGAGACGCCACCCGAAGGTACACCAGCTTACATTGTAATGGAGGAAAGGGGGGTAGCTCCGTGCCTTTGGCTAAAGCAATGGCACAAGCTGACAGAGAGACATGGGAGCGTAGCGTTCCCGATCCATGGGACATTCAATATAAGGATCCTAGAGAATTTGAGATTCGCGATGTACGACATGAAGGTACCTCCAAGGCCAGCACAGTTTGAGGCTCTAGCGATTTGGGAACTAATGGCTAGACAGCAACAGCAAAAGAAGTTCGAGACCAGGATAAGAAAGGTAGAAAAGACACTAGCGGACGCTAGGTGGGATAATGCACAGAAGGTGTGGAGGTCAGATATATTGCAGGGGATAAAATTGTTTCCCGCAATTGCTAAGGAAGAAGAGGCGACAGGCAAGAAAGCTACCTGTAAGACAAACAGGAGGTGTTCCAAAGATAGAGAGGACGAGGAAAAGTTAAGGAGAGAAGACGAGTCAGAGGATGAGGAGTTCATCATGCAATTGCTGAACGACCGTCCACCACCTTATGTAGAGAGTGAACAAGGTCCAAGTACCAGTTCTGCCCCTCCGGCACCGGTACAGAATAATGAAACTCCGAATTCAGAAACGCCATCGGGATCTAAGGACCCGAGTTTACTGTTCACCCCGCAGATACCGCAGGTTAGGAGAATATATCCAGATGTGCCTATATTGAAAACAGCAGAAAATTATCAGCCGCAGGTCCCAAGGTACTACAGCAGTGACAACAGTACGGGAAGGATTCTAGATCCAACCGTAATGGGAGTACAGAATGGTCGCAACCCAACATTGGCACAAGCTGAATCAACCCAGTTTTTGATGCCTCAAAAGCAGATGCAGGGGGGAACCGCACATGCTCAGATGACGGGGAGTCAGACGGGCATGCCGGCAATGATGACCCATAGTGTGGGAATGAACATGCCTCAGAACCTGGGGAATGGACAGAACCCAGATGCGATATCCCTACCCATTACTGTAGGTCCACCGGTACCTTTGTACATTCAGCCTAACTCAGGTATGAGCGGTCAAGGATCAGTGGTGCAGAATGGGACGGAAAGGAGGTGCATAGAAAACACTCCAGAGACAACTCCGATAGCGGCTCAGCCAACTGGATCTGGGTCCTTGATGGAGTTTAGTCCCATATGTGCTCAGTCAACAGTGGTGAGGTCGAGTCCCCCACTGATGATACCGCTATCATCGAACACTGAAAAGCTGCCGCAACCATCAATGGCAGTCGATGCGAATGCTACACTGATGGGGTTGAATGCGCAACAGCTAACACAGTGGTTCAACAGTCTGAATTCCACACAAAGCTCAGCCGGTGGGAAGGGAGAAGACTATCTGAATAGGGTAAGGTTGAACATGGAAGCAGAAGAATTGGTGGAAGGGACTATGGGTTTGAATAGGTTAGAGTCCTACTCGGAAGAAGAGCTGAGGTATCTATGTCCCAGGATTACGAGAGAAGTGAACAAGGTACATAGAAGGTTGCAAGAAATAGCTGACAAAAACGGGGTTGAGATAGACAAGACAAAACACTTGAGCAGGAGCTATAGATTGGATTTCGGGACCACAGACTTTGAACACATGAGGTCAGCAGGCATGAAAACGCACCTTAGAGAATTGCTGCAGAGTGCACAAGTGTGGAGGTGCTTAGACAAATGGGAAAGCAGATGGGCAAAGAAAAAGGAAAAGAGGAAAGGCAGTGTCCCAGAGCACAACGAGAAAAGATCACAGAGTAGTGATGCAATAACTATGTTACCAATGAGGGAGACAGCAGGGGGAAAATTAATACATGTACCGTGGCACAGAAGCGACATTCAGTGTTTTACGGATGATTTTCTCAAACTGAGAGAGAAACCGATTGAATGGTATCAACAGACTGATAGGTTTGTGAAGCTTGCAAAATGTCTTTGGGAAGACCTGAACACCCTCTTTGAGATTGTGGTTCCGGCAGATTTGTGGGAAGACTGCATAAGGGCTGTAGGTTGGCCGACAAGTGAACCAGAGAGAGACAGGGATACGGGTCCACCATCACCTATGGTAATGAGCTTGTACTATAAGGTGATTGAGCATTTGAAGACGAAGGTTGCCGCGAAAAATGTGGATTGGCAGAAGATTGATCGAACTGCCCAAGAGGCTAAAGAGTCGATTCATGGTTACTATGAGAGGTTGTTGAAGGCGTTCAAGAACTACAGTGGCACAGAAACAATAGAGGCGAAGGACATGCTTCATTTTGTGTTTAGATTTGTGGAAGGGCTGAGACCAGAGATAAGTCAGATGATAAAGACGCATTTGATTTGTTGGCAGTCGAAACCTATTGATGAGGTGTTGAATTATGCAAAATACTGTAGCGACGAAATTGAAGTGAAACAGAAAAGGTTGAAAGAGAAAGTGATGGTGATGCAACTTAAAGCAGCTCAGACAGGTTTGCAAGGGTTGCAAGGGTTCCAACAGCAGATACCGCAGCCGCAGCCGCAGGGAAATATGGTGTTTCAGCCACAGGCGAGAGGCAGAGGCAGAGGCAGAGGAGGCTTTGGGAGTAATGGTCCGGATTTGAACACTGTTGCGATTCCGAATGGTGTGCAGGCAATGAAAAGGGTGATGCCGTGTCACGTGTGCGGAATCGTCGGGCATTGGAAACGCGAGTGCCCGATGGTGGTGCAGGAAGGTGCAGGTGTTGGTCAGCAAAACAATGATGTCAATGCATTCCAGACAATGAGGGGACCAAAAATGAGAGGTCCAAACCCAAATTTTCAGACCATAAATCAGCTGCAGGGATTACAGCCCATGCAGCCGCAGCAGATGCAGATGCCCCGTATGCAGATGACGCAAATGCAGCCAATGCAACAGCAGTTTCCCATGGTACCTAATCAGCAAATGCAAATACCCTTGGCACCAGTGAGTCAGCAGAAAGTGATGGTTCCTCCACAGGTCTCGGGTCAGGTGATGAATACAAATGGCACAGTACAACAGTTCCCACTACACAGTGAGAATGGAATAAACAATGTATGGGAGAGTGAAAGTTCAGATGAGGAGGGAAATTGTGTGCTTGCAGCATCCTTGGAAGTTGATCAAAAGGGTCCATATGTGGAGGGAAGAGTTATGGGTCATCGTGTTTCATTCTTGGTTGACACAGGAGCCACACGTTCAACTGTTAGGAGCATTGAAGTACCAAATTTGCCACTCTCAGGGAGAACAGTTCAAGTAGTGGGAGTAGCAAACAGGCACCTGACGAACCCAATCACAGATCCAGTACAAGTCAGAATTGGTAACTATCAAGGGTTACATAATTTTGTGGTATGTGACTCAAGCCCGATAGCACTGTTAGGGAGAGACCTATTGTGCAAATTGGGATGTTCGATTATGTGTTCGAACGATAGAATTAGAATTCAGACGAGCAGTGATGGGGAAGAAGAGGACAGTGTAGAAGGGGATGAGATGGAAACTGTCGATGAAGAATATCCTCTGATTAACCTTTTTCCGATGATAACTGAAGCAGATATTCCAGCTGAATTACGGGAAACAGTCGGAAAGGAAGTGTGGGATATGACAGGAAAAGAGGTGGGATTGGTGAAAGGAGTGGAACCAGTGAAAGTGACCGTAAAACCCAATGTAACCTTTCCCCAGACCCCACAATACCACATGGCACAAGACACCCTCATGAAAGTCGCCCAACTCATTGACGAGTTTGTAAAACAGGGAGTGCTGAAAGAAGTGTTAAGCAGTCCATGTAATTCACCAATCATGGGACTAATAAAGCCGAGTGGAAAGGTCCGAATCGTGCAGGACTTGAGGAAAATAAATGACATCATAATTAAATGCTGCCCTGTAGTACCGAATCCAGCTGTGATAATGTTTCAAGTCCCTTGCGATGCCGAGTGGTTCTCAGTCATCGACTTGTCACAAGCATTCTTTTCGGTGCCTCTTCATGAGGACAGCCAATTTCTCTTTTGTTTCAAATTCTTAGACAGAGTTTACAGTTGGTGTCGAATTCCTCAAGGATTTTCTGAGTCACCGTCAATTTTCAATCAGATTCTAAAGAAAGACTTGGAAGCGTTAGAATTGCCATTCGAGTCAACCCTAGTACAGTACATTGATGACTTACTGATTGCATCTAAGACAGAAAGTGGCTGCACAGCCGACACCATTGCTCTGCTGAACCATTTGGGAACGAATGGACACAAGGTGTCTCCTTCAAAGTTGCAGTTCTGTCAGAAGAAAGTGAAATACTTGGGTCATCAAATAGAGAAAGGGTCACGGAGAATAATGAAGGAAAGAATAACAAGTGTACTTCAAATGAGTCCACCAAAGACGAGGAGGGAGGTGAGGAAGTTTTTGGGGATGGTGAGCTACTGTCGCCAGTGGATTCCCAACTTTTCAACTCTAGCAAAGCCTTTACTGAAACTGACCCAGAAGGATGCTTTGGATGAAATTGAGCTGAAAGGAGATGAGATGGATGCTTTTATTGAATTGAAAGAATGCATGTGCAGGGCTCCAGCTTTAGGTATGCCTGATTACACAAAGCCTTTCACATTGTTTTGTCATGAACGTGATGCATGTTCTTTGTCTGTCTTGACCCAAGCCCATGGTGGCATAAACAGACCAGTAGCGTATTTTTCAGCTACTTTGGATCCGGTCGCAGCAGCACTGCCAGGGTGTTTGCGCGCCGTAGCAGCAGTTGGTATCAGCCTCACTCAGAGTGAAGGAATAGTGATGGGACACCCATTAACAGTCATGGTCCCTCACTCAGTTGAGATACTTTTGACCCGCTCCCGAACGCAACACATGACTGGAGCAAGACTCACAAGGTATGAAACAATAATTCTGGGCTCACCGAATGTGCAGCTGAAAAGGTGCACTACGTTGAATCCAGCAACCTTGCTTCCCGGTGAAAATGCTGAAATTGAGAACGCTGAAGACGTCGAGCACGACTGCCTTCAGGTGACTGAATTTTGCACAAAACCCCGACCTGACATTAAGGATACTAAGCTTGATGAAAATGACCAAATTGTTTTTGTTGATGGCTCATGTTTAAGAGATGCATTGGGAATATTGAAAGCAGGATATGCTGTATGTACTGTAACAGGTGTCTTGGAAGCGTCCTGGCTTCAAGGAGTCTATTCCGCACAAGTAGCAGAGCTTGTAGCCCTTACAAGAGCATGCCAACTGTCTACATTGATGAAGGTTACCATTTACACTGACAGTCAGTACGGGTTTGGAATTGTGCACGACTTTGGGCAACTATGGTCACAGAGAGGTTTCCTGACCTCTTCAGGGTCCCCAGTGAAAAACGGGGAGAGAATAAGGGAATTGTTACACGCCATTCAGATGCCAGCCGAAATTGCAGTGGTAAAGTGTAGTGCTCATACAAAAGGACAGGACTATGTTTCCCTGGGAAATGCATATGCGGATCAGGTCGCAAGATTTTGTGCCTTGAACTGTATATTGCTCAGGGATGAATGGAATTTGATAAATGAGCCAGAGCTCGAACCAGCTGAAGCATTTGCCTTGAAGGTCGTGGATACAATGGATGAACTAAAAGCATTACAGAATAGCGTCAGGGAGGATGAAAGAGTTTCCTGGATTAAGTCACAATGTACAAAGAGACCAGATGAGTTATGGGTTTCAAATGAAGGAAAATTTGTTTTACCAAATAGTCTCTTATCGCAGCTAGCGCGGTTCTATCATGGGCAGGCTCACCTAGGGAGAGATGCCATGATAAGATTGTTCAAAACTGATTGGTTTAACCACAGATTCCGTCAAGTTGCAGAAGCAGTTTGCCATCGTTGTGTCATTTGTCAACAGATGAACCCAGGAAAGGGAACGGTTGTGAACGTGAGCCACATTGGCAGGGCGGGTGGCCCGTTCAGCAGAATGCAGATGGACTTTATTGGGATGCCTGTGCATGGAGGTCTGAAGTATGTGTTGGTGATTGTGTGCATTTTTAGTCACTGGATTGAAGCATACCCCACACGTAGAAATGACAGCCTTACAGTTGCAAAACTATTGTTGAGGGAGTTGATACCACGTTTCGGATTCCCGATCTCTTTAGAATCAGATAGAGGAAGTCACTTCAATAACGAGGTGATAAAGTTACTTTGCGCAGCGCTGAACATTGAGCAAAAACTGCATTGTAGCTATCGCCCTGAAGCCTCAGGACTGGTGGAACAGATGAATGGTACACTGAAATCAAGAATGGCGAAAATATGTGCATCGACAAATTTGAAATGGCCTGACGCATTGCCTTTGGTGTTAATGTCAATGAGAAACACCCCTGACAGAAAGACTGGATTGTCCCCGCACGAAATTCTCATGGGCAGGGCCATGAGACTTCCTGCAGTTCCCGCAAACGCGCTTTTGAATATTACAGATGAAATGGTGTTAGACTACTGCAAAGGTCTGGCTGACGTGGTTCGCTCTTTCTCTCACCAGGTGGAAGCAACCACCTTGTCACCGATCCAAGGTCCAGGACACACACTGAAAGCAGGTGACTGGGTCGTGATAAAGAAGCACGTGAGGAAGTCGTGTCTGGAACCCCGTTGGAAAGGCCCTTTCCAAGTGATCCTGACGACCACTACCGCTGTGAAGTGTGCGGGAGTTCCCAACTGGATTCACGCCAGTCATACAAAGAAAGTGTTGTGTCCCACAGATGAGGAAGTTGAAGCGCTGAAACTGCCAGTACCTGATAACAAAGTGCCGAGCGCTGAGACAGAGCAAAACAGAACTAGAAGCGAACAGGCAGAAATAGAGGAGAGAGAAATATTCTCTGAGGACGAAACAACCGATTCACTTTGGGAAGACCAAGGAGAAACCTCAGACAGCGACGAGGCAGCTGAAGGTAACAAAGAGCCTGAAGCAGCTGAAGGTAACAAAGAGCTTGAAAAAAGTAACGGTGACAAAGGGCTCGAAAGAGGTGAAGAAGCAGGAGAGCCTGATCAGAGGAGGGCTTTCCCAGAAGCAGACGGTACAGAAAAAGAAAAGGAAAACCTGATTGACTCCCCAGAAGGAGGGGACAAGGCAGAACAGAACGAAACTGTTCAAACTTCCTCAGAAGAGATCGCAGGTCCATCAAGTGGACACAGTGCAAAGAGAAGACCAAGTATATCACCAGTAAAACTAAGAACTAGAGAAACGTTGAACGACAGTGAAGGGCCAAGAGTGAAAGAGAAAAGAAAGGAAGTGTCTGTCGTGATACCAACATCAAGTGAAGAAAAAGACTTGGCCAAAGAGGAAAGTACCAGTGAGGCAGAATCAAAGAGAGATGCAAAATTGAAAAGGAAAAGGATACCAAACAGGAGATATTCCGGTCCAGAATGGGCATATGTAGTCAATGACGATTGGACCGACGAATTTGTATCTCTTAGCCTCGAGAACGAAGAAGAAGAGATACCAATAGAAAAGAAAAGTTTTATGGACACTATTGACTGAAAGACTGATAAATGACATTGCTTGCTATAATCTAACGTGATACAACCAGCTGAGACATTGCTAAACCGGATGAGACATTTGCTAACTTGATAAGACTTTGATAACCTGATTGACTCTTAAACCCGATTTGAGACAACGTTGCTAACTGATAAAAGACTGAGTTATTGCCGAATTGAGACAAATGCTGCTAACCGATAAGTGACTGGGCTCCTGAAGAAAACTGTGTGAACATTGCGCTCGTTCAGCTTTGTAACTAATTGCTAAATCGTTTCTTTATAAGTGCTTCTAGCTCTCTGATTCTATACAGATCATGACTAAGTACGCTACACAAAACAGTAGAGTGAAATATTGTAAATATGCGTGTATAGGCTTGATAACTGCATGTGTACTAATAATAATGGCAATAGTGCTTGCAACGCGTGGTAAGGGTGAGAATGAGAAAATTGATGCTTCTACTTCTGCTCCTGTTACTGTCACTGAACTAACCGCATTGAAAAGACTAGAATTAGATGAGAGACACTTGCATGATAAGAAGGAACTTTCGTATAATGTTTTCTATCGCCTGCTAACAGAATATGTTGAGACTATGGATGCGAAAGATTGTTATGTGTGTACACAGATACCGACATCGGTAACGGAAGGGGTGACTTATCACCACATGCCTCTTACATATGGGATTACATGTAGTTTAGTAACTTCTAGATTTTATGGTCAAACTAACATACAGTATTTTTACTCAAATTATGATGTTACCTTTGCATATGTTCCTATAATAACGCAACTAAGCCAGATTGCTAAAGATTGGGATGCTAAAATAATGAGGGAATTTTTCAAGCCAATGCAGCCTTTTGAAACAGCTCACGCTCATAGGGAAAACCTTACCTGCTCGCTCTCTGCAGTAGAAATAAGCTTTTTAGATCGCACAGATGATAGAAGGGCACAAATGAATGCGAAATTAGAAAAAGAGCTAAGTAAGAGGACTTCAGTAGATAATTATGCTTTTGCCGCAATAAAAACACAAGGAAAAATAGCTTTAGACGCTTGGCATGTAGGGAAATTTTGTATATATCGTGGTGAATCTTATTATGATAACATTTTCGTGGGAGCGAGTGAATGTAAACATACGTTTATCTTTAAGGCCAAATGGACATTCATGCTGAACGGACTTGACCCTGTCATACCTGGTGTATACTACATTTGTGGGCATAATGCCTATTATCGTCTTCCAAAGGGATGGTGGGGGAGATGTTATTTGGGTATAGTGTTCCCAAAGGTTTATCAACTGGATGACCTATCGGTGATTCCAAAGATGTCTGGATCTCATCGTATCCAGAAAAGAGAGACCGCAGCTGCTGTGGTAGGAGATATATTTGGAGCCATGATTCCTTCATTGGGAGTTGTGTTGAATTCCATCAAAATAAGAAAGTTGTCTACTATAGTGGATAACATGTTGACAAAGTTTTCAGGTGCTATAATCCTTATGGATGCTGAACTTGCAGCAGAAAGAGCTATGACTCTTCAAAACAGGCTTGCCCTAGACATTCTTTTAGCAAAGGATGGCAGCGTTTGCAAAATGCTTGGTGCGCGTCACTGTTGCACGTATATACCAGACAACAGTGTGAAAATTAAAACAATGCTTGCAAATCTAACAAAAGAGAGTGCAGACTTGAAGGAATTGAAAGAACCAGGAGTTTGGGAGAAGGTTGGAAAGGGAGTTGCTTCAGTGGGAAATTGGCTTGGTGGCATTTGGAATGGAATATTACTAAAAATAATACAGGGAATACTAATAGTACTAATTTGCATCTTTGGGATTTGGGGAATAAAGAGGGGAATACTAATGATCATGGCAAGAATTAAAAGAAGGAAGGAAGAGAAAATGATGAAAAGAATGGCAGAAGAATACAAGGCAAGAACAAGGGGAACTAAAAGGCAAAGAGAACTGACAGAATTTTAATGGAATAAAATTTGTGGGAATAGTTTTGTGTGATGACAAATAGTCATCAGAGGAGGGATTGATGACGCAGAAACGAAGGTTTTACATTTATTAGCGCATAAACGTAGTGCCGCAATAATCAAGTGTGACTTTAACCGAACTAATAAAGATTGTACGGGGACAAATGTGCCCTCAGAGTAGTTCGCCAACATTTATAAGCGTGCTTTATATAACGTGATGTATTAGAATTGTACTAATCTGACATAACCGTAAACGTGTGCCATGATTTGCTTGTTTGAAATGTTTTAACTTAGCATAACTTTAGTGGAGGCTTCGGCCTAGTTGCCTTGTCTCACGGTTTAGATGCTCGTGTTTTTCTAATGTGCTAATAAAACGTGTATTCTTGCTTGAAGCTGTACTTTTCCAGTGAGATCGGTTCACATGCTTATCTTTAAGGTTTCGTGCCAGCCTGGCATCTTCTTCTTTGCTCCAAGGTCAATCTGCAGGTGCAGACAATGGAAGCTCTGAAAGTGAGTTAATTGGTAAAATATGTTGCAACTTACGTTCCCGACTCCAAGGATAATGTATGCCTAGGTAGAAGCTTGTGAATTGTTGTTTTCGATTGGACAATTTGAAGCCAACCTATGAACCCTCCAATGGAAGACCCTACTGGATTTGAACTGTTGTTTATTTAAACCTGGTGCACAAGAAGAAAGCAGCCATTAGCCATTCGCCATTACCCATTGCACCCATTGAGGACATCATTGCCCATTGCAGCCATTATGGCCCATCTTGCCGACCTCGTCATTTTGCCATCTTCTACGATGCCAATTGATGTTCGACGCCATTTTGAATGAGACTTTGATGCTTTCTCTAATCGAGAGAAAGAGACTTTAAGTAATTCTCGCCCTAGAGACTTTAACTTCGATTTGCCCCTTTGCATAAAGTAGTTTTGTCCTTTTATCTTGCCGCTGTGAGGCAATTGCCCCGTCCACCCTGCCCCTTTGCCCCCGTCCCATGCTGATCGAAACCGGTACCTGTGAGACGAAGACTTCCTTAAATGCTGATTGAATTTGGTAAATATGAAGGGAAAATGTACAATTGCATTGTGTTTCTTTTTAGGTAACCAACTGCTGATTTTTGATAAGAGCCCTAGTTAGGAGTTTTCCAAATCAATGTTGCTAAATTGTTTTTGCATGAAATCCCACATGCAGATGCTAATTTGAGGTTAGATGAGGATTCATTTGTTGCACGATGCAATTTGAGACCTTGTTATGCTGACTAATGTATGCAATTAGCCCATTACAGATTATAGTTTTAGTGGTTTGCGTTGCTATTATCGAATGCATTGTTATTCAAATGCTGCATTGATTGCATCTTTTTCGCCGTTATGGACAGCTATTAATGTTCATTTACATATATCATTTGGTGTTGAGACACATTTATATCGTGCTAGCTTTGTTAATATAGGGAAATAAATTCATTAACTTTGAATGAACTGGTGTGGTTATTCATGGCCGAAAGGTCATGGTTCGCCGAAATGTTTTCTGGATTAATTGTGAAGTGTTATGTTGATCAGGGCATTGCTTATGTTCGTTATTGATTATTGATTTGATTAAATTGACTAATCTCGGGTGAAGAGAGCCCCACTTGGTCAAAAGATTCATCGACCCAAGAGCGTCCAAATACAGGTAATTTATTAGGACGGAACGCTCTATCAGTAGATGGTAGCAGAGGACGGTTTCGCCTTTTGGGACCCCACTCGAGAGGTAACGGTTTCGCCCTTTGGGACCCCACTCGAGAGGTAACGGTTTCGCCCTTTGGGACCCCACTCGAGAGGTAACGGTTTCGCCCTTTGAGACCCCACTCGAGAGGTATATGGTGTTGAATTAGATTTTTCTTGGGTAAAACAGATTGAGAGAATGATGATGCCCTAAGTCCCCCGCGACTTTCCCGGGATCTCGGAGCTTGCGAATGGAGAGAATGGAGGTGTGAAATCGGCGTTGGCGGTACTAGTGACGGTATGAGTGAAGTCAGGGTTTTGCGCTTGCACAGCTTATTGCCGCAGATTGTTTGAAAAGGTTGCGAGGATTTTAGAGAATAGCGGAGGTGCGACTCCGAGTGTGAGAGTAGGGAAGTCGTCGAACTTCATGTGCATGTGGCGTTTTGTGCAGAAAAAGGTCCACGTGGTTGTTGTTGTTGAGACGGGCCCTGCGAGGTCAAGAGACTCCGGAGTATGTTGAAAAGTGTAAGAAACACTTGTTTTATGTTGTGGTCTAGTCGGTTTAATAGGTTGACCGGGCGTGGTCAAAGAGTCGGTACGTGTGTTAAGGGAGTGAAAGAAAACTTCGACTTCGGGCTTTGACAAATTCTAAGTGCACTAGAATAGATCACTGACAAGTTGAGAGCAGAATCTGCGGGTCAGATTTGCTTGCGAAAGTGGGGACCGAGAAAGATGGAATAACTGCCGAGGCTAGTGAAAAATCCCTAAGGTCCTGAAGCGATTGTGTTACCCTTCCTGTAGTAAACCGACAGATCTGTTTTATTATTATTTGGTTGCTCGCGATACATGCCAGAAGTTGTTACGAGAGGAGCTGAGTGAAGGAGGACAAGCCGCGAGGCTTTGTCAGCCGCAGAGTGTGTGAGTGTGACGTCACTAGGAGCCGCGCTGGGATAGGTTGGTTGCAGAGAAGGGTCGCGCACGGATTGGACGCAGTCCGTGGGGCTCGATTGGAAGGGGAAAGGCAAGCGAAGAGTATTCCGGGAATTAAAGTCACTTATTGATTACAAACTTTGTGAAATAAAAGACGAGAAAATGAAATTTTTTAAAGCATTAAAGAGTGCGATGAAGGGGGAGTCTTACATTAAAGCGAGCGTAGGAGAGGAGACGCCACCCGAAGGTACACCAGCTTACATTGTAATGGAGGAAAGGGGGGTAGCTCCGTGCCTTTGGCTAAAGCAATGGCACAAGCTGACAGAGAGACATGGGAGCGTAGCGTTCCCGATCCATGGGACATTCAATATAAGGATCCTAGAGAATTTGAGATTCGCGATGTACGACATGAAGGTACCTCCAAGGCCAGCACAGTTTGAGGCTCCAGCGATTTGGGAACTAATGGCTAGACAGCAACAGCAAAAGAAGTTCGAGACCAGGATAAGAAAGGTAGAAAAGACACTAGCGGACGCTAGGTGGGATAATGCACAGAAGGTGTGGAGGTCAGATATATTGCAGGGGATAAAATTGTTTCCCGCAATTGCTAAGGAAGAAGAGGCGACAGGCAAGAAAGCTACCTGTAAGACAAACAGGAGGTGTTCCAAAGATAGAGAGGACGAGGAAAAGTTAAGGAGAGAAGACGAGTCAGAGGATGAGGAGTTCATCATGCAATTGCTGAACGACCGTCCACCACCTTATGTAGAGAGTGAACAAGGTCCAAGTACCAGTTCTGCCCCTCCGGCACCGGTACAGAATAATGAAACTCCGAATTCAGAAACGCCATCGGGATCTAAGGACCCGAGTTTACTGTTCACCCCGCAGATACCGCAGGTTAGGAGAATATATCCAGATGTGCCTATATTGAAAACAGCAGAAAATTATCAGCCGCAGGTCCCAAGGTACTACAGCAGTGACAACAGTACGGGAAGGATTCTAGATCCAACCGTAATGGGAGTACAGAATGGTCGCAACCCAACATTGGCACAAGCTGAATCAACCCAGTTTTTGATGCCTCAAAAGCAGATGCAGGGGGGAACCGCACATGCTCAGATGACGGGGAGTCAGACGGGCATGTCGGCAATGATGACCCATAGTGTGGGAATGAACATGCCTCAGAACCTGGGGAATGGACAGAACCCAGATGCGATATCCCTACCCATTACTGTAGGTCCACCGGTACCTTTGTACATTCAGCCTAACTCAGGTATGAGCGGTCAAGGATCAGTGGTGCAGAATGGGACGGAAAGGAGGTGCATAGAAAACACTCCAGAGACAACTCCGATAGCGGCTCAGCCAACTGGATCTGGGTCCTTGATGGAGTTTAGTCCCATATGTGCTCAGTCAACAGTGGTGAGGTCGAGTCCCCCACTGATGATACCGCTATCATCGAACACTGAAAAGCTGCCGCAACCATCAATGGCAGTCGATGCGAATGCTACACTGATGGGGTTGAATGCGCAACAGCTAACACAGTGGTTCAACAGTCTGAATTCCACACAAAGCTCAGCCGGTGGGAAGGGAGAAGACTATCTGAATAGGGTAAGGTTGAACATGGAAGCAGAAGAATTGGTGGAAGGGACTATGGGTTTGAATAGGTTAGAGTCCTACTCAGAAGAAGAGCTGAGGTATCTATGTCCCAGGATTACGAGAGAAGTGAACAAGGTACATAGAAGGTTGCAAGAAATAGCTGACAAAAACGGGGTTGAGATAGACAAGACAAAACACTTGAGCAGGAGCTATAGATTGGATTTCGGGACCACAGACTTTGAACACATGAGGTCAGCAGGCATGAAAACGCACCTTAGAGAATTGCTGCAGAGTGCACAAGTGTGGAGGTGCTTAGACAAATGGGAAAGCAGATGGGCAAAGAAAAAGGAAAAGAGGAAAGGCAGTGTCCCAGAGCACAACGAGAAAAGATCACAGAGTAGTGATGCAATAACTATGTTACCAATGAGGGAGACAGCAGGGGGAAAATTAATACATGTACCGTGGCACAGAAGCGACATTCAGTCTTTTACGGATGATTTTCTCAAACTGAGAGAGAAACCGATTGAATGGTATCAACAGACTGATAGGTTTGTGAAGCTTGCAAAATGTCTTTGGGAAGACCTGAACACCCTCTTTGAGATTGTGGTTCCGGCAGATTTGTGGGAAGACTGCATAAGGGCTGTAGGTTGGCCGACAAGTGAACCAGAGAGAGACAGGGATACGGGTCCACCATCACCTATGGTAATGAGCTTGTACTATAAGGTGATTGAGCATTTGAAGACGAAGGTTGCCGCGAAAAATGTGGATTGGCAGAAGATTGATCGAACTGCCCAAGAGGCTAAAGAGTCGATTCATGGTTACTATGAGAGGTTGTTGAAGGCGTTCAAGAACTACAGTGGCACAGAAACAATAGAGGCGAAGGACATGCTTCATTTTGTGTTTAGATTTGTGGAAGGGCTGAGACCAGAGATAAGTCAGATGATAAAGACGCATTTGATTTGTTGGCAGTCGAAACCTATTGATGAGGTGTTGAATTATGCAAAATACTGTAGCGACGAAATTGAAGTGAAACAGAAAAGGTTGAAAGAGAAAGTGATGGTGATGCAACTTAAAGCAGCTCAGACAGGTTTGCAAGGGTTGCAAGGGTTCCAACAGCAGATACCGCAGCCGCAGCCGCAGCCGCAGCCGCAGGGAAATATGGTGTTTCAGCCACAGGCGAGAGGCAGAGGCAGAGGCAGAGGAGGCTTTGGGAGTAATGGTCCGGATTTGAACACTGTTGCGATTCCGAATGGTGTGCAGGCAATGAAAAGGGTGATGCCGTGTCACGTGTGCGGAATCGTCGGGCATTGGAAACGCGAGTGCCCGATGGTGGTGCAGGAAGGTGCAGGTGTTGGTCAGCAAAACAATGATGTCAATGCATTCCAGACAATGAGGGGACCGAAAATGAGAGGTCCAAACCCAAATTTTCAGACCATAAATCAGCTGCAGGGATTACAGCCCATGCAGCTGCAGCAGATGCAGATGCCCCGTATGCAGATGACGCAAATGCAGCCAATGCAACAGCAGTTTCCCATGGTACCTAATCAGCAAATGCAAATACCCTTGGCACCAGTGAGTCAGCAGAAAGTGATGGTTCCTCCACAGGTCTCGGGTCAGGTGATGAATACAAATGGCACAGTACAACAGTTCCCACTACACAGTGAGAATGGAATAAACAATGTATGGGAGAGTGAAAGTTCAGATGAGGAGGGAAATTGTGTGCTTGCAGCATCCTTGGAAGTTGATCAAAAGGGTCCATATGTGGAGGGAAGAGTTATGGGTCATCGTGTTTCATTCTTGGTTGACACAGGAGCCACACGTTCAACTGTTAGGAGCATTGAAGTACCAAATTTGCCACTCTCAGGGAGAACAGTTCAAGTAGTGGGAGTAGCAAACAGGCACCTGACGAACCCAATCACAGATCCAGTACAAGTCAGAATTGGTAACTATCAAGGGTTACATAATTTTGTGGTATGTGACTCAAGCCCGATAGCACTGTTAGGGAGAGACCTATTGTGCAAATTGGGATGTTCGATTATGTGTTCGAACGATAGAATTAGAATTCAGACGAGCAGTGATGGGGAAGAAGAGGACAGTGTAGAAGGGGATGAGATGGAAACTGTCGATGAAGAATATCCTCTGATTAACCTTTTTCCGATGATAACTGAAGCAGATATTCCAGCTGAATTACGGGAAACAGTCGGAAAGGAAGTGTGGGATATGACAGGAAAAGAGGTGGGATTGGTGAAAGGAGTGGAACCAGTGAAAGTGACCGTAAAACCCAATGTAACCTTTCCCCAGACCCCACAATACCACATGGCACAAGACACCCTCATGAAAGTCGCCCAACTCATTGACGAGTTTGTAAAACAGGGAGTGCTGAAAGAAGTGTTAAGCAGTCCATGTAATTCACCAATCATGGAACTAATAAAGCCGAGTGGAAAGGTCCGAATCGTGCAGGACTTGAGGAAAATAAATGACATCATAATTAAATGCTGCCCTGTAGTACCGAATCCAGCTGTGATAATGTTTCAAGTCCCTTGCGATGCCGAGTGGTTCTCAGTCATCGACTTGTCACAAGCATTCTTTTCGGTGCCTCTTCATGAGGACAGCCAATTTCTCTTTTGTTTCAAATTCTTAGACAGAGTTTACAGTTGGTGTCGAATTCCTCAAGGATTTTCTGAGTCACCGTCAATTTTCAATCAGATTCTAAAGAAAGACTTGGAAGCGTTAGAATTGCCATTCGAGTCAACCCTAGTACAGTACATTGATGACTTACTGATTGCATCTAAGACAGAAAGTGGCTGCACAGCCGACACCATTGCTCTGCTGAACCATTTGGGAACGAATGGACACAAGGTGTCTCCTTCAAAGTTACAGTTCTGTCAGAAGAAAGTGAAATACTTGGGTCATCAAATAGAGAAAGGGTCACGGAGAATAATGAAGGAAAGAATAACAAGTGTACTTCAAATGAGTCCACCAAAGACGAGGAGGGAGGTGAGGAAGTTTTTGGGGATGGTGAGCTACTGTCGCCAGTGGATTCCCAACTTTTCAACTCTAGCAAAGCCTTTACTGAAACTGACCCAGAAGGATGCTTTGGATGAAATTGAGCTGAAAGGAGATGAGATGGATGCTTTTATTGAATTGAAAGAATGCATGTGCAGGGCTCCAGCTTTAGGTATGCCTGATTACACAAAGCCTTTCACATTGTTTTGTCATGAACGTGATGCATGTTCTTTGTCTGTCTTGACCCAAGCCCATGGTGGCATAAACAGACCAGTAGCGTATTTTTCAGCTACTTTGGATCCGGTCGCAGCAGCACTGCCAGGGTGTTTGCGCGCCGTAGCAGCAGTTGGTATCAGCCTCACTCAGAGTGAAGGAATAGTGATGGGACACCCATTAACAGTCATGGTCCCTCACTCAGTTGAGATACTTTTGACCCGCTCCCGAACGCAACACATGACTGGAGCAAGACTCACAAGGTATGAAACAATAATTCTGGGCTCACCGAATGTGCAGCTGAAAAGGTGCACTACGTTGAATCCAGCAACCTTGCTTCCCGGTGAAAATGCTGAAATTGAGAACGCTGAAGACGTCGAGCACGACTGCCTTCAGGTGACTGAATTTTGCACAAAACCCCGACCTGACATTAAGGATACTAAGCTTGATGAAAATGACCAAATTGTTTTTGTTGATGGCTCATGTTTAAGAGATGCATTGGGAATATTGAAAGCAGGATATGCTGTATGTACTGTAACAGGTGTCTTGGAAGCGTCCTGGCTTCAAGGAGTCTATTCCGCACAAGTAGCAGAGCTTGTAGCCCTTACAAGAGCATGCCAACTGTCTACATTGATGAAGGTTACCATTTACACTGACAGTCAGTACGGGTTTGGAATTGTGCACGACTTTGGGCAACTATGGTCACAGAGAGGTTTCCTGACCTCTTCAGGGTCCCCAGTGAAAAACGGGGAGAGAATAAGGGAATTGTTACACGCCATTCAGATGCCAGCCGAAATTGCAGTGGTAAAGTGTAGTGCTCATACAAAAGGACAGGACTATGTTTCCCTGGGAAATGCATATGCGGATCAGGTCGCAAGATTTTGTGCCTTGAACTGTATATTGCTCAGGGATGAATGGAATTTGATAAATGAGCCAGAGCTCGAACCAGCTGAAGCATTTGCCTTGAAGGTCGTGGATACAATGGATGAACTAAAAGCATTACAGAATAGCGTCAGGGAGGATGAAAGAGTTTCCTGGATTAAGTCACAATGTACAAAGAGACCAGATGAGTTATGGGTTTCAAATGAAGGAAAATTTGTTTTACCAAATAGTCTCTTATCGCAGCTAGCGCGGTTCTATCATGGGCAGGCTCACCTAGGGAGAGATGCCATGATAAGATTGTTCAAAACTGATTGGTTTAACCACAGATTCCGTCAAGTTGCAGAAGCAGTTTGCCATCGTTGTGTCATTTGTCAACAGATGAACCCAGGAAAGGGAACGGTTGTGAACGTGAGCCACATTGGCAGGGCGGGTGGCCCGTTCAGCAGAATGCAGATGGACTTTATTGGGATGCCTGTGCATGGAGGTCTGAAGTATGTGTTGGTGATTGTGTGCATTTTTAGTCACTGGATTGAAGCATACCCCACACGTAGAAATGACAGCCTTACAGTTGCAAAACTATTGTTGAGGGAGTTGATACCACGTTTCGGATTCCCGATCTCTTTAGAATCAGATAGAGGAAGTCACTTCAATAACGAGGTGATAAAGTTACTTTGCGCAGCGCTGAACATTGAGCAAAAACTGCATTGTAGCTATCGCCCTGAAGCCTCAGGACTGGTGGAACAGATGAATGGTACACTGAAATCAAGAATGGCGAAAATATGTGCATCAACAAATTTGAAATGGCCTGACGCATTGCCTTTGGTGTTAATGTCAATGAGAAACACCCCTGACAGAAAGACTGGATTGTCCCCGCACAAAATTCTCATGGGCAGGGCCATGAGACTTCCTGCAGTTCCCGCAAACGCGCTTTTGAATATTACAGATGAAATGGTGTTAGACTACTGCAAAGGTCTGGCTGACGTGGTTCGCTCTTTCTCTCACCAGGTGGAAGCAACCACCTTGTCACCGATCCAAGGTCCAGGACACACACTGAAAGCAGGTGACTGGGTCGTGATAAAGAAGCACGTGAGGAAGTCGTGTCTGGAACCCCGTTGGAAAGGCCCTTTCCAAGTGATCCTGACGACCACTACCGCTGTGAAGTGTGCGGGAGTTCCCAACTGGATTCACGCCAGTCATACAAAGAAAGTGTTGTGTCCCACAGATGAGGAAGTTGAAGCGCTGAAACTGCCAGTACCTGATAACAAAGTGCCGAGCGCTGAGACAGAGCAAAACAGAACTAGAAGCGAACAGGCAGAAATAGAGGAGAGAGAAATATTCTCTGAGGACGAAACAACCGATTCACTTTGGGAAGACCAAGGAGAAACCTCAGACAGCGACGAGGCAGCTGAAGGTAACAAAGAGCCTGAAGCAGCTGAAGGTAACAAAGAGCTTGAAAAAAGTAACGGTGACAAAGGGCTCGAAAGAGGTGAAGAAGCAGGAGAGCCTGATCAGAGGAGGGCTTTCCCAGAAGCAGACGGTACAGAAAAAGAAAAGGAAAACCTGATTGACTCCCCAGAAGGAGGGGACAAGGCAGAACAGAACGAAACTGTTCAAACTTCCTCAGAAGAGATCGCAGGTCCATCAAGTGGACACAGTGCAAAGAGAAGACCAAGTATATCACCAGTAAAACTAAGAACTAGAGAAACGTTGAACGACAGTGAAGGGCCAAGAGTGAAAGAGAAAAGAAAGGAAGTGTCTGTCGTGATACCAACATCAAGTGAAGAAAAAGACTTGGCCAAAGAGGAAAGTACCAGTGAGGCAGAATCAAAGAGAGATGCAAAATTGAAAAGGAAAAGGATACCAAACAGGAGATATTCCGGTCCAGAATGGGCATATGTAGTCAATGACGATTGGACCGACGAATTTGTATCTCTTAGCCTCGAGAACGAAGAAGAAGAGATACCAATAGAAAAGAAAAGTTTTATGGACACTATTGACTGAAAGACTGATAAATGACATTGCTTGCTATAATCTAACGTGATACAACCAGCTGAGACATTGCTAAACCGGATGAGACATTTGCTAACTTGATAAGACTTTGATAACCTGATTGACTCTTAAACCCGATTTGAGACAACGTTGCTAACTGATAAAAGACTGAGTTATTGCCGAATTGAGACAAATGCTGCTAACCGATAAGTGACTGGGCTCCTGAAGAAAACTGTGTGAACATTGCGCTCGTTCAGCTTTGTAACTAATTGCTAAATCGTTTCTTTATAAGTGCTTCTAGCTCTCTGATTCTATACAGATCATGATTAAGTACGCTACACAAAACAGTAGAGTGAAATATTGTAAATATGCGTGTATAGGCTTGATAACTGCATGTATACTAATAATAATGGCAATAGTGCTTGCAACGCGTGGTAAGGGTGAGAATGAGAAAATTGATGCTTCTACTTCTGCTCCTGTTACTGTCACTGAACTAACCGCATTGAAAAGACTAGAATTAGATGAGAGACACTTGCATGATAAGAAGGAACTTTCGTATAATGTTTTCTATCGCCTGCTAACAGAATATGTTGAGACTATGGATGCGAAAGATTGTTATGTGTGTACACAGATACCGACATCGGTAACGGAAGGGGTGACTTATCACCACATGCCTCTTACATATGGGATTACATGTAGTTTAGTAACTTCTAGATTTTATGGTCAAACTAACATACAGTATTTTTACTCAAATTATGATGTTACCTTTGCATATGTTCCTATAATAACGCAACTAAGCCAGATTGCTAAAGATTGGGATGCTAAAATAATGAGGGAATTTTTCGAGCCAATGCAACCTTTTGAAACAGCTCACGCTCATAGGGAAAACCTTACCTGCTCGCTCTCTGCAGTAGAAATAAGCTTTTTAGATCGCACAGATGATAGAAGGGCACAAATGAATGCGAAATTAGAAAAAGAGCTAAGTAAGAGGACTTCAGTAGATAATTATGCTTTTGCCGCAATAAAAACACAAGGAAAAATAGCTTTAGACGCTTGGCATGTAGGGAAATTTTGTATATATCGTGGTGAATCTTATTATGATAACATTTTCGTGGGAGCGAGTGAATGTAAACATACGTTTATCTTTAAGGCCAAATGGACATTCATGCTGAACGGACTTGACCCTGTCATACCTGGTGTATACTACATTTGTGGGCATAATGCCTATTATCGTCTTCCAAAGGGATGGTGGGGGAGATGTTATTTGGGTATAATGTTCCCAAAGGTTTATCAACTGGATGACCTATCGGTGATTCCAAAGATGTCTGGATCTCATCGTATCCAGAAAAGAGAGACCGCAGCTGCTGTGGTAGGAGATATATTTGGAGCCATGATTCCTTCATTGGGAGTTGTGTTGAATTCCATCAAAATAAGAAAGTTGTCTACTATAGTGGATAACATGTTGACAAAGTTTTCAGGTGCTATAATCCTTATGGATGCTGAACTTGCAGCAGAAAGAGCTATGACTCTTCAAAACAGGCTTGCCCTAGACATTCTTTTAGCAAAGGATGGCAGCGTTTGCAAAATGCTTGGTGCGCGTCACTGTTGCACGTATATACCAGACAACAGTGTGAAAATTAAAACAATGCTTGCAAATCTAACAAAAGAGAGTGCAGACTTGAAGGAATTGAAAGAACCAGGAGTTTGGGAGAAGGTTGGAAAGGGAGTTGCTTCAGTGGGAAATTGGCTTGGTGGCATTTGGAATGGAATATTACTAAAAATAATACAGGGAATACTAATAGTACTAATTTGCATCTTTGGGATTTGGGGAATAAAGAGGGGAATACTAATGATCATGGCAAGAATTAAAAGAAGGAAGGAAGAGAAAATGATGAAAAGAATGGCAGAAGAATACAAGGCAAGAACAAGGGGAACTAAAAGGCAAAGAGAACTGACAGAATTTTAATGGAATAAAATTTGTGGGAATAGTTTTGTGTGATGACAAATAGTCATCAGAGGAGGGATTGATGACGCAGAAACGAAGGTTTTACATTTATTAGCGCATAAACGTAGTGCCGCAATAATCAAGTGTGACTTTAACCGAACTAATAAAGATTGTACGGGGACAAATGTGCCCTCAGAGTAGTTCGCCAACATTTATAAGCGTGCTTTATATAACGTGATGTATTAGAATTGTACTAATCTGACATAACCGTAAACGTGTGCCATGATTTGCTTGTTTGAAATGTTTTAACTTAGCATAACTTTAGTGGAGGCTTCGGCCTAGTTGCCTTGTCTCACGGTTTAGATGCTCGTGTTTTTCTAATGTGCTAATAAAACGTGTATTCTTGCTTGAAGCTGTACTTTTCCAGTGAGATCGGTTCACATGCTTATCTTTAAGGTTTCGTGCCAGCCTGGCATCTTCTTCTTTGCTCCAAGGTCAATCTGCAGGTGCAGACAATGGAAGCTCTGAAAGTGAGTTAATTGGTAAAATATGTTGCAACTTACGTTCCCGACTCCAAGGATAATGTATGCCTAGGTAGAAGCTTGTGAATTGTTGTTTTCGATTGGACAATTTGAAGCCAACCTATGAACCCTCCAATGGAAGACCCTACTGGATTTGAACTGTTGTTTATTTAAACCTGGTGCACAAGAAGAAAGCAGCCATTAGCCATTCGCCATTACCCATTGCACCCATTGAGGACATCATTGCCCATTGCAGCCATTATGGCCCATCTTGCCGACCTCGTCATTTTGCCATCTTCTACGATGCCAATTGATGTTCGACGCCATTTTGAATGAGACTTTGATGCTTTCTCTAATCGAGAGAAAGAGACTTTAAGTAATTCTCGCCCTAGAGACTTTAACTTCGATTTGCCCCTTTGCATAAAGTAGTTTTGTCCTTTTATCTTGCCGCTGTGAGGCAATTGCCCCGTCCACCCTGCCCCTTTGCCCCCGTCCCATGCTGATCGAAACCGGTACCTGTGAGACGAAGACTTCCTTAAATGCTGATTGAATTTGGTAAATATGAAGGGAAAATGTACAATTGCATTGTGTTTCTTTTTAGGTAACCAACTGCTGATTTTTGATAAGAGCCCTAGTTAGGAGTTTTCCAAATCAATGTTGCTAAATTGTTTTTGCATGAAATCCCACATGCAGATGCTAATTTGAGGTTAGATGAGGATTCATTTGTTGCACGATGCAATTTGAGACCTTGTTATGCTGACTAATGTATGCAATTAGCCCATTACAGATTATAGTTTTAGTGGTTTGCGTTGCTATTATCGAATGCATTGTTATTCAAATGCTGCATAGATTGCATCTTTTTCGCCGTTATGGACAGCTATTAATGTTCATTTACATATATCATTTGGTGTTGAGACACATTTATATCGTGCTAGCTTTGTTAATATAGGGAAATAAATTCATTAACTTTGAATGAACTGGTGTGGTTATTCATGGCCGAAAGGTCATGGTTCGCCGAAATGTTTTCTGGATTAATTGTGAAGTGTTATGTTGATCAGGGCATTGCTTATGTTCGTTATTGATTATTGATTTGATTAAATTGACTAATCTCGGGTGAAGAGAGCCCCACTTGGTCAAAAGATTCATCGACCCAAGAGCGTCCAAATACAGGTAATTTATCAGGACGGAACGCTCTATCACACGCGCTCCAATAATGCATTGCATTTGTCTCAATCTTGTTAGAACACTAAAGAGAATAAAGCACAAGGGTTTACTGTTAAAAACAAACTCAGAGGTGCTTGTACTGATCATTATTCAAGGGTTTACGCCTGTCCCATCAACAATCTAAAAAGGAAAACAAATAATTAAGTTGTAGAGTAATGCAGAACACCAGTAGAAATTCAAAGGACAGCAGTGCTGTGAGTCATTTGCGACTAGTGAGAGTCAGAGTATGTACCTACATTAAAATGCACTGCATTAAAGGATAAAGGGAATCGAACTTGCAAAACCTGTACGATATTATGCTCGATAAACTATGCAGAACGGCTTCTAAAGACCGGAACAGGACTTCCAAAAGAGGGCCACAAAAATGTATTTTTGTGTTAGATTTTATTTGGAAATGCGATTGTGGAAATTCATAGCTGCACCATTGCTGCACATTTTGTACCCGTGAAGTACCGTTTCCTCTGGTGAAGGTGATCAGCCGGTGTGAAGTTTACACCCATGCATGTGGCTCATTTGGAATCAGTGCCTCTGTTAGCAGAATGCAAACCGATTCTTCAGAGATGTGTTGGACAAGAGCGGATTGTTGCATCTAGGCAACGATTATGGGAATGAAAAGGGCTCACTGCTTAGGCTGAAAATGAATCCGTGCAGCCAACCCTAAAAAGTGTGTGTGAGTGCAGAGGAGCACGGGCCAAATAAAATCAGCAGTAATGAGGATGGGAGGGGGCTTTACACAGTACTAGCATTTGCAATGCAATAGGTCTCGCATTTGCTTGAGTTAGAGCTATTGCATTGTAAATTCATAACTGGACTTTTCTTGCAACATACATTGGTCAACCCTGCATCATAATTTCGTCTTTTCCTGCCATATAATTCCAGTGGCCCTGCATAGAACTAAAGCACTTCCATTCACCTTCTTCCTCTATCTGCAGCAAAAAATTAAAATGTCGCCATTTAGCATCCTAATTTAAATCTGCCAAGCTAATTCCAGTAGTATGCCACTTTCACCACCCCACCATCAGAGCTACTGACTGGCTAACACAATTCTCAAAACAGGACAGCTACAGAGGAGTAAAGAGAGAAATAAACTAGAAGGGTCACCCAAGGATATCAAGAGTCTTCAAACAGTCATAGTCACTAAATTAACCCCATAAACTTCACTTACAACCTATTGTAAACTGGGCAAACCATCTTTGTGCTTAGGGTGCCAAAAAATATTGTACTGGCCTTTATTTAGTGGTTGCAGTCCATCTCCCTTTTGTAAATTGGGATCTGGCTTTTGACGTTTGAGGCACTGGTGACCGCCAGATGGCAGCTGCCTGTAGCTGCTGCAGGGGATTAAATTCTGCACTTCGCAGCAGAATAAATCTGAGTGCATGTGTCAGAATTAATCTCTTCTAAATGGGTAAATGCCGTTATTGCATGTATTGTGCGAAATTGAATGCATCGTGGCTATATTAAACTTGCAGACCTTGCACCTCTTAATTTCAAAAGCATAATAAATATACTTTTAAAAGCAAAAAACTTAACACTCTTTTCTGAGTACTTTAGAGTGTTGTTCTAAATCTATTACTGCACACTAAAATATGTTTGAGTTCAGCACAGTGGAAGGATATGTTGTCTTGTGTGGAGCCGAGAGACTCGATGTTAGAAGAATTCTGGCTTCCTCGTGTGACCGCTATGTGTAATCTTGGGCAAATCACTATCATCCGGTGCCTCAGTCCTCTTATCTGCCCAAAAGTAACGCATACGGAAATACTAACTAAAGCAAGCATTTGCAATGCAGTAAGGCTCGCATATTTCAAACAGATTCATTGTCATCTTTTGACAACAGCGCCCACAAGCAAAAATGAAAAAAACATGAGTGGAAACTGAGTAAAGACAACTTAACAAAATAAAATAAAGTTAGGTTTAGAAAATAAAACTTTGCAATTTTGTTTGTCCTGCTAGGCATATTTTTGCCAGTCACAAGCCTTCTGTTTGTGGGGCACTGGAAGTCAGAGCAAAATAGTACCTCAATCACATTGGGAGCAGTGGACGGGCACTAATTAAGTTAAAATCAATTAGTGCTTGATCCCTGCTCCACACAGAAGAACGGAAATGATGCCAGACATGCCTTGATGAATTATGAAGCTGTAAAGAAGAGTGCCTCGCAAACCAACAAATAGTGAGCGACAGTCGGTCTCCAAGCCCTCTACTGAAAACAACAGCGTCTCGCATACGAAACGCATGCGCAAGCGCATCCACTCACAGACCAATACTCTAAAAAACTGGGTTGGTTAGTCACAAAAGTCTTTTTATTGTTTTCGTGGCCCTGCAAGGGAAAGTGTAGACTACTGAATCCTGGAGCAGTGGGCCAAATTCAGTTCAGGAAAGATCTGCTGTAAATCGCAATTCCATTTTCCAGACAGAAATGATTCACAATGCCTATTTTCACTTGGTGTGAAGAAGAAATTTCTATTTGCGCTCTGATTAGTAGAAATCACATGTGCTTATTCTGACACCTGCTGTATGGCAGTGTTAAACAACCTTTCCGCAATTCAACTCAGGAGTGTTGCAGGCACTATGACTAAGATGCCTTTTTAGGTGGATCTGTCTGCTTATGACTTGAATCTGCCCCAAACCCCCCCTCCCTGTCTTGATGGCTCCTGTAGAAGTCTTCCCATCAAATATGGGCGCAGGTGACTAATTAAGATGCTTCCCATCTGGTTTGGGACTTCGAATCTATGTGCAGTTCAAAAGGGGAACAGGAAGCCTTACATCAGTGAGTGTGTTTTGGTGAAACTGGCTTATTAACACTACTTTACAGCTTCCAAAAGGCTTTTTCAGAGGAGACCTCTTGCCTCTCTGTTAGAAATGGGGTCTTTGGTTGACAGTCAGGTTACCCCCTGTTCAAGCAAGGACCTTCACTCTAGTCAGGGTAAAAGAGAATCACCCTCAGCTAACCCCTGCTTACCCCCTTGGTAGCTTGGCAGAGCAGTAGGCTTAACTTCAGAGTTCTAGGTGTAAAGTATCTGTACCAACACACACAGGGGGTCATTACGACCCTGGCGGAACAAGTCCGCCAGGGCCGTGGGACGCGGTGGCACCGCCGACAGGCCGGCGGTGCCCCGCGGGGCATTCTGATCGCGGCGGCTCAGCCGCGGTCAGAGAAGGGAAACCGGCGGTCTCCCGCCGGTTTCCCGCTGCCCCAAAGGAATCCTCCAAGCCGGCGCAGCATGCTGCGCCGGCATGGGGATTCCGACTCCCCCTCCCGCCATCCAGTTCCTGGCGGTTCTCCCGCCGGGAACCGGATGGCGGGAGGGGGAGTCGCGGGGCCCCTGGGGGCCCCTGCCGTGCCCATGCCTATGGCATGGGCACGGCAGGGGCCCCCGTAAGAGGGCCCCTAAAAGTATTTCAGTGTCTGCAAAGCAGACACTGAAATACGCGACGGGTGCAACTGCACCCGTCGCACCTTCCCACTCCGCCGGCTCTATTACGAGCCGGCGTCATCGTGGGAAGGGAGTTTTCCCCTGGGCTGGCGGGCGGTCTTGTGAAGACCGCCCGCCAGCCCAGGGGAAAACTCGGAATACCCTCCGCGGTCTTACGACCGCGGAGCGGTATTTCGGAGGGGGGAAGCCTGGCGGGCGGCCTCCGCCGCCCGCCAGGCTCGGAATGAGGGCCACAGTAACTTAATGAAAACACTATAAAATGACACAACACCAGTTTAGAAGAATAGGAAATATTTATCTAAACAAAACAAGACCAAAACGACAAAAATCCAAAATACACAAGTCAGGTTATGAATTTTTAAAGATTAAACTCAAAAATAGCGCTTAGAAACAAAAATGCTTCGATGAGATGTTAACACGGCGTCATGACGGAGTCGTTCCCAACAAGCCGACACCAGCGGCGCCGGACACAGAGTCGTGAAGACCCCCAATTACAGTACCTTTGGTGAAGAGTGAAAACAAGCCGATGAGCGAAGACGGGGATCGCGGCGTCTGTGCGAAACGTTGAATCCACACGCTTCAAGCGGCGTCGGTCAAAACGGGGTGCAGCGACTTCTACGGAGTCATGGACTTCAGCGGGGCTGCAGGGGCGTCGGGCCTGCGAAGAGCGTCGCGTTCCAGCGAAGGTGACAGCGTCAGGTGCAGGCGGCGTTACCGGATTCAGCAGCGGCGTCGGTCCGGAGTCGTCCGAAGTCCATTTTCTTGGATTTCCACCAGCTTTTCTTTCAAGGGCTCAGGGACTGGATCGGGCACCACTTGTCAGAGCAGGAGTCTCTCCAGAGACTCCAGGTGCTGGCAGAGATAAGTCTTTGCTGTCCCTGAGACTTCAAACAACAGGAGGCAAGTTCTAAATCAAGCCCTTGGAGATTTCTTCACAAGATGGAAGGCACACAAAGTCCAGTCTTTGCCCTCTTACTCTGGCAGAAGCGGCACTGCAGGAAAGCTCCACAAAGCACAGTCACAGGCAGGGCAGCACTTCTTCCTCAGCTATCAGCTCTTTTCCAGGCAGAGGTTCCTCAAGTGTTTCTAAAGTCTGTAGATTTGGGTGCCCTTCTTATACCCATTTTAGTCTTTGAAGTCACCTTTCTTCAAAGGGGACTCACACCTACTTGTGAAATCCTGCCTTGCCCAGGCAAGGCCTCAGACACACACCAGGGGGTTGGAGTCTGCATTGTCAGAGGCAGGCACAGTCCTTTCAGATGAGAGTGACCACTCCACCCCTCCCTCCTAGCAGAGATGGCTAATCAGTAAATGCAGGTTACACCCCAGCTCCCTTTGTGTCACTGTCTAGTGTGAGGTGAAAAACAACCCAACTGTCAAACTGACCCAGACAGGAAATCCACAAACATGGCAGAGTCACAGAATGGTTTAAGCAAGAAAATGCTCACTTTCTAAAAGTGGCATTTTCAAACGCACAATCTTAAAATCAACTTTACTAAAAGATGTATTTTTAAATTGTGAGTTCAGGGACCCCAAACTCCACAAGTCCATCTACTCTCTAGGGGAATCTACACTTTAATCATATTTAAAGGTAGCCCCCATGTTATCCTATGAGAGGGACAGGCCTTGCAACACTGAAAAACGAAGTTGGCAGAATTTCTCTGTCAGGACATATAAACCACATTACTATATGTCCTACCTTATCCATACACTGCACCCTGCCCTTGGGGCTACCTAGGGCCTGCCTTAGGGGTGCCTTACATGTAAGAAAAGGGAAGGTTTAGGCCTGGCAAGTGAGTACACTTGCCAAGTCGAATTTATAGTGTAAAGGTACTCACACAGACACTGCAGTGGCAGGTCTGAGACATGATTACAGGGTTACTTATGTGGGTGGCACAACCAGTGCTGCAGGCCCACTAGTAACATTTGATTTACAGGCCCTGGGCACCTCTAGTGCA
The DNA here is from genome assembly GCF_031143425.1 of Pleurodeles waltl. Classification (NCBI taxonomy): domain Eukaryota; kingdom Metazoa; phylum Chordata; class Amphibia; order Caudata; family Salamandridae; genus Pleurodeles; species Pleurodeles waltl. The sequence continues at coordinate 919,566,631 of NC_090442.1, read as the reverse complement.
CTTTACTAGGGACTTAACAGTAAAACAAATATGCCAATCATGGAGAACCAATTACGTACACATTTTAAACAGGAGCACTTGCCCTTTAGCACTGGTTAGCAGTGGTAAAGTGCCCAGAGTAATAAAAAAACAGCAAAATCAGAGTCCAGCACACATCAACAACCTGGGGAACAGAGGCAAAAAGTTAAGGGAGACCATGCCAACGATGAAAAGTCTAACACTCTCTATGCCTTGAACCCCTTTATTCACTACTCCTGCAAACATGCTTTTTGCTTCACCTTCCTTAGCTACAATAGGATTCTCTTGGGAAACCATATCCAGGGCACTGATTGAAAGGGGAACAGTTCCATTTTCAGATGGCATGTAAGCAGTTTGAGTGATGTCTGAAATGCATTATCCTATCTCTTCATACCTTTCTACATCAGGACTTCATTATCATACTAAATTATCCCTTTTGCTTTCTTTTGTTTCTCACCGTGTGGCTGTACTAAGAGGCTGGTAATGAGCTTGCACATGAAAAGGTGATTTGTTATCAAGGTGTTTAAACAGATTATCGGAAACATAATTGTCAGACAAAATATAGTGTCAACAATATCAAGGCCAAAATTATTGTGAATGTAAGTATGTATAGACAACCAAAGTTTTACTATCTATATATAACTCTACATAAACACACCTTGGCGATATATATATCTTCAAGGTACGTAGCTGTGGAGTTAAGAACAATAAATCTATACTTACCTGTTTGCTCTCACCTTCTCAATATTTTGGTCCTGTATATTTTTTACACAATCTTTTTGTTTCCGATATTATGTCAGTGATTTGTTATCATTGCTTAGGTCTCATTGGTGTATAGATCAGTAAGGAAAGACTATGGCCCTCATTATGACCCTGGAAGTGAGTGATAAAGTGGTGGTAATACCGCCAACAGGCTGGCGGTAATTACTGCCAAATTATGACCATATCGGTGATAACTCCCTTAGACAGCCAATGTACCACACCAGTTGCCAGGGAGGAAACAACACTCACCACGGCAGTAGCCGTCAACAGCCAGCCGGAAGACAAAGTACTTCCCACTACATTTTGACGCATCAATCCGCCACGTTTTCTGGGGCGGAACTAACCTCAAAAGCCTGGCGGAAACGCATCACAGAAGAGAAAGGACTCACCATCGGAGACATAGGGAAGAACAACACCACCATGGAACCGGAACTGCAAGTCTTCCCGATGCCCATCTAACATCATGCTCCACCTGGAACACCAACGCCGACGAAGATGATGACGGTGAGTTCAGCCACCTAGCACACAAGGGAGGGAAGGAGGAAAACAAGAGTGACACACACGCACGACACACACCCGACACACACACACACCATACACACAAGCAGCTGCACACAAAAAACAATGGCACACGATACACGGCAGAATCATGCAAGGACAACACGAATGCACTAATTAAAACATGTTGATATAAACAGCTAATAAATAATCTAATTGTACATGAAACAGATATGTACAAATGTACACAAAGGGCCAATGCCCAGTCCAATGTACTAAGGACCCACACGGCCACAGGGCACAGTCCAAGGCCCAACTCCAATCCTGACTTCATCTGGATAGAATTCTGCAGGGGCATCAGTTTGCAATTTGGCAGGCACCTCAGTGGGTGGGGGGCACCTCAGCCGAATATGGGAACAAGCACACTGGTTCTGGAGGGGGCTCCATGCCCTCATCTCTGTGCTGGGGACTGGAAGGCCACAGTCTCTCAGCTGGGTGACTTTCCCACTGGTTCCGGAGGGGGCTCCATGTCCATTTCTCTGTGCTGGGGAGTGCAAGGACACAGTCTCTCAGGTGGGTGACTTTCCCACTGGTTCTGGAGGGGACTCATGTCTATTTGTCAGTGCTGGGGAGTGCAAGGCCACAGTCTCTCAGGTGGGTGACTTTCTCACTGGTTCTGGAGAGGGCTCCATGCCCCTTTGTAAGTGCTGGGAAGTGCAAGGCCACAGTCTCTGGAATGGGTGTCTTTCCCACTGGTTCTGTAGGGGGCTCCATGCCCATATGTCAGTGCTGGGAAGTGCAAGGCCACAGTATCTGGAGTGGGTGACTTTCCCACTGGTTCTGGAGGGGGCTCCATGCCCATTTTTCTGTGCTGGGGAGTGCAAGGCCACAGACTCTCAGGTGGGTGACTTTCTCACTGGTTCTGGAGGTGGATCCATGCCCCTTTCTCTGTGCTGGGGAGTGCAAGGACACAGTCTCTGGAGTGAGGAACATGCCCACTGCTCCTGGAGGGGGCCCCTCATACAGCAGCCCCTGGAGGTGGCCTACGTGGCTTCTGCTGGTGGTGATGGCAGCACTGTGTCATCTGGAGGTGAGGACTGAACTGTGGTGGCAGGTGGAGGTGCCTCCTGGGCAGCCTCTGCTGGTGGCGAGGGCTGAATTGTGGTGGCAGGTGGAGGTGCCTCCTAGGCAGCCTCTGCTGGTGGTGAGGGCTGAACTGTGGTGGCAGGTGGAGGTGCATCCTGGGTGGCCTCTGCTGGTGTCGAGGGCTGAACTGTGGTGGCAGGTGAAGGTGCCTCCTGGACAGCCTCTACTGGTGGTGAGGGCTGAACTGTGGTGGCAGGTGAAGGTGCCTCCTGGGCAGCCTCTGCTGGTGGTGAGGGCTGCACTTCCTCAGCTGGTGTTGGGGGCCCCATGACCACTGGAGGTGGTGGAGTTGTTGCCCTGACGGCCTCTGCTGTTGACAAGGGCTTCTTCCCCTTCATGGCATGAGGCGTGGGATCCTTACCCTTCCTGGCAGGGGTTGAGGGCTTCTTCCCCTTCATGGCAGGCTGTGGGTGTTCCTTAGCCTTCAGAGCAGGAGTCGAGGGCTTCTTCCCCTTCAAGGAAGGAGGTGCAGGCTCCATCACCTTTATGGCAGGAAGTGTGGGATCCTTCATCTTCTTGGCTGGTGGAGTGGGATCCTTCACTGACTTGCCACTACGACTTGGTGGTGCCACCACTTTCCGCGTGGACTGTTTGGCTGAGGCACTGGGCTGGGTCATTGGACTCTGCTCTTACAGGCAGGATGGGGGAGGGGGATGGAAGGGGTCAAGTTGGGCAAGGAAAAGCTTCTTAGGGATGGTGGGGTGGGAGGAGGGAGTAGGGGTGGGAGTGGAGGTTGAGGGAGTGGCTGTAGGAGGCGTATGTCTGCTGGATTTGGGTGGAAGTGCATGGGCAGTGTGCTGATGTGAGGTGGATGGCTGTTGGGTGTGTGAGTGCTTGCATTTGTGTCCTTTAGGAGGGGGGACAGACAGGGTAGGAGAGGACACAGGGGACATGTGCATGGATGTTGTGAGGTGTCTGCTAGTGAGGTGCGTGTGCTGCTTGGTGAGGTGATGCTGGTGGTGAATGTTGATGCAGTGCATGCAGGTGTGAGTGTGGACATTACTGTGAGGGATGTGGAGGAGGAGGGGGAGACAGTGGAGGCAGTGGATGTGGTTGTGTCTGCGACTGTCTGGTGTTTGCGTGAGTCCTTGTGGGGTGAAGTGTGGTGCCTGTGTTTGCCTGTGCCACTCTTGTCTTGTGTGCATGCTCGTCTGTATGTGTGCATGGAATGGGTTGGGGACAGTGGGACTGGGAAGTGGTAGTTGGAGGGAGGACGGTAGGAACAGGGACAATGGCTGCCATCACAGAGGAGGCCAGAGCCTGAATGGATGTCTGCTGGGCCACCGATCCATTGTGGATGCCCTCCAGTAATGCATTTCATTGCTGCATCTGTGATGCCAGCCCCTGGATGGCATTCACAATGGTTGAATGCCCTACAGAGTAGGATATCAGGAGGTCAATAGCCTCCTCACTTAGAGCAGCAGGGCTCACTGGGTAGGGCCTGAGGTGCCTGGGGTGAAGGAGATGCCCACCCTCCTGGGTGAGGGGGCACGGGCAACTCATTGAGGGGCGACTAGGAAAGCAGTGCTGGTACGGGGGATGGCGGCTGTACCTAGAGCTGGGGTGGTCACAGAGGTGTCCACCACCACCAGTGAGCTTCCATCTGAGGAGGTGTCCGAGTCTGTGTTGTCACCACCCGTCTCCGCCTTGGTGCTCCCTTCAGCCTCGGTCCCACTGGTTCCCTCGGCGGTGGTGGACTGTGCTTCCTAGGTCCTGTGGGATGCAGCTCCCTCTGTCGTTGGTGCCCCTGCTCCTCTGCCAGATGATGCTAATGCACACATGGACAGGATGGCTGAAGAAAAAAGAGGGGGAGAGAGAAAAAGGAAACACTGGGTCAATTACTGCACCAACACCACAGTTGGCATACACAGCACCGTCACACACAGGGATCAGGCTTGAGCACTAAGCATTGCACTGCCAGTGGTTTGGCCAGATGCCATGGCAAGGTGAGGGCCACACACCACCAACTGCACCCCTCTTAGGACCCACAAAACCCTGACTGACATGGAATGCCAACAGGCTAGGTTACCTGCATTTGCCATACACCCATTACCCTAGAGTTGACTCACGCTGCAATGTCTGGCATGGCCATAGGGACACCCACTAACTCACATCCACCACCTGGATCCCCATGCCACCTGTCAAATATTTTAATAATGGCCACTGTACCCACCCTCTTGAGGCTGCTGTGATGCCCTCAAGCGCCCATCCAGCTCTGGGTACGCCACCACCAGTATGTGGTCCATCAGGGGTGTCAGGTTCTGACAGGCACCCTTTCCTCATTGGGAGGCTATCCCCAGCTCGGCCTCCGTGGTCTTCCGTGCCCAGTGTCTCAGGTCCTCCCACTGTTTCCGACAGTGAGTGCTCCGCCTGCCATAGAGCCCCAGGGTCCGCTGGTCCTTGGCGATGGCACCCCATTATCCCTTCTTTTGATGGGCACTGACCTGCAGAGGTAATACAGACAGAAGAACACCATTACACATGCAATCCAGCCTGTCACAAATATGGCAACCAATCCTGTTTCCATCACCATTGGCACACAAATCGCCCAGTGCACACCATGTACACCACCGCAAGACATCTCCCCAATGACACGATGCTTGCACACACATCTCCATGCATCCTTCCCACATGCATCGTGCCCAAAGTGTACTCACCTGTTGGTCTGGAGGCCAATACTGCAGTTCATACTGGGGTAGGGCCCCATCCACTAATTGTTCCAACTCTTCCAAAGTGAAAGCAGGGGCCCTTTCTCCGGTCACACCGGCCATGATAGGTTCCAGACACAGGTCACAGCAGCACACGCAGTGTAGGTGTTCTCCTGTTGAAAGTCAGGAAACAAGTGAGGAATCAGATAAAAAATGGCGGTCACGTCCACGGCAGTGTACACCATCACCTCTGGCACAGATCCCCATTTGCCACTGTACTTCATAGAGCCCCATATTATCCAATGAGGAATTGCACGGCGGTGCAAGACCGCCTTCCACAACAACGCCCAATGTCGACAGAATTACCTCACTTCCACCTGTCCCTACATACAGGACAGGTCGTCGCCATTTCATGGGGGAGGGCAACAGTCATATCGACATTCACTGCGTCGCAGCCTAGATTAGCACATACCTTGCCATTCCCACTGTCCCATCACATAAATGCACTATGTACACTGAAGTTGTGGTTCCATTCCTCAAATTGTGACAGCCTACTCACTCTTGTGTCCCTTAGATACCTACCTCTGTGGATGAATAGGAGATGGAGTCATAACCTTGTGTACAGACCCCTTGTGGACCTGGCTACAGTGGAGGACAGGCACATTACACTCACCTATAGAAAGGACAGGGCCACAATAACTGAGCTGTGTGCCTAATTGGAGCCAGACCTGATATCTGCTATCCGTCATCCCACTGGGATCCCCCCTCTTCTGCAAATGCTCTCAGTGCTCCATTTCCTGGCAACAGGTTCTTTCCAAGTGACAGTGCGCTTGGCAGCAGGAATGTCACAGCCAATGTTCTCAATCGTGCTAGCGAGAGTTTTGTCTGCCCTGGTAAAACACATGTGCAACTACATTTCTTTCCCCAGGTGGAAGATTTGGGCACAGTGAAGGCCGGATTCTATGCAGTGGGACATATCCCCAATATTATTGGTGCGATTGACGGAACACATATTGCGTTTGTTCCCCCCGCCACAATGAACAGGTGTTCAGGAATCGTAAGAGTTTCCACTCACTGAATGTGCAAATGGTGTGCCTGGTGGACCAGTACATCTCCCACGTCAATGCTAAGTATCCTCGGTCAGTGCATGACACTTTTGTTCTGAGGAATAGCAGCATCCCAAATGGGATGGCCCAACTACAGAGGCACAGGGTGTGGATAATAGGTGAGCCTTGGTCCTAACCCACTGTATGTTAGTGTATGCCTTCAGGTGTCATCCCTATACCATTGTGTGAGGGTAAATGTTATCCCTCAATACTTGCAGGTGACTCTGGCTACCCAAACCTACCGTGGCTGCTGACCCCTGTGAGAAATGCCAGGACAGGGGCAGAGGAACGTTATAATGAGGCACATGGGTGAACCAGAAGGATCATCGAGAGGACCTTCAGCCTCCTGAAGGCCAGGTTTAGGTGCCTCCATCTGACAGGTGGATCCCTGTGCTACTCACCCAGGAAGGTCTGCCAGATAGTAGTGGCATGCTGCATGTTGCACAACCTGGCCCTCAGAAAGCATGTACCCTTTCTGCAGGAGGAAGAGACTGGAGATGCCCCTGTGGCAGCAGTAAGCCCTGAAAACAGTGAGGATGAGGAGGCTGAGGATGAGGATACCAGAACATCAGTTAGCCGTCAATACTTCCAATGACTCACAGGTGATTCAGTGTAACTGACCATTCCTATGACTATTTGTGTATTCTATGCAGCTGTAACATGATAGCATTAACTTCCTTTGCATCTCAACTTATTGTTACCTATGGCTTGTCATTTTACAGATGTTGGTGATATAACAACTGTGTACTGATGTGCTGACTCCAGACAGCTACAGGTCATTATTTCTATGCTCTCACAGTGTTCCGATCATTTGCACTAGATGTGACTGTTTCCATAAATGCACATTTTAAAATACTAGTAGTCAAGTTGTGTTCAAGGGTGTTTATTGTAGTGCTATGAAATTGAGGGAAAAGGGCAATGGAATGGGGTGATGATGGAGGAAGGTCCAGGGTATTGTTCCAGTCTGTTTGTAGCACAGGTGCAGTGTCCAAGGGGTCACAGGAAGGGGAGCAAAGGCAGTTCAAAGTGGGCAAGGTGACAGGGTGGAACATAAGTTGAACAATCGGAGAGTCTCATTTCCTGGCGGTGGTCTTGGCAAGTGTTTCTGGCTTTTGTCTGGTTTGCAGGGAATGTTTGCTGGGTGGTTCACCTTCTGCAGGGGGGGGGGGGTGCTGTTGGCCTGTGGGTCCTGTGGCGGTACCTCCTGCCCACTAGCTGCAGCGGAGGTGGAGGGTTGGTCTGTGGACTGGTTAGTGTTAGGGGCCCGCTGCTGTGCTGTCGCCTCCCTCATGATGTTGGCCATGTCTGCCAGCACCCCTGCTATGGAGATCAAGGTGGTGAAATGGCCTGCAAGTACTCTCTTATCCCCTGATACTGTCCCTCCTGCAGCTGCCTGTTCTCCTGCACGTTGTCAAGGATCTGGCCCACCGTGTCCTGGGAATGTTGTAGGCTCCCAGGATCTCAAAGAGTGCCTCCTGGAGAGTCGGTTCATTGGGCCTGTCCTCCCCCTGGCACACAGCGGTCCTCCCACTGTCCCTGTTGGCCTGTGCCTCTGTCCCCTGAACGGTGTGCCCATTGACCCCAGGTCCCTGATTGTCTTAGGTTTGAGGTGTGGCCTGGGGTCCCTGTACAGGTGGGTACACTGCTGATTGATGTGTCCTGGGGACAGAGGAGTGGGTACACTGGATGGGTGCTGTGGTGTTGGATACTGATGGGGGAGGCTCTGTGGTGGACTGTAAGTGGGCTTGGGTGACCAACTGTCCAGTGGTCCCTGATGGGCCAGGTTGTTGGTGCAGATTCTGAAGACCAGAGTTAATGTAATCACTGGGGGCATCTTCTGTTGGGGGACTGGTTTGTTATGGCACCTCCTCTGTGCTGACATTGGCTGGGGCTCCTGTGGGGATGTAAGTGATGTATTATGCTTCATGTCTGTGACATGTTGTACATCCCAGGCTTCCCCTCTATCATTGCTGTTGCCCTGCCAATTTTTGCTTGTGTATTGTGATGTATTGTGTGATTGTTAGTTTCCCTATGCTGTGCATGCTTTGGTTATGGGTGTCCATGCAGGGCTGGGAGGGGTGTCCTTGCATTGGTATGGCATGCAGGGCTTTGCATTGTGGTTAGTCATGTGTAGGTTCAGTGTGCGATGGAGTGGAGTGATGGGAGTGAGGGTGATGGTGTGAGATGGCATGCAGGTGAGGGGGTGATAAGTAGTAAATGTTGAATTACCAGTGTCCAGTCCTCCGGCTACTCCAGCGAGTCCCTCAGGATGCAGTAATGCCAAAACTTGCTCCTCCCATGCTGTGAGCTGTTGGAGAGGAGGTGGGGGTCCACCACCAGTCCTCTGTATGGCGAGCTTGTGCCTTGCTGCTATGGAACATACCTTCCCCCGTAGATCGTTCCACCTCTTCCTGATGTCGTCCCTTGTTCTTGGGTGCTGTCCCATGGCCTTCACCCTGTCCACGATTCTACTCCATAGCTCCATCTTCCTGGCAATGGATATCTGCTGTACTTGTGCTCTGAACAGCTGTGGCTCTACCCTGACAATTTCCTCCACCATGACCCTTAACTCCTCATCGGTGACGGGGGTGCCTTTGTGGGGACATGGGTGTTGTGTGGTGTGTGTTGGTGAGAGTGTGTTGTGTAATGTGGTGGGGTGTGTGATGTGGGGTGCATGAGGGATGTATGGGTGTAAGTGGTGTGTGTGTCTAGTTGCCTCTGTGCTGTTCGTGTCAATCTCCTGGCAGTAATTGTTGTTTGTAAAGGGTTGTGGGTACTGTGGGTGTGTGTTTTATAGTGCTGCTGGTGGGTGGGTGTGGTGGGTATATGAATGTCAGGTGTGTGTTTTTCGCATTGGCCAATGTAGTGTTGTTTATTTATGTGGGTGTCCATTCTGAGATCGGCGGTGTGTACCGCCAATGGTTTACTGCCATTGAATGTCTGCCATGGTGATTTGTGAGTCATAATGTAGTGGACGTTGTTTTGTTGGCGTAACTGTATGGGTGTTCGTACCGCCACTTTATCACTGACCTTCGGGCTGACGGATTTGTGTAAGTGGCTGTATTCTGTCGGATTGGTGTGTGTGTGTCATAATATGGTGAACAGTGGTAAGCGGGATTTACCACCAATGTCATAATGAGGGCCTATGTGTGCTATGTGAAGCACTACATTGGACACTAATAAGGAGCTCGCCCCCTAGCCTTTCCTCATAAGAGGCCCCACCCCTTTAGTTAATCGTTAATCATCCCCACATCTGCTTACAGAGCTCCAATGTCAGCTAGATTCAGACTACAGAAATTTCAGTACGTACATGGTGCATGTCGGTGACAAATTGTCCAGCATTTTACAGGTTTGTCTTTCAATCATGGCTTTTGTCCCATTGCCCACACAGAGGCAAAGCAGGATGCCAATTGTCTCTCATTTTAGTTTCCCCACCACTTTTAACCGTCACAGCGGGCAAACAACTTTCAATCTTTAAGTCCCTATCTGTGGGAAGGAACTGGAGCATAAGGAGGGTTCTAAACAATGCAACCTCGGTAGTCTATTCAGCTATTGAAATGCATATCCAGACACTTGCTAATAACCAGCCACATCTGTGAATGAAAATTGTGCTTGAACCTGTCCTGGGCGTGTGCCCTTGGTGGTTATTTCTTCATTATTCCCCCATTTATTGTCCAGACATTTTTCTTGACCACACATTTAACCGCAGTTTTTACCTTGTGCCTAAATACTCCCACTTGTGCCAGAAAGGAAAAAGAGGAATACTTCAAAAAGTGGTTGTGCAACAGCAAACAATTTGTCCAAAGGGGAGGCTGGAATGAAAAGATGTGTCTCCTGACCCCACGTTTTCAAGTAAGTCAATAGACCACAACAGGGGTGTCAGTGATTCTGGTGGTAAGGCTATGGTGTAAGGCTGATTTGCATATGGCTGGGTCCAAACTGAAGAGGCATGGCAAGCAAAAGAATGAGTTAGGATGCTACCAGAGTGGCCACCAGCAGTTAGATAAATTGTGAGCATTCCTTCCATCACCTTTTTTGTGCTGGATGTACTGCTCTAAGATGCAAGGGTATGCTCATACATGATTTCTGTGCTCACTGTGCCACTGAGACTGGGCTATTGCTGGCTTATGATCCCTTATCGATGCTAAACAGGTTCTAGGTAGCTTGTGTTCTGGTTCGTTGAGAATCTAGCCTAGCAGTTTGGGCTGGAGTGTTCCCAAAAGGAACAGTGTCAAGGCTGCTTTGCATATGGCTGGGTCCAAACTGATATGACATGGGGAGCAAAATAATTGTGGGTGGGTTTATATGCTGCCCTGAGTGATTGCCAGTGGTTAAACAATTTGAAAGCATTCCTCCCATACCTTTTGTGTGTTTAAAGTGCAGCACTTCCTAGAGAAATGCTACTGTGTTTTCTGCGCCTTAGGAAACAGTGATTCTGAGATTGGATCAAGTATCCTAGTTCGATGGCTAAAATGTACCCACTGGACAAGGTGTTGTGGCAGTAAGTAGTAACTAAGTAGGATGCATGGCAGATTCTGGTATTTTCCACTGGAGTTTCTCAGCTTAAGAATATTTTATTCTTTTTGGGTACCGAAGTTACTCATTTTCTAAACTTTTCTCTCAAAAGTTGCAACAGTGAGCAGTTAAGGCTTACTGCAGGAGGTGCTAAAGGGATTTGAATAACTCAAATACTACATCAACAGTAATGACACTCGATAAGCTCAATCTGCAGGACATTATGGGGGTCATTCCGACCCCGGCGGTCCTCCGGGGATGCGGGAGCACCGCCAACAGGCTGGCTGTGCCCCGCAGGGCATTCTGACCGCAGCGGTTTGGCCGCGGTCAGACCAGGAAAACCGGTGGGCTCCCGCCGGTTTTCCGCTGCCCTGGGAATCCAAGCTGCGCCGCCATGGGGGATTCCGACCCCCTCACCGCCATCCTGTTCCTGGCGGTTCCGACCGCCAGGAACAGGATGGCAGTGAGGGGCGTCATGGGGCCCCTGGGGGCCCCTGCAGTGCCCATGCCAATGGCATGGGCACTGCAGGGGCCCCCGTAAGAGGGCCCCACTTTGAATTCCAGTGTCTGCTTTGCAGACACTGGAATTCGCGACGGGTGCCACTGCACCCGTCGCACATCCTCCACTCCGCCGGCTCCATTCAGAGCCGGCTTCCTCGTGGGGAGGGGTTTCCCGCTGGGCTGGCGGGCGGCCTTCTGGCAGTCGCCCGCCAGCCCAGCGGGAAAGCCAGAATGGCCTCCGCGGTCTTTCGACCGCCGAGCGGCCATATGGCGGCTCCCTCCAGGCGGGCGGCTCCCGCCGCCCGCCGGGGTCAGAATGACCCCCTATGTCTTTCAAATTGCCCTGATTTAGAAGAGGGGAATTTATATGACAATCTAAAAATAAGCTATGTGACTTATTGTTCCCCTGCTACCCAACAAAAATGTTCTGATGTCTCGCACAGTGTTGCCTCATGTGCAATTTGTCTTCACACGCACAAAGGGGCATATTTACAAGCCCCTAGTGCCACCAGAGCGTCACTTTTTGTGAAACTCCTGTGGCACTGCGTACTGCACTGTATTTTCCAGGTAGCGTTAAGCCACTTTTTGTGGCTTAACACCACCTTGTAAACATGGCCCCTTCCCACGCAGCACTGTGCGTGGAAGGGGCGTGCAAGAGGGTGTTTCTGTGGGTGTTCCACAGCAACATCCATTGCATTTTGATGGTGCCCCATCTAAGGCAGCGCCAAAAACTAACACCACCCCTGGAATGGCATTAGCATGGTGCAACGAAGATAAATGCTGTCATTTCTCCTTGCTTTTTACTCTTTCTGTGTGTACTGCATTCTGCAGCACACATAGAAACAGAAAATCACTACTGAAGGTTGTTTTGTGCAGGAAGGTGCCCCTTCCTGCAAAACAAAATCTTCCCTGCAATGCAACCACCCTTGCACCATGGCGCAAGGGTGGCTGCGTCGGAGCTCTGCAGCAAATTTAGCTCTGGTGCAGGGTGAAACTCAGGGGTGCGCTGTATTCTTGTTAATACGTCACATTCCTGTGTTTCCAAACTGCTGCATCACAGCGCTGCTACTTTACTGGCGATGCACCAGTTTATTGTAAATCGGGCCAAAGTGTCCTACAAAGTGATAATGGAACAATGGCTGTCGAAAGGCATATGCAGGCATAAAAGGTCAGACATAATCGTGCTTTGTGTCTACACAATTTTGTGATATTTTGATTCCACATGCTAACATTTTTTTAATTGTAATGCAAATTCCGCAGTGGTGCAAACTGTGAGATCTGGAATGCAGGAAAGGACTTGAATTGAGTTTGCAACTTTTTATTTCAGGAATCTGCAACTGAATGTTTTATCATTTAGTACAACTAAATGCTGTATTTACAACTTTCACATCCCACCTGTACTTCGCTTCTGATTATCCCCTGGGCACCTCCCCAGAGTGCCCCTAACTAGGAATAACTTTGCCTATACAATTACAGTGACAGTGCCCTAGTATGATACTGCTCTTTTTTGCTGTTGCTGTACCCTCTCTCATAGTTTACCGTTGGACGGTAGCATTGTCCTCTTAGTTCATCCCTGCAAATGTATTTCAAAAGCATAATTCCGCTCTTCTCGGCCTCATTTCCATATTACTATATTTAAACATCGCACTATGCTCTTTTTGAGAACTGAGCCATGGCGCACCGTTTTCAACTAGACGTTTCCCTTAGTATTATTTTTGCACTTACAACCTAAGGTTACCAGCTATTACTTCACTCTGCATTTATTTTTAAAACTCTCCACAAATCCATCTTCATGGTGTTTTTTACTTTTAATTTTCATCCAATTATTTCAGCATAAATTTGCAGCAAAGCTCACACTTTAGTAAACCTCGAAAGTGACACATTTGCCTTCAGATTTCCGAGGAAGATATTTTCATTTACTACTCTTGGTAACAGGAATCATCCCAGATCCCCATCCCAGCAGGTGTGCTCACAGTGTATTTGTGGTGGGCGTTTTGATACATCTGTTGGTTTCAGAAAACCCCATTGCTTTGGACATTGCAATCACAGTATGAAAGCTCAGTTTGCAGTTTTACCAATGTACAGTATGAATATTTAGCCTCTTTTCCAAGGGTGGATGCTCCGAATGCCTTTTAACTATAGCTTAGTCTGGCTAAGCATCCACTTTATCAATGTTTCATTAATTTAATGGCACAATTCAAGCAATCCAGTGCCTTCACACCCTGACGGATTTTTAAGGATAAGAACCCACTTGGCAAATGTGAAAGTTCAGTATGACTATTTACCTATGCTTTGTGACGGACCACGTTCAGTGGGCCTTGGGTCCGAAAGGGTCTACTGGGCCACAAAAGTGGTGGTTAGGTTTGTTTGACTTTGAAGCACGGAGGGCCCTCCTCCTATGGCTTTGTGTTGCCACCCTGCCTCTTTTCAGTGTTTGGATCTCCCCCTCCAGTTGCAGGAATGCAGGCAATACAATTCCACTGTCTTGGAAGCTGTATGCGCCTGGAACTTTGTGGCATGCTAAACAAGGGGCCATCCAAAATAGACCCCACTAGTCCCAGTACTCAGACTCTCACCAGACACAGAGTCCTACTACCATACTTGTGTCAAACAAGAGCACTGGACACACACAGAATCTCAGAGCACGAATCTGGAGCTCCCAGTCAGCAGAACTACACACTAGGAGAATCAGTAGACCACAATTTTGGTCTTATTTACGAAGGCCTTAACATTCATAAACCCTCCAACTTAGTAAATCAGAGGATCTGTGAAGGTAAAACCCTATTTCAAATGTACTAATTCAATTAGTGATTAGGAAAGGATTTTCTAAATCGCTAAATGGGTTTAGAAATTATTTCAGTATTTCTATCTGGATTGGAGAATATTGTGGCTGCTGAAAGAGATTGGAGTATTAGTTGAAGGGGGTGAGAATCCACTTCAAATATTGGTCACAAATCTTGTCAGGGTGATCCACAGAAGTCATTAAATATACCAGTGCTCAATCCCCTACTAGCTGTGGCACAGAGCAGTTAGGCTTAAAGTTAGAGGCAATGTTTAAAGCATTTATGCAGTACACACAACTTAATGAAGTGAAAACACAACACGTGAAAAATTCGAAACCAATTTAGAAAAAAAAAGTATACTTTAATAAATAAAATGAAACTGAAATGACAAAAATCCAAGTGGAACCAGAGAAAAGGATTTTTAAGATTTGAATTAAAAAATAGCACCAAAAAGGACAATCTGTGGTCTCCTTCAGTGAGGCCAACTGGCAAGTTGGACTTGATTTGACATATATGGCTACAGCTGACATGTCAACTCTGTTATCTCTGGGCTCCCAGGCAGAAAGTTAGTTAAAAGGTTTCTAAGTCTCACTTCTGGCAGTTTGGGGACATGAGGAGTACACTCTATCCCCACCCAAGGGTGCAGGGCCTGGGGGTACCACTTGTGGGTTAGAACTGATTCCAATAGAGGCCTACAGCAGGGTCCATGGTAGGTCTAGTTTGAACTAGTCAGCTGGGAAATTGCAGGGAGATAGGCTTCCGGAAGCTTGTTGTGCCTCTATGGCCCACAAAGGTCAACCAACTGATCCTTGGTCCTTCATTCAAGGCAAGCAGGTCCAGTTTTCCTTCAGGTTATTCTTACAGTAGGGCAGACCTTTTTCTGATTTGTTCTCAGGACCAGGAGTGTTTTGAGGAGAGGTCTGTGGCATCCACATTCATGCTTGATGGCAGACTATGGATGGAGGACAATCCTTTGTTCACATCCTTAACCAGTTCTGGTTAGTCTCCCCCACCCCCCAGCAGGTTTGGGGCCAGCCTGCCTAGAGAAACAAAAAAAAGGCAGGCCTAGGAGTGAGCTTCTTTTGCCAGTGACAGGTAGAAATCCTTTGAAGATCAGAAAGGGGCTGGGCACTTCCCCATGCCATACTGTCAATTGAGGAGTCCCTCTCCTCAAACCCAGAGACCTTTATCCACTGTCTAGGAGCAAAACATATACCACTATAGGGGAGCCATCAGGGGTCCAGTGACAGCTAGACACTATTAGTAAAGTATTTTGGATTTAGGCAGGAAAATAACAACTCTCCACAAATGTAATTTCCAAAATAGTAAATTAAACTCCAATTCTCTATTGAAATGAGTACTCAAAATATTTTTCTAGCTATTTTCAAATGGGATTTAGCACTTATTAAGTGTAATAGTGCAAACTAACTTATCCTATGTGAGAGCGAGTCTTCCCACGGTGCAAAAACATCTTTGGAGGTTTTTCACCGCCAGGACATGTAAAACATTAAAAAAAGATGTTCTACTTTTTCAAGGGTGACTTTTAAGTAATAAAAAGGAAGGTTTAGACCTGCCAAAAGGTTTTTTTGTCAGGTCCAAATGAGAGTTTAAAACTGAGCATCCTGCAGCAACAGGTCTGGAGCCATGCTTTCATGGGTAATGTAGTGGGTGGCACAATGAGTGCTGCATTCCACTGGTAGGATTTAATCTACCGGCACTTGGTACAAGTAGTACCATATACCAGTGGCGTATAAGTAATGTGTCAGTTGCCTGAAGGGCAATTTTACCATGTTTAAAAAAGGCAGCAAAAGCACTTTACCATTGGTTGTAAGAAGTAAAGTGCAACGGGTTCTAGGGGCAATAAATGGTTTCAACAACAGAGGGCAAAAGTTCAGGGAAATACCATGCAGAAGATAGATATTTCCAACAGGTGTCATTTCCAAATATCGATTGACCCTGCAACCATAATCCAATGGCATTGAAAAGTTATTACTTCTGAAGTTGGGGTTATAACTTATTGGCAAAGAGGGATGTGACCCTTTGTACTCCCTCCCATTAGGAATCTTGACAAAAAAATTTGGAAGGGTAGGCTGTAGTCTATTAGACACTGTCATACTCTGTGATACATTTTACAAAAATAAAACTTTTTGTTTTAAACACTGTTACATTTCTGTTAAGGAAAACGGGCTGCATTAAAAAAAATTTTAACCACAGTTACAGACATAATGGTCTGCTGACCCTTGCAGGCCCCCATCCCTGTGATTTTGGGCGATTGCAGGAGGTCACATATTATGACCTGTCGAATGTTTGATTAGGACGGTCATTCTGAGAACCCCTTTATTCAGTGTTTTGTGAGCTGACCGATTTGCACATAGGTTGATGTGCAATTACCCACAGTGTCTTGCACATTGAATGATAATATATGAGGCCTAATATTCCGACACAGAAGAAAGGTCTGCTCATTTAATGTTTCACAAAATCTAGCACATTGCCACGACCACCCTATGTGACAGCCCTGGCATGAACAGTAGTACTTTTCCATCTATGAGTGCACACTTGATGCACCCTTCTAGGTAACAGAACAGATTCTGGACCTTGTGTTAAAGGGAACAGGCCTAGGCATGTGCATGCACGCTATGTTAGCATGGTGGCAGAGCCAAAAAAGTGATATGTTGTTGGACACTCGGGATAAGGGCACATAATATTAACCTACGCTTTCTATTACTATTTACCCATGATGGATTGTAAAATCAAGGGAGTAGCTATCAATAGTGCAGCATGTACAGTAACATAGGGCCAGGGGTTTGAGGAGCCACCTGCACCTCAATTGTGGTCCTTTTTTAATACTAAACGTGGATGGGGGAGTCTTCTTCCCTGCATTAGGGCCTATAACATTCTTGCTATGCCATTATGTGAAACCCTTTATGAATATCACTGATGTTCAGTATGTGCTGTTCCACTCTGGTCCAACATTTCCCCATGCTCATTATGAAAAGTTACCCTCTTGCTTACTTAGGTGTTGGGTCTTGAATATAACCATGTCACTTCTGAACGTAATCCAGTGGTTAATTAAAAAGGAAGATAGGTATGAAAAAAGAATAAAAACAGAAGGGAGCACGTAGTGGAGGCTTGTCAAGCTTGTAGAAGAACGAGTTTTTGTTGTACTTTCCTTTCTGTTTACAGAACCGAATTTAGTAAGAAGCATAAGAGCAGGAAAAACTCTACGGAGGGTATTTGCTAACAAACTGAGGGTGTAGGCTGGTCCTGTCTAAGTGGGGGATTCTTTACACAGAACCATCGTCAGGAGTATCTCTTACTGATGTAAGAGGGTATAGACATTTAATATTTGCAGACGAACTGCAAATAAAAATTCAAGTGGATAGCACTTGCAATGATGAAAATCCCTGTAATTCGAGCATTCAATAAAGGAACTTCATCCACTAAACGAGATCCAAGATTACATTTGCTTTGTACCGCTTTATTGATAATAAGGCACAAAACACAAATGACTTTTTTATTGCATTCTGTGGGTGGTGAGTGAGGCTTCCACTAACATGGTGAGCTGTTCTGTTCCAGATGGGTTGTCTCTGAAATCGGTGGGTCAAGGGTCCAATCTCCCAAGGAGCTCACAGGATAAAATGGAGTTTTGTGGCCTATTCAGCAACATTGTCTCAGGGGCTTGAGAATCATGTTTATGCGTTAAGAAATTTAGTAATGCAAAGACACATATGCACCTTGAGAGCCATTGTGTGTTGGCTTTCTGTAGGTCAGGACTGTCCAATGTACGTCGAGGGGGGGACGGATCCATAGCAGATTCTCAAGACCACGGACGCTGTCAACGAATTCTATTTAGGTTCATTACATAATATAATTTTATGTGTCCATTCTGACAAAATGCCTCAACCAAAGTTGTCTTATTCCTGCGTTACATACTCCTGCTCTCGGTATCTGTGGGGCAGTGCCTTCTAAAGTCCCAGCAGCAATGTTTCTACAAAGGTCCATGCGTTGGGGCGGAAACCTAGCGTCCCTGAAACAAAATCAGCTTGGGAGCTCTTGAATTAATGTTACCTTTACTTTGCATCTTATCTGCCAGCAAAATGTGTTAGAGGTCACTCCTCGCTATGCAGACTGATAACTTGTTGCCATTTCTGTACGAATTAGCAGAGGAGAGATGTGCATTGCAGCTCTATCACCTTTGTAGTGGAAGAGCGGGTGGCATCGGTTCAGCTCTCCAACATAGCACTGGCAGAAAAGTGCCTTTTGTCAGCAGCAACATAACTTGCTCAGGAATATCAAATTATCTACCATGATGTGCTATAAAAATGACCATTCGCTGAACTAATATTCAAACTCCCGAGTAATGGAATGGTTTTTCCTCTTGGTGAAGGGTGTGATGACCTCTTTTCTTGCAACTCTACTTGCTAACTTTAATGAATTCAATTATGCATAGTCGAAATTACCTAGTCAACTGAGAATATTTGCATCGGAATTTTATTTATGATATAACCCCTAATGTGATGTTTTCCCAGTTTAATATAATGGCAATTAAGTCCTGTAAAGGAAAAACAATGTCTGTTTCCAACAGTTAAAAAAAAATCCATTTGGGTAAGGTAGTTTTCCTCAAATTAGCCACGTTAATTCGTTTTTTATTTTGTGCGTATACGGGCTCTGTAGCTAATGTGAGATTGCTATGTATGCACAGGTTTGAACCCAGGCTGGCTAATTTTGCACTGACAGTTGCTAATGTCTTCAAAAAACGAAGTTTGCACATCCAGCTCAAGCAAAACATGCACTTGCAAATATAGGCCCTCATCATGACTTTGGTAGTAAATCCCACTTGGTGCCGGGGTGACGGCCGCCAACATACCGCCACTGTGGTGGATATCTGTTCACCATATTATGACACACACACCAATCCAACAGAATACTGCCACATACACAAATGGGCCAGCCCAAAGGTCAGTGTTAAAGTGTCGGTACAAACACCCATACCGTTATGCCAACAATACAACGCCCACCACATTATGACCCAGGAATCACCAAGGCGGACATTCAATAGCGGTAAACCATTGGTGGTACACACCAGCGCGCTCAGAATTGACACCCAAATACAAAACAACACTACATTGGCCAAAACCGAAATCACACACCTGACACTGATACACACACTACACCCACCCACCCACAGCACTATAAAACACACACCCACATTACCCACAACCCTTTACGAACACCAATAATTGCCACCAGACTGAAACCAAAACCACTGAGACAACTAGACACACATATCAAAACACCCATACATTTGTCATGCTCCCCACATCCCACACTACCCACCACATTACTCAACACCCTCTCACCAACACACACCACACAACACCTATGTCCCCACTAAGGCACCCCATTTCACTGATGAGGAGTTGTGGGTCATGGTGGAGGGAATAGTCAGGGTAGAGCCACAACTGTTTGGAGTACAGGTACAGCAAATATCCATTGCCAGGAAGATGGAGAATCGTGGACAGGGTGAAAGCCATGGGACAGCATCCAAGAACAAGGGACAACATCAGGAAGAGGTGGAACGACCTACAGGAGAGGGTACGTTCTGTGGCAGCAAGGCACCAGCTTGCAATCCAGAGGACTTACGGTGGACCCACCACCTCCTCCTCCACAGCTCACAGCATGGAAGGAGCAAGTCTTGTCAATGCTGCATCCTGAGGGACTCACTGGAGTTGCCGGAGGACTGGACACTGGTGAGTCAATATTTACTACTTATCACCCCCATACCTGCATGCCATCACACCCCCTTGCCCTCACTCCCATCACTCCACTCCATCCCACACACTGCACCTACACATATGACTAACCCCAATGCCTAGCCCTGCATGCTGTACCAATGTATGGACAGCCCTCCCAGCCCTGCATGTACACCCATTACAAAACTAACAGCTGTTCATTCTGGCAGGGGGGACAAACACAATATTTGTTCCATCAATCACCTCAATAATATTGGGTATATGTCCAATTTAATAGAATTCTGCCTTCACAGTGGCCAAATCATCCACTTGAGGGAAAGCAATGTAGCTGCATCTGCGTTTGACCAAGGCAGACAGAACCCTTGCCAGCACAATAGAGAACGTTGGCTGTGACATGCTGCCAAGCCCACTGTCACTTGGAAAGATGCAATTGAAAGGAAATGGAGCACTGATAGAACGTGCACAAGAGGGATGACAGATAGCTGACATCATATCAGGCTCCTATTGGGCACACAGCTCTGTGATTGTGGCCCTGTCCAGTCTATAGGTGAGTATTATGTGTCTGTCCTCCAGTGTAGCCAAGTCCACAAGGGGCCTGTACATGGGGCTTGTCTCCTCCTCCTATTCATCTGCAGTGTTAGGTATCTAAGGGACCCAAGAGTGAGTAGGCTGTCACAATTTGAACAATGGAACCACCACCTCAGTGTACATAGAGCATTTATGTGATGGGACAGTGGGAATGGCAATGTACTCGCAATCTTCAGCAGTGATGCAGTTATGGATTATCTGCATGTTGTCCACCACCATTAAATGGCGACTGCCTGTCCTGTATCTAGGGACAGGTGGAAATGAGGTAACTCCGCCAACATTGGGCGTCGTGGCTGAAGGCAGTCTCACACCGCCGTGCAATTCCTCATTGTCTAATATTGGGCGATATGGAGTATAGTGGCCAATGAGGATCAGTGTTGGTGGTGATGGTGTACACCGCTGCGGACGTGACTGTCATTTTATATCTAAATCCTCCCTTGATTCCTGACTTTCCACAGGACAACACCTACAGTGCGTGTGCTGCTGTGACCTGTGTCTGGAAGCTACCATGGCCCGTGTGACTGGGGAAAGGGCCCCTGCCTTCACTTCGGAGTTGGAGTTGGTGCGTTTGGTGGGAGGGGTCCTACCCCAGTATGAACTGCTGTATGGGCCTCAAGACCAACAGGTAAGTACACCTTGGGCACAATGCATGTGGCAAGGTTGCATGGAGATGTGTGTGCAAGTATTGTGTCACTTGGGGGTTGGTATGTCTGTTGGTAGTGTACATGGTGGGCGCCGGGTGATGTGGGTGCCAATGGAGATGGAAATGGGATTTGTGGGCCATATATGTGACAGGCTGGATTGCATAAGTAATGGTGTCCTCCCGTCTGTATTACCTATGAAGGTCATCGCCCATCAGAAGAAGGGATTGTGGCGTGCCATCGCCAAGGACGTGTAGACCCTGGGAGTCTACAGCAGGCGGAGCATCCACTGTAGGAAAAGGTGGGAGGACCTGAGACGCTGGGCACAGAAGACTGCAGAGGCCCAGCTAGGGATGGCCTCCCAACGAGGAAGAGGTGTCCGTCAGAACTTGACCCCCCTGATGGCCCTCATACTGGCAGTGGCCTACCCAGATCTGGATTGGTGCTTGAGGGCATCACAGCAGGCACGAGGGGGTAAGTACAGTGGGCATAACTACAATCATTGGTAGGTGGCATGGGATCCGGGTGGTGGGTGTGGGTCAGTGGGTCTCTTAATGCCAGGTCAGACATTGCAGCGTGACCCAGCTCAAGGGTAATGGGTGTATAGCAAATTCAGGTAACCTAGCTAGGTTGTTTTCCATGTCAGACAGGGCCTAGTCGGTCCCAGAAGGGCTGTAATTGGTGGTGTTTGGCCCTCATCTTGCTGTGGCACCTAGCTAATTGATTGCCAGTGTGGTGCAAGGTGCTAAATCCTGTACCCTGTGTGTGATGGAAATGTGTATGCCAACTATGGTGTTGGTGCTGTAATTGACCCAGTGTTCCCTTTCTCTCTCCCTCCCCTTTTTGTCTTCTGTCATCCTGTCCATGTGTGCATTAGCATCATCTGGTGGAGGAGCAGGGGCACGGGTGACAGAGGGAGCTGCATCCCACAGGACCCAGGAGGCAGAGCCCACTGACACTGAGGGAACCAGTAGAGACAGGAGGTGACAACACTGACTCTGATTCCTCCCTCAATGGGAGCTCCCTGGTGGTGGCAGACACCTCTGGGACCACCCCAGCTCCAGGTACAGTCGCCACCCCGTACCAGTACCGCCCTCCCAGTTGCCCCTCACCAAGTTGCCCATGCCCGCTCACCCAGGAGGGTGGGCACCTCAATCCCCCCAGGCCCCTCAGGCCCTGCCCCAGTGAGCCCTGCTGCCCTGAGTAAGGAGACTATTGACCTCCTGGGAATCATCTCTGAAGGGCAGTCAACCATAGTTAATGCCATCCAGGGGCTGGCATCCCAGAAGCAGCAATTCAATGCATTCCTGGAGGGCATCCACAGTGGACTGGCATCCCAACAGAGATAATTTCAGGCTCTGGCCTCCTCTCTGATGGCAGCCATTGTCCCTGTTCCTACCTTACCCCTTCCAACTACCACTTCCCAGTCCCAGTCCCCTCAACTCCAACCCATCCTATGCACACATACAGACAAGCATGCACACAAAACATCACACAAGAGTAGCACAGTCAAACCCAGGCAGCAAACTTCCGGCCACAAGTACTGACACAAACAACAGACAGTTGCACACACAACAACATCCACTGCCTCCACTGTCTCCCACTCCTCCTCCCTCGCAGTCACATGTGCACTCACACCTGCATGCACTGCTTCAACAGCCAACATCACAATACCAAGCAGCAGACACACACATCACTAGCAGACTCCTCCACGACATCCATCCACACGTCCCCTGTGACCTCTCCCACCCTGTCTGTCCCCCCTCCTAAGGGACAGAAACACAGGCACTCAGACACCTAACAGCCATCCACCTCACATAAGCACACTGCCCATGCACCTGCACCCAAGTCCAGTAGATGTACTCCTCCAACAACCACTCCGTCAACTTCCACTCCCATCCCTCCTCCCTTCCCGCCCCACCATCCATAAGAAGCTTTTCCGTGCCCAGCTTGACCTCTTCCCTCCCCCTCCAACTCCCCCAGTCCTGCCCGTAAGAGCAGGGTCCCAACGACCCAGCCCAGCACCTCAGCCAAACAGTCCACGGGGACAGTGGCGGCACCTCAAAGTCGTGGAGGCAAGAAACTGAAGGATCCCACTCCACCAGCCAGGAAAGTGAAGGATCCCACTCCACCAGCCAGGAAAGTGAAGGATCCAACTCCACCAGCCAGGAAAGGGAAGAATCCCACTCCACCAGCCAGGAAAGCGAAGGATCCTGCTCCACCAGCCAGGAAGGGAAAGGTTCCCACTCAACCACCAATGACAA
Source organism: Pleurodeles waltl (assembly GCF_031143425.1). Classification (NCBI taxonomy): domain Eukaryota; kingdom Metazoa; phylum Chordata; class Amphibia; order Caudata; family Salamandridae; genus Pleurodeles; species Pleurodeles waltl. The sequence goes on along the minus strand of NC_090442.1, from coordinate 919,543,408 downwards.
GAGCAGTTCACACTCAACCACCAATGACCAGGAGAGGTTCAACTCAACCATCAATGAAAGGCAGGAAGCCCCCACCTCCAGCTGAGACACAGCAGCCCTCACCTCCAGAAGAGGCTGCCCAGGAGACACCTCCCCCAACAGAGACAATGCAGCCCTCACCTCCAGCAGAGACTGCCCTAGGGGACACCTCCCCCAGCAGAGACACTGCAGCCCTCACCTCCAGCAGAGGATATGTAGGCCACGCTCCAGGGACTGTTGGACAAGGAGCCCCATCCAGAAGCAGTGGGCGAGTTCCCCACCTCAGAGACTGTGACCTTGCACTCCCCAGCATTGGGAAATGGGCATGGAGCCCCCGCCAGAACCAGTGGGCCAGTTCCCCACTTCAGCTGAGGTGTCCCCTGCCACCCTTCCCCCTGAGGTGCCTGCCCACTTCTAACATGTTGTCCCTGCACAGTTTGGTGCAGAGAATGTCAGGATCAAGTTGGGGCTTGGACAGTGCCCTGTGGCCATGTGGGCCTTTTGTAATTTGGACTGGGCATTGTTCATGTAGATTGTTTGTCACTTCGGTACTGTGGTGGTTGTTGGCATGCAAATACATTTTCAATTCTGCCTTACTGTTGCCCTTGCATTATGATGAGGTGTGTCCTATGACATTGTTTTTCGTCTGAAGCTAGTTGTGTTTATGGTGTGTGTGTAAATGGTGTGTGTGTAAATGGTGTGTGTTGTGCGTGTGTGTCACTCTCCTTTTCCTCCCTTCCTCCCTTGTGTGCTAGGTGGCTGTACTCACCATCGTCGTATTCGTTGGCATTGGTGTTCCAGGTGGAGCATGGAATAGAAAAGCATCGGGAGGACTTGCAGTTCTTGTTCCATTGTGGCGCTGATCTTCTCTGTGTCTCTGATGGCGAGTCTTTGGTCTTCTATGTTGTGTTTCTGACATGCTTTTGATGGCGTTGGTACCACCCCGGAAATCGTTGTGGTTTGCTGTGTCATGATATGGTGGGCGGTACCTTGTCTTCCGCCTGGCTGTTGATGGCTACTGCCGGGGTGAGTGGTGTTAACGCCCTGCCGGATGGTGTGGTACAATGGCTGTCTATGGGAGTTATCACTGCCACGGTCTTAATTTGGGGGTAATTACCGCCAGCCTGTTGGCGGTATTACCGCCACTTTAACAGTCACCACCAATGTCATAATGACTACCATAGTGTTTGCATTGTTTGGGCAGCTCAAAATGTTCCAATTTATATCAGCTCCTGTTGCTAGCCATTGAGTCATGTGTGTTACATAATAACATGGGCTACTCATGTGCGCCTGTGACCCACTTATTTACTAGGTTATGTAAAACTCAGCGACCAAAAGTAACAATGGTCCAACAGTGCCTGCCTCCATGTGAGGTACCTTACATTAAGATTGTGGCTATAATTACTGGAGCAACAGCGGATGATATGCAGGTGATCCTCGAAAGAGGGGAAACCACAGCCCTCATCCTGCTAGACCTATCACCTGCCTTTCACACTATGTCCCAGTCCATTCTAATCCTATGATTCCTTGAAGCAAGCTGCCAGAGACCCACCCTTGAATGGAACTGCTCCTTCCACATTGGAAGAACTCAAATTTTCAACATGCAATTTTTGCCCGTGTGTCCTGTCCTGTGACCTGTATCCTGACCCCTTACATGTTTTTACACTTCATTTTTCCCTCACCCAGCCCACAAAATGGTGGCCGCATCTTTCCTGTCAGATTGCAACCAGCCAATAAAGGCCTTGCTTTTTGCTCGGATCCACGGATCCACCCGTGGGGGATTCACGTATCTAGATATCTAGATATTTTTTCCATTAATAATTCTGAAATTACTGAACATAGTTACACCATCTTACAAAAAGAGCTCTTTCAAGATCAAGATCTAGCTTTGTGGCAAATTTGGTGTAATTCCTTTCAGCGGTTCAGGCTGTAATTATGTCTGAAAATTACAAAGTCCCCATAGACATTTCTTGGGGATAAAGCATTTTGGGACACCCACTTTTTGCCCAAGCCCAAAACAATGCATATAAACACATATATGTATATATATATATATATATATATATATATATATATATATATATATATATATATATATGTGTGTGTGTGTGTGTGTGTGTATATATATAGAGGGCAGGTGATTGTTGAGCTGTAGACGAAGTTAACTGAGCCTGAATAAATGAAATTTGTGAAACAAGAGATCCCGGAGTGCAGTCGTTCGTGAAGTATTTCATGAATGTTGTTGATAAATTACAGAGTGTCCTGCCGTCACCAGCACCACCGCTGAATTAAGTGCGCTAGTACATGCCAAAACAGGGCCAATCTTTGAAATGCATATATATATATATATATATATATATATATTACCTAGCGGCGGTCTCCACTAGGTATGGTTAGGACCTAGTTTCTATAGAAAAAGTGTTTTTTGTTTTGCTGTTAACTTTGCTGCTGTTTCATGAATCCTCACTAAATTTTCCAAAAAACAACAGTCGTCACTTCAGCTGCTGTCTGGAAAGCGGGTGGGGGGAAGGGCAAAATGCATTTTCACCATTGATGTTTCGATAAGGATTTTGAACAGATATAGCACCGAAACTACTAGACGGAATTACCCAAAATTTGGCTGAAATGTAGTTATTGGTCCTGAAAGAGCATTTGTGTTAGTTGGTGTTAATCCGTTCAGTAGTTTTAGAGAAAATAATGAAAATCCAAATTTGTATATATATATAGGGAAGTGAACTTTTCGTGATCCCTCTTGATCTCGTGCAGAGATCTGATTGGCTGCCAATACTTCAGCAAGGAAGTGTGGGCAGGCATCTTGGGACTCAGCTTCAGCAGAGTCCCAGAAAAAAGCTTAAAGATGAAGAGAAGGGGCCAGGGTATGGACACCCTGAACCATTAGCTCTGGAGGTGGGGTTCTCAAGGGACCCCTCCAGGGCTAAAAAGCACTTTAAAAAACATTTTTGCATGAATTCACAATGGGGCCATGAATCCGGGCAAAAATGAAAAAAAGAAAACAAGCACAGCCTACTTCACTTGTTTTCTATCAAGCCCCTGGGTGTCCCAGGTCCTGGAGCATTTAGGCCGTCATTACAACCCTGGCGGTAAATGCCACTTACCGCCGTGCCGACGGCTGCCAAGATACTGTGACCGTGGCCGTAATCCATTACGGGCTTTATGACCCACACAGAGAATACCGCCACAATATAGACAGCCACACAAGTCTGCCACACCAAACGTCAGTGATAAACTGGCAATAGCAAAACCCACACCGCCACGCCAACAGGAATACACCCACAGTATCACAACCTACGAATCAACGTGGCGGTCTTTCAACCACAGTAAACCATTGGCGGTACAAACCGTCGCGCTCAAAATACACACACACGTACAAAACCACACCAAATTGGACAATTCAAAATACACACACCTGACACACATACTCTCATACCACTATAAAACACACACCCCCACTACCCACAACCCCTTACAAATAAAAAAAAAGAGACCAAGCACAGAGAGACAAGCAAAGAGCACACACTCAATCAGAGGCACAGAACACCATCACCCATACACCATCCACGCACATCACAGTATACACCCCAACACATCACCCCACACATCACCTCGCACATTCACACACATATCACCCACACCACATCCCTGGCACCCCAAAGACACCCCAGTTTTTCAGAGGAGGAGCTAAGGGTCATGGTGGAGGAAATCATCCGGGTTGAGCCACAGCTATTCGGATCACAGGCGCAGCAGACATCCATTGCAAGGAAGATGGAGCTATGGCGGAGAGTTGTGGACAGGGTCAACACTGTGGGACAGCACCCAAGAACCAGGAATGACATCAGGAAGAGGTGGAACGACCAACGGGGGAAGGTGTGTTCTGTGGTTTCAAGACACCAGATTGCTGTACAGAGGACTGGCGGTGGACCCCCACCTCCTCCCCCACAACTATCAATACGGGAGGAGCAAGTCTTGGCAATAATGCATCCTGAGGGCCTCGCAGGAGTAGCAGGAGGACTGGACTCTGGTAAGTCAAATCTTTACCATTATATCCCCCACCCTACCTGCATGCCAACACATACCTTCACCCTTTCCCTCACTCCCATCACTCCACCAACTCACATATATTCCACTATCACAACCCACCCATCCCAATACCAAGCCCTGCATGCAACAACAATGCATGGACACCAATCACAGACCTGCATGGACACACATCACCACAGATTCCCCAGTAGGGAGACTCACCCAGCCCACATAATCAGCACTCACACAAGGCCAAGGCGACATGGAAAGCACAAGTATACAGGGAAACACACCCATTGCACAAGATGGCACACACAGATACAATAACAATGCATTTGCATCCCAACAGGACCCCTACCCAACGTCACCGGAGAGGAGGTGCCACCAACATCCAGCCCCCCACCAGAAGAGGCCCACAGTGATGACAGCAGCTCTGAACGCCTGGATCACAATGACCAACCTGGCCCATCAGGGACCTCTGGACAGTCGGTTTCCCTGCCACAGTCCCACCCCAGAGAGCCTCCCCTTCAGGAAACACCAGCACAGCACCCACCCAGTGGGCCCATGCCATTGTCCCCAGGACACGTCAATCAGCAGTGTGTCCACCACTACAGGGACCCCAGGCAACCCCACAAACACAGGACGCTCAGGAACCTGGGGTTAGTGATAGTGGGCACACGGTTCAGGGGACAGAGGCACAGGACAGCAGGGAAGCTGGGAGGACTGCTGTGCGAGAGGGGGAGGACAGGCCCAGGGAACCGACCCTCCACGAGGCACTTTCAAACATCATGGGAGCATACCACCATTCCCAGGAGACCATGAGCATGGTACTTGCCAAGTTACAGGAGACCCAGCGGCTGCAGGAGGGACAGTATCTGGGGATCAGGGAGGACCTCACAGAAATGTACACCATCCTGGTCACCATAGCAGGGGTGCTGGTTGACATGGGCAAGACCATGAGAGAGGCAGTGGCACAACAAATGGCCTCTGACACTAGCCAAACCGAGGAACAGCCTTCCACCTTCACCGGCACTAGTGGACAGGAGGCCCTGCCACAGGACCAACAGGCCACCAGCACCCCACCCCCTGCTGAAGGAGAACCACCCCACAACGGTCCCTGCGATCCAGGCAGAAGACAGAGAACATTGCCATGATCCCCGCCAGAAAAGAGGACTCTCCTGATTGTCACCCTTCTGTCCCACTCTGTCACTCTGTCCACCTTGAACTGCCATTACTCCTCTTCCTTTGCCCCATTGGACAATGCACCTGTGATACTAAGAGACTGGAATCTACCCTGGACCTTCCTCCACCATCATCCCACCCCTTGCACTTACCCCCACACTATTTAGCCCAAACAATAAACACCATTGAAAGATAAACCATACTGGAGTCAGTGTAATGATTGGAAAGGTGTGTACTTACAACATTCTCAGAGCATTGCAACGTCTATGTTCATTGAATTATTCAACAGTATGACAGTTGGTGGGCAGCAGTACATATAGCAGGAGCCAGAATGGGGTACACAGATCTGCAAAAAGTGAATCCAAAGGGAACAGTCAGTGGCCATAGACAGAGGGTAAGAGGCTGCCATGTACAATGTCCAAAAGTATACTGAAATGTGAAGTTGAGTTACAGTCTCTTACCTGTGTGTCACTGGGAGTACTGCTGTATAATGTTTGTTCTGTTGTCCACATCTTCTTCATCTGCCTCCTCTTCCTCACTGTTCACAGGCTCCACCGCTGCCACTAGGCCATCTCCAGGCTCATGCTCCAGCAGAAAAGGCACCTGGCGTCTCAAGGCCAAGTTGTGCAACATACAGCATGCCACGATGATCTGGCACACCTTCTTGGGTGAGTAGTACAGGGATCCATCTGTCAGATGGAGGCACCGGAACCTGGCCTTCAGGAAGCCTTTCAATAATCCTCCTTGTTCGCCCATGTGCCTCATTGTAACGTTCCTCTGCCCTTGTCCTGGGATTCCTCACTGGGGTCAGAAGCCATGAGAGGTTGAGGTAACCAGAGTCACCTGTAAATATCGAAGGACAACTGTTAGACACACACTAACCCTTAGGGACAACCCCATACTCAGACCCCAGCGTATACTGTGTGGGCACCTTGGCCTCACCTAATAGCCACACCCAGTGCCTCTGGAGTTGCCCCATCACATAAAGGATGCTGCTATTCCTCAAGACATAGGCATCATGCACTGAGCCAGGATATTTGGCATTCACATGGGAGATGTATTGGTCTGCCAAACACACCATTTGCACATTCATCTAATGATAGCGTGTTTTTATTCCTGTAGACCTGTTCAATTCTGCGGGGGGCAAATGCCACATGTGTACCATCAATGGCACCCATGATGTTGGGGATATGCCCCAGGGCATAGAAGTCAGCTTTCACTGGGGCCAAATCCTCCACCTGGGGGAAGACGATGTAGCTGCGCATGTGTTTCAGCTGGGCAGACAACACTCTGGTCAACACGTTGGAGAACATTGGCTGAGACATCCCTGATGCCATGGCCACTGTTGTTTGAAAGGAACCACTTGCCAGGAAATGGAGCACTGACAGGACCTGCACCAGAGGGGGGATTCCTGTGGGCTGGCGGATAGCTGACTTCAGGTCTGGCTCCAATTGGGCACACAGTTCTTGGATTGTGGCATGATCAAGTCTGTATGTGATGATAATGTGTCTGTCCTCCATTGTCGACAGGTCCACCAGGGGTCTGGACACCGGAGGATGCTGCCGTCTCATCATCTGCCTCAGCTGTTGTAGCTTATGGGGGAGAACGGTGAGCAGAAGGTAATTTTCTGCATAGATGGCACAACTGTTTTTGAATTACTGTCACTGAAGCAGTGCGTGAATTCGAGAGTCAGTATATGTGCCAATATGTGCTGTGACGCAGTTAGGTGCCATGCCATATGCCCCCCTGAAATGGCGGCTGCTTGACCTGTGAAGAGGGACAAGGGGAAATGAGGTAACTGCGCTGGTGTTGTACTGCGACGCGGTAGGCAGTAGGTGACCGCCGCACAACTCCGCAATGGTTATCATTGGGCCCTATGGGTCCCAGGAGCCAATGGTGATGTACGCCGGCGGTGATGGTACGCACCGCCGCGGACGGCACCTCCATTTTCTAGCTATTCACTCACTTGCTACCTGACCATCAACAGGAGAGGACATACACTGCAAGTGCTGCTGTGACCTGAGTCTGGAAGCGACAATGGCTAGAGTGTCTGGGGAAAGGGCCCCTACCTTCTCTGCGGAGGAGTTGGAGAAACTGGTGGATGGGGTCCTCCCCCAGTACATGTTACTCTACGGTCCTCCAGACAAGCAGGTGAGTACACTGTGAGCATGATGTGTGGGCAATGCCAGTTTGGAGTGCTGTGGATGTAAGCCACATGTTGGTGGGTGTTAAGGTGCCCTGGCCTGAGTGCTGCATGAGAGGTGGTCAGTGTATGTGCATCAGGGCATAAGTGGGAACTGGTGGGCAATGAGTATGATGGTCGGATGGGTGAGTAATTACATTTTCCACTGTCTTTTCCCTCTAGGTCACCGCCCACCAGAAAAAGTGTATTTGGCGTGCCATCGCCAAGGAGGTGTGGACCCTGGAGGTCTATAACAGGCGGAGAACCCACTGCCACAACAGATGGGAGGACCTGCGCCGCTGGACCAAGAAGACGGCGGAGGCCCAGCTGGGGCTGGCCCCCCAACGTGGAAGGGGTGCCCGTCACACTATGACCCCCCTGATGTTCTGCATCCTGGCGGTGGCCAATCCAGAGTTGAATGGGCGCTTGAGGGCATCACAGCAGCCACAAGGGGGTGAGTACAGATTCAGAAAGCTGACTTTGCGTGCTTTAGGAGCTAGCTGGGTGGGGGATGTGGGCTGCGGGTGCCCATAGGCCAGGGCGATCATGGCAGGGTAGGTCCCTTGTTTGCAGGCTCTGAAGCACTCCTACCCCAATGGTACAAGTGGCCAGCTACTACTGGGCATAGTCTGTGAGTGTCAGGTGTGCAGATGCTGGTGTTAGGCATTGTACTCCATGGGCTGGTGGCTACCTTAGTGACTGGTTGGGCATGGCCTAGTGCATAAGGCAGCTCAGTGTGTGTTGTGTACGCCAACAGTAGTGGTGTTCCTGGCATTGACCAAGTGTATCCTCTGTCTTTCCCCCCCTTCTTGTTTTGTCACCCTGTCCTTGTGTGCATTAGCATCATCTGGCAGAGGAGCAGAGGCACCAGCGACGGAGGGAGCTACATCCCACATGGCCCATGAGGGCGAATCCACTGAGGGTGAAGGCACCAGTGGGATGGAGGACAAGGGGAGCTCCACGACAGGGACAGGAAGGGATACCAGTGACAGCGATTCCTCCTCCGATGGAAGCTCCCTAGCGGTGGCGGACCCCTCTGTGCCCACCCCAACAACAGGTACAGCCGCCACCCCCCCTACCAGCACCGCCCTCGCAGCAGCCCCTCAGCATGTTTCCCGTGCCGCTCACCCAGGAGGGTGGGCATGTCCTTCGCCCCAGGCACCTCAGGCCCTGCCCCAGTCAGCCCTGCTGCCCTCAGTGAGGAGGCTATTGACCTCCTGAGATCCCTCACTGTTAGGCAGTCAACCATTCTGAATGCCATCTATGGTGTCGAGAGACATTTGCAACAAACAAATGCATACCTGGAGGGCATTCATTCTGGCGTGGCGGCCCAACAGAGAGCATTCCAGGCTCTAGCCTCAGCACTGATGGCAGCCATTGTCCCTGTGTCCAGCCTACCCCCTCCAACTTCCACTACCACGACCCAATCCCCTCTACCTCACCCTATCCCAAGCACACCGTCAGACCAGCATGCACACACATCAACACACAAAGTGGCTCAGGAAAACATAACCACCACACATCATCACACAGGCACTCACACAAGCACCATAACCATGCACACATAACAACATCCACTTCCTCCACTGTGTCCCCCTCCTCCTCTTCATCCACCTCCCTCCCAGTAGTGTCTCCACTCACACCTGCATGCACTACATCTTCACCCACTACCTCCTTCACCAGCACACCCATAACAACACACCCTTCATGAGCAATCACCACCCCCACAACCATGCCCCCACACAACCATGCACATGTCCCCTCTCTCAGTGTGTCTGTGAGCCCTCCTCCCAAAGTACACAAACGCAGGCACATACCCACTCAACAGCTATCCACCTCACAACAGCCTCCAACCCATGCACCTTCACCTAAACTCAGCAGAGGTACATCTCCTACACCCACTACCTCTACCTCCACTCCCACACCCCTCCATCTTCCCATCCGAGTGTGTCTAAAAAACATTTCCTGGCTAACATTGAACTCTTCCCTACGCCTCCCCCCATCCTTCCCCTAGGGCCAGGATGTCTAGATCCCAGGCCAGCACCTCAGCCACCAAGTTGGCGTCCGCTGTGGTCCCTGCAAGTCTGAGAGGATCGAAGGGGGCACCTGTCAGGGCTGGCAGTGTGCCACCTATCAATGCAAAAGACCAACCGATTCCACCACCTGCCCAGGTTAAGAAGGGGCCAGCATGCAGCACAGACAAGACGCACGACCCACCCAGCAAGGCCTCATCCAAAAAAAAGAGGACAGTGCCAAGGTCCTAGAAGCGTCTACCAAGATGGGGAAGGGAAAAAAAAGCACAGGCAAGGCACTGCAGGGCTCGGAGCCTCCAGGTGAGGGACTGGTGACCACCATTTGTCCTGACAGGCCAGCAACCTGTACCACGGTAAGCACCGCTGCAGAGACCGCCAACTGCAATGCCATATGCACCGCCATCTGCACTACCCCCTGCACCGCCGCTGCCACAACAACAGTCACCAGCATCATCCCCAGTGGGCAGCCGTCCGAGGCTGATGTACCACTGCCAGCACCGGCAGCATCTCCGCCGCAGAAACTGCCGCAGGCACCGCCACCTGCAGCGCCATATGCATCGCCACATGCCCAGCCGGTGCCACTACATTGGACATCAGCAGCATCCCCAGTGGGCAGCCGTCCGAGGCTGCAGGAGATGTCCTGGACCCTGCACCCACCAATTGAGGCACCAACACTGGCACTACCAGCAGTTTGCAACCTAAGTCACCGCAGGATGGAGTCTGGCTCTGCCTCCATGGAGTATTATGCTACCTGTTCCCTGCACATCTCGTGCCTCAGACACCCAGGTGACAGAATGTGAACTGCCACACCCCAGGTGCAGCATCACTGCGCACAAGGCCCCATCCAGAACCAGTGGAGCGATGCATTAACTCCCCCATCCTTGGCAGGATGAAGCAGAGTGGGCACAAGGCCCCCTCCAGAACCAGTGGAACATGTCACCCACTTGAGAGACTGTGGCTTTGAACTCCCCAGGACCAAGCAGTGGGCAAACCACCCACTTGAGGGACTTGAGAGACTGTGGCTTTGCACTCCCCAGGACCAAGCGGTGGGCAAACCACCCACTTGAGAGACTTGAGAGACTGTGGCTTTGCTCTCCCCAGGATATTGCTGTGGGCATGTTGCCCCCTCCAGGAGCAGTGGCGTAGTACCATCTTCCAGCTGAGGTGCCCTCTCTCCCCTTGATGCCCCTGCAGTGTTCTCTCCGTTTTGAGGCAGGAGTCAAGTGTGGGCTTCGCCCATGATTTTTTGGCCCACTGGTCCACGGACATTTGCAATGGACAGTGTACAGCCCTCTGTACATATTGTAAATATTTGTATAAGCTGTTGTTTATAATCGTTAACTTTATATGCATTTTCTAAATATCACAGATTTGACTCATTTCCTTTTGTCCTTGCGTTCTTCCAGGGGGTTACGGGGTGTATCCGTAATGTTGATGGATCTGTTAGTGTGTATGGTGATGTGGGTGAGGGTGGGGTGGGGGTGTTGCGTGTTCCTAGGGGCCCAGATTGGCCCTGAGGAGGGGGACAATGCAGCCCCTCTACCCCCAAGAAATAAATAATTTGCCTACGACCAGGGGGATGTGGTCCCCTGGGTCAAAATCAGCTGGGGGAGTGGAACATGCAGAGCTGGAGACAAAGGTTACAGGGACACTATAGTTAGGAAATAGAATTTAAAAAATACAGAAATTCACTTTAAAAACTAAAGGTTACAGGGACCTTATATTTAGGCTCACATTTTAAACGTACCAAACCATGGAAGTTAGTGCTATCTTAAGTAACTATAACTCGTGCCCTAAGGTAACTATAACTTACGTCCTCGCCATTCACTGCTAATTACCCCACAAATTACAGCACTCATGACATCTTTGAGCATCACTGATAATTTCAATGTAATATTTGCAGTACATTTTTTTAGGAAAAAACTGTGCTGGGAGGGAAGCTAGTTATAGTTACCTTTGGGCATGAAAAAATGTTAATTTACTTGGAGCTGAAGTGTGAGGAGCAGTGGCAGTGAGTTTACAAGCCAGACAGAGAAGGAGAATACTTGCGAAAGCACTTCCAGAGTGTTCCTTTAGTCTTCACTGCTTTTGCCACAGTGGGTCGCAGAGCTTAGGGCAGGCAGCTTTTGCACATGCTTCTTGCTCTATTGTTGTCAGGACAGGATCTGCAAGATTTCAGCTGCAGCGGCATCGGGGTTGCCAATCCAGGAATGTATATATTGTTGACAAAACCTAATATACAGTATTGGCTGTAAAGCGCTGGGTAAATGTACAGAAGGTGTGCGCTATGTAAAACTGCACAAAAAAATGTGGATTCTGCCAGCGACCAAAATGTAATCCCACCTTTTAAGAATTAAGCAAAAAGCTTTTAAGCACAAAGCTTTCTTTTTGTTCATCATCACATATGAGAGCACCTTCAAATACTAGAGTTCAGGAAATGAACTGATCAAAAGACTTGCCTTGGTTTGGTTTAATATCCGATAAGGTTGCTCTATGTATAATAAGAAATTAGGCCACACATACTGCATACATGACAGCTGACTTGCCTCTTTGTTTACCTATTGCATCTGGGCCTAGGCAGGAATGTTTCCCAGTTTATATTTTTCAAATAATTGGATATGCTAAGGTGAAACGCTTCTGAATGTTAAATAAATACACTTTCTTGAATCTTAAAGACAACTTATCATATTTTAACATGATGTTCCTTGTATGATTTGCATGTGAAATATTTTTAGGGCTGGTCTCATGCACTGGCCATACTAAGGTGGTCACTCCGACTCTGGCGGGCGGCGGTTGCCGCCCGCCAGGCGGGAACCGCCATTTGGCCGCTACGCGGTCAGAAGACCGCTGCCGGCATTCTGACCTTCCCGCTGGGCCGGCGGGCGCTAACTATATTAGCGCCCGCCGGCCCAGCGGGAAGGAGGGCTGCAACACAGAAGCCGGCTCCGAATGGAGCCGGCGGTGTTGCGGCCGTGCGACGGGTGCAGTTGCACCCGTCGCACTTTTCACTGTCTGCTAGGCAGACAAAGAAAAGCCGGCCGGGGCCCTGTTAGGGGGCCCCAAGACACCCGTTCCAGCCAGCCTCTTCCTGGCGGTGACAACCGCCAGAAACAGGCTGGCGGGAAGGGGATCAGAATCCCCATGGCAGCGCTGCTTGCAGCGCTGCCATGGCAGATTAGCCCAGACGGGGCAAAATCGTCGGGAAACCGCCAGCCCCGGTTTTCTGACCGCAGCTTTACCGCCGCGGTCAGAATGCTGGCGGTGCTTCCGTCATTCGTGGCCCTGGCGGTCTTAGACCGCCAGGGTCAGAATGACCCCCTAAATGTTTTGCTTACCCGCCATTACTCCCTCCCCGCTCTGCTGAGGGCTGCAGAGAGTTGTTAATTTGTGCTTCCTCCCAGTCCATGACACAGAGCTTTTGCTCCGCTGTCTATTTTATGAAGTCGCAAGCGTGCTGCCAGAGAAACTAGAAATCATACTTGCTACCATGGCTTTAAGTGGGATCAAAAAAGAGAGGGGTCTCTAACAGGAGCATGGCAAAAGGAAGTTGCTGTTGAAAGTGTAGTTGTCTTCAGAGTGTCACAATCACCCGCTCACTTGTAAGAACAGCATTTTCATTTATTTTAGATCTGTTGCTGCTTAAGGCACTTTGTACCTCCTTCACACACTTTTGCATATAATGACAGTCACAATGGCACCATCGCTCTGTTCACTTTGCAGAGGGTTCAGCGATTGAAGGCACAGTATTCTGAACACCTGTCTGGCTCACTTACAGGCATTGTGCCAATCTCACAACTCCTTCAGCCTCAACCCCAGGGGTCTCCATTGTGTCCCATTATAAACTCCCACTTACAGTCAAAGCTGTATTGGTGCAATAAAACCGCATAAATAGAAAAACAAAAATTCCAGCATATAAATTATAGGCTTGAGGTGTCACTACTGATGTACAATGACTAGCTTGGTCTTTATTAGTGTAGTTTTCCAACACTGTCAGCATTCCCTGAGGCCTGCACATAGGTGGCAATACATGTGTGCATATGCAACAAGAACACATTAAATTATATCTCTATGATATGGCATTTGTGTTAACCAACCTGAATGATATGATGAGTACTGGAACACAACAAATGTATCCACTGTAATATCGGGTACACAATGACAAACTTCTCATGACTAACAACACACTGCAAAGCCCCTTTTACCCCCTACAAATCTTCTTGTAGTATTTCATCCCACAATCAGATCACAGGTAGTGGCTGAATTATGAAGATTTTGAATAAGGGACACAAATTTTTAGCTCCGAGGACCTCAAACAAAACCTCTCAAAAATGTGACAGGCTGAGGCCAGTCTGAGGCCACTATCTATTTAAACCTGAATTTGACCGGGGTGTGGCCTAGCGGTGACCAAGATAAACACATGGAACTGAAGCTCTGGGTACCATCGCCCGGCCATTGTTGCCTGCAGACACTATCCTGCTCCCAAATGGCTCTCAGCACTGTACCCTCATGCGCCTATCCACCAAAGACCTGATGTGCCCACACAGGTGGGCGGAGTCCCCTTGAGCCCACTGCTTCCCATGCTGCCTGGGCCTGACGTGGCCCTTGGCAGACACAGGGACTGCAGGTGAGCCTGAGGACAGGGCCTCGGTGTGCTCAATCTTTGGAGAGGAGGTCGTGCAAAGGATACATTGCGTCGCAGTCCATCCCAGGGCACGCTTTGTCACTGCATACCTACTTCACGAGACATGGGCAGGCCGTGGCTTGCTGCCGTTCTAATGTAGTTAGCAGCCTCCTGTGCAGCGGTTCCAGGTGCCCGGGCCTGGACCTCCACACAGCTTGCCTGCTCTCCCCAGAGTGGGCAGGCTGTGGACTGCGGCCGCCTTTTGTTTCAGTGGTGTATGTTGGTGGCTCTGGGACCTGGACCTGGGACTGCGTGTCCTCCAGCCAGAGACATGCGCTATCGATATACTTCATTCTTGCTTCATTGCTTGCTCCCTTGTGCTGCTCGGCCTCCGGTGAGCTGCATTTGGCTATGTCTCACTTGCGATGTGATGAGTCCTCACCGTTCAGTTGCATGGGGTCTGGGGTTCTGAATACCTCTTAAGAAGCCTGGATGTGCCTCCCCTCATTTTGTTACCTGCTGATGCACAACTCCATGTTCAGACCGCATAGCTTATTATACTATGATCTTCTGCTTATTCTACACTCTGAGCCATAACATCTTACTGGGCTTTAGGCTGCGGTTTGGTTACTCATCACTTCTGGCCACTGGGTACTTGCCCCATTCCTAAATGCCCCAGGTGCAGGTTTTGACTGGCTTCCTGTGTCCCATCCATTAACTACCAATCAGCTGATTATTTCAGCATCGCAGAGTACCATTTATGACTGTTCTAGATTGCACGCCAACCTATTTCAGTTGAATACGTCTTCCTATGCATAATACAGCATTACCCTGGGACTATGGAATGGGGTGTGGGGACCCTCAACAGAAACACCAGTCGTTCTAATCCAATAAGACCCCTCAGCAGCGGAGCAGGGAAGAGCCTAGAGACGGTGATCCTAGAGCTGATGCCCTCTCAGACACCCGTGGATCATCTGCGATTATGGGCAAACTTAAGGCAGGCTTACAATCCATAGACTTGTTGCTAGACTCTCTGGCCACAAGGCTTGATTACATGAATGACCACATAGATGACACACCATTAGACTGGATAAGGGGAAATGACAGATATCTGAGGTGGAGGACGGCATGCTGACACCCAGAGGCGCCCGCACAGA